>NW_022984776.1:91887-434780 GCF_010094145.1 Didymella exigua CBS 183.55 | reverse complement strand
AGCTAATTCTTTTTTTATTAGAAGGCGCAATACTAGGCGCTTCTATTGAATAATAGATTATGTAAGCGTATCTCTGCTAGTTAAGAAGCTATAAGCCAAAACGTAAAAAAGCATACCCTGCCCATCCGCCAGCCTAGCCCTACTCTGTTACAAGAGACATTAAGAACCTAGTTATTAGGTATACTAGGCTCTTTGTACTAGGCAGAGAGGTAGTGCTTGCTAGAGAAGATAATAAATGGGGGGATAGACTAGCCCTTTGCGTTAATACCCTAGATAATACTAGTCTATTCCTAGTTGCCCTGCTGCACTGTCTTTAGTCTCCCTTAACACTTAGATCCTGTGACAACAGCTCCTGTAGATATAACACCTATTATAAAGCTAGATTTGTTAAAGTTGTATGTGTCTTTATCCTAGATACTATACTTTGTAAAGTTATAAGACTTTGTTCTTATAATCTTTATCTAGCGTATTTTCATTTTCAGTATAGCGCTATGCTTACCTAAGCATTGCTATTGTAATGTCCAAGAAGAGAGGATTAGAATGGTGTGCTTACAAAGCCTGTATCTCCTCTTGTTCTTAAGATATGCTGTTCTCTATTTTTAGTAACTAGAAATGTTCTAGACCCTCTGCTTACAAATAGAGTAGCCTACTCTGTGAGATGCTGACGTATACAATTACGCATACACCTACGTAATCTTGCTTGCATATACAGCAATACTAAGCATAGATAAAGTAGACCTACCTAGAGGAGTCTAGAACGTTCTGCTTAGAAATACAGACAGAGGAGAGGAAGCATAAATACCTCTGGCTCTCCCCCCTCTGTTCGCTCTGTACCTAGCCTAGGAATCTCTACCTAGTATCTAATATAATAACTTGTCTATTATATTATATAACCCTACCTTACCTCTATTAGGCTATACGCTTCCTATTTGAACAAAGCTAGTCTAGATTTGTCTAGGTCCTTCTAGACTAGGAAGAAAGTAGTCTAGTCCTTCCCCTACTTTCTTTACATACTTAGCTTTAGTATTCTCTACTAGGCAAACCTAGTCTCTTATCACCTTTGGATCCTTACAAAGGGCTTTCTTATAGTTATACTTTTAATTAAACTTAACTCTAAGCTCTAGCTAACATTTAACAAAGTTAGTAGCCTAGTTCTTGCTAACAGGGGTCTAGTGGCGCTTAGCAAGTAGAGAATTAGCCATATCCTCTACATCAGCAAGCTAGGGCAAGTAGCCTTGCTTATCTAGCTTTAGTACGTGCCAGACAATCACCTCCTCCTTAGTACTAGCTAGCTTAATTATGTTAGGCTTGCAATCGCGTTATAAAGTAGTTCTAGCAAGTTAGTTACTAAGGGTGCTTTAAGACACATTGTAGATTGCAGCAGCGCGTTGCTAGGAGAGTGTCGCGTCTTTTTAGATAGCCTGTAAGGCAAGCTATATATTAGCCTTATTTAGAGGCTTTTTTGTGTTATTGTGTTAAGACATTAAAGGTAGAGTGAAGTTTGGCGTGGTCTTGGCAAAAGTGACCGGCTCGCTTGGGTGACCGGCTCGCTTGTGGAGTACGTTAGCAGTTGCCTCAAATCCTTGCTCCAAGAGCTAGGTTACTTGCTTCCTCCACTGTTATCACAATTGACTCACATCTCAATAGACAACAGGTACAGACTCTAATCGGCATAACTCTGAGTTAGAGTACAAGTAGAAGTTGTACTTTAAGCTGCTGCAGCAGAAGATCACTTAGTATAGTCTTGAGCCTAAGTCAGGACCGGGCTCCGCCCACTCGGCCATGCAAGCGACCTTGCAAAAAGCTCGTGAATGCTCATTCAGACAGTGAGCACCTGAACGGGACAGTACATATCGTCGTCGTATCTCAGGTCAGAGGTGGCCATTGAACTTGCGGTTCACTAGCCGAGGCATGATCTGTGGATTGGTGGAGCCTTCATCCTCCCACCTGCTCATCGAATTGTGCGGTTGTGTTTGTGTTTGAACCCCTGCATTATTAGTGATGGTCTTGATGGAACAATTGGAGCTTTTCATACACATTCCGGTGCTGTTCAACCCTGAAATGCGAAAGAAAAGACTGCAGCCCAGTCGCACCCTTGCCCACAGGAAAGGGCGCGCCTCGCCGTGGGATGACCGGAGCATTGGTAAAGCAGTTCTGGAAGGCCCATGCAGAAAGATATACTTGTAGATCTCAAAGATTACATCATGGCGGTACGAAGGTACAATTGACATGCAAATCTAGTTTGCAGGTGGCACTAGTTGAGTACTGTGGCTATGCGCTCAAAACCCTTTCTGATTCGCAAACATAAGAACACCGGTTGCTCGCAGCGGCGAGGCTGGGCTTTGTATCGAAAGGCCTGGATGAGATTTGTTGCTACGAGAGACCCTTTTTCTGTATGCAATGAGCTTGGATCATCGTCGTGGTGAGATTTTCACCCTTTTCACTGGGCTCGGTTAAAGATACTCTCAATTATTAACCCCGGCTACTCTTTCTATTTTGCTCTTATCGATAAGCGGTGAACAGTCGAACTGGTGAAGGTCTGATGCTTTGCAACAACCCACCTCCACAACTATACGCTGCCGACTGACAGCACTGAGAAGAGTAGCCAACCGTTGTCAACAATCATGGTACGAGCTCCCACAGCGTCAAAGTGAATGTTATTAAGCAAACAGACACGCGACTCGTCAGCTACCTACCTGCACATGCACGCCTCTCACCATGCCGACCTCCTCGAATTATTCACAAACCTGGCCTCGTCTCAACTCGCGCCCGAAAACATCTACGTCCCACCCCACCTCCAGCCTGTGAACCCTGAGGACGAAGACGACGTGGTGCCAGACCAGCACGCAGCCTTTGGCATCCAGCGCGCGACTCAAGCCAGGAAAGAGCCTACTTGGCGCGATCTGGGACTTGAAGAGCTTCTAAGGCGCGGGCCGAGAGTTGCCGAAGGGCAGGTTGTTGGTGGCGATCGAGGCACGGTAGAGAAGAGAGAAGAAGAGCCGGTCATCACAGCATTGAGGAGACAGCCTGGGCCACAGAGCGGTGTTATGAGATCTGGAGGTGCTTCCAGGGACGTGCAGGGCGGCGGGAGTGCCGCTGGCAATGGGCTCCCAAGATGAGCGACTGCTGCATCTAAGATGATGGCTGTTCGATCGAGCACAAAGGACCAAGACCGGTGACAATATCGAGTGCAGGCGGGTGTGAAAGGTTGAGTACGCTACAGCGCGCGAGACATGGATGTCGTATGCGTCTTTCGTGGAATCTGATCAGGAAGAGAAAAACACGCTTCGTTGCGGCGGCTCTGTAATGCTTCCCGGAAAGGAGAATGGCAGTGCACGAGTGTAGCCGTTGAAGTCGTATGGAGAGCAAACTCGCAAGCGCGGCTGAAGAGATTATCCTTGTGGCATACCTGTCCCGTTTTGTCCTGGCTCGAAAAACGCACGAGAGTCTCGCATGCCCTTGGACCGCTCTACCCTAGGTAAGACCCAGAATTGACCGCGCAGTGGAGTCGAGTAGCAAATTGCGTAAAAGCAGCGTACAATTGTACAAAACAATCTCTTGCCACAAATATCTGAGCTAGACCACCGTCTGTAGGGGCAGAGGTGACGATCGCCCAGGGCAGGTGTACCGTGGCGTACCCAGTTTTACACATATTTAGTCATTACACCGACACGGCCACCGCCTTCGTATGGAGGAGTTGCCGGCTGCTTGTTGGTTGAAACTCAACGTTATGGGCGGCAGAATTATGATGTGTCGTCCAAGGTGTAATAACTGGGTGAGTGTAATAACTGGGTACGCCGCGGTAATACGGTTCGTACAATCCGGATATCCCGTTTTCACGAAGCACCATCACAACCGGCCATCTGAACAAATACGTGCCTACATCCCTGGATATTTTCTCGTGCCCGGCTCGCAAATCTGGAGCCGAAATCTGGGGCCCTCGATCAGATGCGCTAATCGCACTAAGCCTGACGGACCCAAGGACAACACAATTTTTGAAATTGCATCTTGGCGAGCGGAAATCCTCTGATCCCCATGTTTAACCCCGTAATGCCTATGTGCCCTGGTCACCAATGCCATTGCTAGCTTTATGGGAAAAAATTGACCAATAGGAATTATCGGTGACTTTGCAGATCAAGATGTACAAATCCAGGCACAGCAGCACCTTTGGTTCGATCACGGACTCCAGCATCTACAGCCGCAATCATGGTCGCACAGTTAATACTCAGCGCTGCTCTCCTTAGTCTCGCCTCCACAGCTTTTGCCAACACGACCTCGGTTCGAAAGGGCGACTATGTCAACTGGAGGAAGTTCCATGCCAATGGTGTCAACCTTGGAGGATGGCTGGCCCAGGAAATTCTCATTGATCCATACTGGCGGGATAACTACTGTAGAGGTACTGTCGATGAGTGGAACTGCTGTATCGATCTGTGCGACTCTGTGTTCGAGAAGCGCTATGCAACTTACATCACTACGAAGGACATGACAAGCTCGCATCTGGTGATGTGAACCTCATCCGCATCCCTACCGGTACTACATATGCAGCTTGGGTCAAAATCCCTGGTGCTGGGTACCACTCTGGCAACCAACAGAAATACTTCAAGCAGGTCGCAGACTACGCGATTAAGACGTATGGCATGCACGTCGCCCTTGACCTGCACTCGCTCCCGGGTGGTGTCAATGGCTTAGATATTGGTGAAGTAAGTTGTCTCCCAGTCACCTTCTGCAACAATCACTAACGTCCTCCCAGCGTGTCGGTCATTGGGACTGGTTCAACAGCACCAAGAATCTTGATCTCTCCCTCAAAGTCGTCGACACCGCCGTGAGCTTCATCCAGAATTCAGGCTCACCGCAATCCTACTCCTTCGCTCCGATCAATGAACCTGCCGACAACCCCGACTTCTCCAAGTTCGGCCAACCCGCCGCTCACTCCGATGCCGGCGCCGACTGGGTGCTCAAATACTTCAAAGCCGTTTTGGAGCACGTCAAGTCCATCAACTGCAAGATCCTCGTCTTGCTACAGGGCAGTTTCAAGGGTGAGCCGTTCTGGTCCCCCAAATTCGACAAGAGCGAGAACATTGCGTTCGATGTGCACAACTACTATTTCGGACGACCCAACAACTCAGACAATTTCACATCTCTGCTGTGCGCGGATGCGAAGACGCTGACAGGTGATGGCAAGTTTCCCGTTTTCGTAGGCGAGTGGTCGATCCAAACAAGTGTAAACAACCAGCTTGCGAATCGCGCAAGGAACGTGAACACCGGGCTGTATTCATACAACAAGTATACACAGGGCAATGCGTACTGGACTGCCAAGTTCAGGGGGAATGTGAGTGTGGTGGGAGAGGGCACAACAAGCGAATACTGGAACTATGAGAGCTTCATTGATCTGGGGATCCTGGATGAGAAGCAAGGAAAGCAGTACTGCTCTTAGATTAAGATCGAGCAATGTGGTCCCACTTTTGGGCCCAGAGAATCAATGTTTGATGTATGCATCATTTCGCGTCTGCCTCCATTCGACAAGATCCCCCAACCTAGCGCCGCGGAGCCAACCAATATGGCCACGCTCAGATAGGTAGAAACATTTCCGCTCTGAGAAGCCCAGATCGAGCGTGTTCGTTGCAAATCCATGTGGTATATGTGCAATCTGGCCAATGCCAACTCAAGTGTACCTCCCTTCAGCTGAGTCAGGCACTCACGCATGCGAGCTTTGGGCCCATGCATTGCAAGATGACAGTTGCCGTGCAGATATAACTGTCGTTCATGGATACGCCAATCCAGAAACCTGTGAAAATGAGTATCCCGGTTTTGCTGGATGAATTGGGGCGTCCGAGGAGCGAAATCCATTGTGATAAATTTAGCGTCATAGGCGCGCTGTGATTGACCTTTGATAGACTTCTACTCTTTCCACTCCTTGAAGGCTTTGGGCTTATCCCGGCTATTCCACTGCAGCGTCCTCGAGATGCTGTTGATCCAATCTGTTTTCCTCCTGTCCATAGGCAGCACGCACGGGAACGGAAATCTGCTCGCGCTGATTGTCACGTAGTCCCCGGGCTTGAGCTCGACTCTTTCTCTCCCATCAAAGCTTGCCCACGAGCTTGTCCTTGCATCATATGGCACTCCACAACGCAGTACTATTGTGTCTGGCAAAATGATTGGTCGGAAGGACAGAGTGTGAGCACAAATAGCTGTGACCAGAATCACAGGGTTGTCTGGGTGGCAGAGCGAGCCTCCTGCTGCTAGGTTGTATGCAGTCGAGCCAGTGGGTGTCGATACGCAGATACCGTCTGCCTGCACAGTCGTAAAATGCTCGTCATCGCCAAACAGCTCGATCGACGACATCGTTGGGTTTGGACCACGGTCTACCACCACCTCGTTCAAGATATTGTAGGTGCCATCCGGCTTGTGTGTGTGATGATCCTCGGCTTCTTCCCCAATCAGCTGCTCCACAAGGTCTGGCTGGCCCTCGCTATCGCGTGTTTGTGATCGCATAACCGTTGCCTCGAAACGCAAGCGCAGGTTTACGGTGATGCCCTCTTCGAATGCGCGAGAGAGAGTTTGTGGGTAGAGTTCGTAATCAAATTTGGTGAGGAAGCCGAGCGATCCGAGAGAGAAAGCAAGAACAGGGGGGACTACGCGCTGGAATAGCCATGATGAGTATAGAACGGTACCATCACCACCAAGCTATCGCTGTCAGTCGTGTTTCACACAGGAGTTTCAGGTGACTTACTGCAAGGACAATGTCGAAAGTCTGTGGCTTCTGCTCACACAACTCGTTTGTCCAAAACTTTAGGCGTCCATCGTACGAAGGGTTCTTCTCGAGTAATCTTTCTTTATCAAAGATCTTGTTGTCCTCCAGAGTATGCTCGACGTACACCTTGTACCTAGGGTCCTTTGTCAAAAGCCAATCAGTTGTTTCCCTCGTGTTCTTGATCAGACTTTCGTCGTGTGCCTTTCCAAGGATGAAGATGTTTTTGACGTGCAGCTTCAGGCGGATCTGTGCCAGCTTCTTCGATAGCTCTCGGATTCCAAACGCCATGTCCGATATTTGCTTTTTCGTCAACAAACGCGAATGTTGTGTCTCTTGCGCGTGCGAATGTGGGTCTTTGTCCATCAAGCGCTCTTGGGCAAGCCCTTCGTAGGACTGGTCGTGATCTCTAGATGGTACACCATCTTGCTTCTCGAGTAGTTCGTGGACTATGCACGATGTGTTGCGGCGGTCGTGACCTGGCCGAGCACTCATGTTACCGAAGTTTGAGTGCGGAAGCGCAGATGCTAAGGAGGCTTTGCGCCTATGAATACTGCCGCCTTCGAATATGACCTGAAGCACTCAATTGGCCATTGCTGCGGGGTATGGTGTGGAGTAGGGTACCTCGAGCGCTTCGTCGTGGCTATTTATGCTGTTGGACCTCTTGGTATCCTGGTCGCCTATTTCATTCTCAGAGTGGAAGTTAGCCTCGACCGCGTGGTGATGACGTTGCTCCAAATACCTCATTGACGAACATCGCAGCAGAGTCCGTCGCAGCTAGCGCGTTCGGCACGAAGCAGTCTTTCGCCATGACTGCAGCATAGGAAAATGACGAGAGCAATTGAAAGGCCGCGAGGCTGGTGTTGCGGTTTGTGTGGTTGAGGGATGAGCGCAAAGTTCGAGGCCCAAGGCCCAAGACCAAAGGCCCAAGCACTGGCGCGACCCGTTCCTGGCGCGGGGCATCGCCCGGACGTGGCTGCCCCGCTTATCGTTTATCGTTGTATCCGCAACAAGCATGTCATGCTCATTCATCCACTGCGTAAGGCGTACGAATCTCTCGTCGAACGCTTAGAAAGCAGCAAATCATAGCGGCACTTCAACAGACTGCAGCACTTCTTCCACGACATCGTCCGCAGTAACACCATCAAGCACAGCCTTCACGGCTTCCAGAGAGCTACCCCATTGCAAACTACGCTCGTTCTCTGGTGCTATAATGACGATTCGATGGGGATAGATCTTGCGGGCCGCAAGCGCGACCGTCGACGGAGAGATGTAATCGAGACCATGAAGTGGTGCAAGCGCACTGGGTGTGTCAGCAACGATGGGCACATAGCGTGGTGCCACTCACTATGCTAGGGTGCTGAAGTGCCTCGTGGACAGTGCTGAGATACCACCGGCGACAGCTCGATGAAGCCTCATGAAGACCACTATGTTATGCAGGTACGCACGAACCTCAGAGCTAATCTTGACTTTTGCCATTCGAGCATTGAACGTTGCAAGGTCCTGCTAGTATGAGTAAACGATCCACAATCGAAGCCGGACGCGCACCTCTGCTGAAAATAAAGCTGCCAAAGACGCACTCTTTGCCGATACGAACGGGGGCGTACGAATGACAGACGAGGTCGATTGATCATCGTCAAGGACTTGTGCTTTCTGGTGTTGCTCTTCCAGATTCGGTAGACTGTCTTCGAAGTTGTGTTTGTGCGACATGAAGAATTGATCGTTCTGCAATAATTGTTAGTACTGGATATATGGGCAAACTTCAGGTAATCGTACTAGGTGCATACTCAAGCGCGTAGTGTTAAGCTCATTCAGCGCAACGAGCAAGAAGGGGCGGGGAGCAGCATACACAGCCGTCCTGGTGAAGTTTCGTTTGCCTCTCATGAGCTGACTGGAGTCAGTCAATACCGTGGCTGAGTACTGATGTACGTACCTCGAGAGCCTGGGTCTGGACTTGACTGTTCGCACGATCCAGATTTTTCGCGATCACGATGTTTGCAATCCTTCCGCTGTCGAGCTGCGTGAAAGCATTGGGTGTTTTCGATGCGCGGCGATCAGGCCGCTTTGGTGATCCTGAGAGTGACGCGAACTGTAGAGGAAGTCAGTCACAGAGCGTCTTGGCGTAGTAGAGGCCGAACGCGCCTTTACGTTGCTTGCTTCACTTTTGCTGTTGAAATAATCGTCGCTCGTCTCATTCTTGGCGAGGATGCCGCAGCCGAAGTGATCAAGTGTGGTCTGCTCGTTGCATTCAAGCACCGCCCATGTGAGACCAAACACATGCGTGGCCACCTGGCTGAATTTAGTGCTCGTGAAATCGAGAATCTAACATTTTCTCACTAGCTTCAGTTCTGACTCTACAGTGTCAAGCAGCTGCGCCTCAGTCTCAAAGATGCAGTGCTGCTCAGCGACGAGGCAGATAAGAACGGCAATTTCGAGGTCGCTCAAGGTCTGCACCTTTTCAACCAGGCGATCGTGCATCTCTTCCATCATTTTAGTACTTTTGAATGTTTTTCGTTTACATGTCGCGGTAGTGGAGGAATTGAATTTTGTTCGAGGTCATTGTTGTTGCTGTTAGTGGGCGGTGGATGGCCACGGAAAGGTGCAAAGGCGCGCCAAATTTACCGGTAGCGTCACTCACGGACCGCCTACTTCTTTCATCTCCACTCATCACGTCCAGATACCCCACATTGTGCTAATGCATTCCCAGGAGACATCGATATCAGAAGATCTTGACCTGCACCACCTGAGTCGTCAAGATGTATTATACCACCTGGAGGAATGTTCTCGGTGCGCTGAGCAACATCAACATCATACCAGGAAGACCTACGGGACCGCCATCATTACGTTCTTGGGTCCTCCTTTGCCAATGAGTCGCTCGCGACTCACCAATCAGCTCCATTGAGGGGTATACACGAAAGTGTGTCAACGAGAAAAACCGCGAATACGAGAATGACGATGAGGACGATAGGGACAGTGGCTACCGCGCCTTCTGTACAGAACGAATATGGTGGCGCGATCACGTTGGGCCGGTTCACCACCAACGTTGCGATACTTATGGCGCAGAAATCACGGACAGTACTGGAAGAAAACGGACGAAGTTTGTACCGTCATTACCGCTTGCTGGACCACCTGAAAGACTAAATGCAACAATCTTATCTTAAAACTGGTTGCCATCGTCGTTTACGAAGTACCTTGCCATGCGGGCCTTGCTGTTAGTCTTGCTACGAGCAACACCAAAGTTATGATTGATCGTACTCGCTACAATGCTTGGCTGTTGTTCGAACGATCCGACAGAGACAATGGGAACCTCGTTGTAGATTCTGCAAGGCTGCAAGGCCTTGTCCGATCACAGCGACCGGTACTTCAGGTTTCCCGCTTCCCCACCATCTTGAGATCAACATTGCCTTAGGAAGCTCTCTACAACGTCATTTCGGTCTTTGCTTATCCGACAGCATTGCGCGTTTTTTCCTGACGGCAACGCGCTGCACGAGCCTCCAAGACAGGTCGGCTATATAGCACAGGCAAGCGGGTTCAGCCGGCTCTGTAGACTTCGACTCACCATCGCGAGATGAAGTTACTTTTGATTTTATCCAAGGCGGCGCTGATTGCGCGTGCCATTGCCATGCCGTACGACGAGTACATCCTGGCACCAAGATCGCGAACACTTCATCCTGTGGTCATGCACAACACCAATGGCTCTGTCAGTAACCCCGAGAGCCTGACGAGCTCGACTGGCAGCTCGATCTTCGACGGCAACGCAGCTACTTCCTATGACTTTGGCATCAATATTGCCGGCGTTGTATCATTAAGCATCGCTTCGGTCTCAGACTTGTCGCAGTATATCGGCGTCACGTTTTCGGAAAGCTCATACTGGGTCTCCAACGCGTCTTATGATGCGACTGCCGATGCTGATAAAGACGAGACACTATGGTTTCACGTCGCCGCACCGCGACGCTACACTGCGCCGCCTGAGAAGGAGAGGGGTGGTTTTCGATACATGACGTTAGTGCACAACTCGACTGGCACGGTCGAAGTCACGAGCGCCGAAGTGCACTACACTGCGATGCCACATTGGGAGGACGATGCAATTGCAAACTACACGGGATACTTCCACTACGATGGTATGTGAATAATCAGTCGCACATTGGCATGTTTGCTGATGAGCTGCAGATGAGTTGCTGGATCGTGTCTGGTACGCTGGTGCATACACAAACCAACTATGCACCATTGATCCTACTCACGGCGATGCGTTAGTTCACATTCGAAAAATCAACTCATCAGTCTCTGATGCCACCAACGTCACATGGTATTACAACACGACGATCACGAACGGCACTTCTTCATTAGTCGACGGCGCTAAGCCAGACAGGCTCGTGTGGGCGGGTGGTAAGCTCTGACCTTGCATGGAGACAACCTGAATACAAGCTAACCTAAAGTCAGACATGGCGATCGCTGTACCAGGCATTGTTGTTTCTACCAACGATGTGATCTCGATTGAGAACTCCCTGAACTCTCTTTTTGATATCCAGGGTACAGGTGGGCTTCTCCCATACGCTGGACGACCATTCCCGAGCGTTGTGTCGTTCACGTACCATCTATACACCTTGATCGGTGTTGCTGACCACTATCTCTACACTGGCTATATTGCCTATCTTCAGTCTTTGTGGGATAAATGGTAGCTCGCCCTTTACTGGTCCTTGAGTTGCGTTGACTCTTCTGGACTCATGAACGCCACATCTTCGGCTGACTGGCTGTGCTTCAGCATGGGCGGACACAACATTGAAGAAAACGCAATTCTTTACTACATCAACACCCATGGTATCGAGCTCGCTGTAGCCTTGAATGACACTTCGTCAACCTCGAATTGGACTATCATCGCTGAGCGGATCAGGGCCTCCGCCAACGAACTCTTATGGAATGAAGAGGCTGGCATGTACATCGATAACGAAACCATCGCCCTCATGCCTCAAGACGGTAATTCCTGGGCCGTTGTTGCAAACCTGACCGTCAACTCGACACAAGTCCAGCGCATCTCCGCTGCCCTAGCAAGCCGATGGACACCCTATGGCGCACCTGCGCTCGAAGCCGCGGACGCCATCTCACCCTTCATCTCCGGCCTTGAGTTACAAACTCACTTTCTCGCCGAGAATACAACCGCCGCTCTTGGCTTTATGAGGTTGCAGTGGGGCTTCATGCTCGACGATCCGCGTATGACAAACTCGACATTCATTGAGGGGTACTCGACGACTGGGGAGCTACACTACGCACCATATCTCAACAATGCGAGGAATTCACATGCGCATGGCTGGGCGACAAGACCAAATTCGTCACTGACGTTTTATGTTGCTGGTATTCAGCTTCTTAGCGCTGGTAACAAGACGTGGCGCGTTACCGGTACTCCTTCGCTTGGTGAACTAAAGATCGCAGAGGCCAGTTTCAGCACAAATGTTGGTTTTTTCTCGGCGAAGACGCAGATCAGTAATGACGGTACTTGGACGATGGAGTTTGGGGCGCCACAGGGTACGAGTGGCGAGGTGAAGCTGCCAGCAGTGGGGTGTGTTGGTCAGGTGTTGCTAGAGGAGCAGAATGGCAATGATGAGGATGTCTTGGTAGTGGTGCTGGCTGCTGATGCCGGACCAGTGACGCTTGGTGGGCTACCGGTTGGAAAGTGGGCTGCAAGATACGAATGCAGATCTGAGTAATGGCATTCGCCGCAATTTGAATATCTGGATGCAATTCAAACGATTCTTTGCACCTGTGTGCAACTCCAAAATGCTGCTTTCGTGGCAGTGCAACAGTGTCAGATTAACGTAAACTTCTGTTGTGATCGATAACACTTTCAATCTCCCCCGACGGTAAGACTGAGAGCGACCGAATAGTATTGGCAGGCAGCCTGGCCCTGGTGGGTACAGGCTCAGCGTTCCATGGCCAGCTACGTTCTCGCAAACACGATCGTCCATTGCAATTGATGACTGATGGATAGTCGCGGCACGACAGGCCTCAGGTCTGAAGTCCTGGGCTAGTGGGCTGGTCAGAAGGCTGGGGTAAAGAATTGGGTTCTCTTCCTAAACAGCTAGGTACGAAGGCTGGGCTACACGCCGCAGCTACTTTACCTAGGCTGCAACTCTGCTTTGAACATGCACTGATTGCCAAACAATGTCAGGCTTGCACGAAAGCACTTGCAGTACGCTCCTCTTCAAATTCTGTGCCTAGCCAAACATCACCTCTCTCAATCCATACAGTACCGGTAGGTTCCTCGACAGTAGATTAACATGTGAAAGCCAAGCTGTGAGGCTCTATAGCCTGAACAGCAGACACCCGCAAAGACATGCATGAACGACCACGAGTTTCGATCACCTGTGGCGCAAGGCTTGTATTGAAACGAAGACCTGAAGCTGCTTGGCAGATGCGGCGAGCAAGCCGAGACGCGTTTCTGAGACCGTTGACGGCTTTCTGGTGTCGCGACTTTGGGGATTGAGACTGCGACAGCCCCCACGCAGCCTGTCAGTCGACTCGTGGCAGGCGCCGCCCACAATAGCATACACGCCTCAAGGCAATTGAACTTCCAGCGCGTAGAGCGCGTTGAGTGAGCTGTAAATGCAAGTGACTGCCGTGTGTTTTTTGCGGTGCTGCGCAAAAGCGCTCGTGATGACTACGGTAAACTCACAAGCTTGCCGGATTTGGAGACCTCGGCAAAGTTTTCATGAGATCAGATCCTTGCCGATCTCAGCCTTGAAGCTTGCGCAAACCACCCCACACCCACCCCCCACCCAGAAGCGCCATGGCCGCTGTGGAGCGCCCGTCAAACATGTACAACACCAAACGTCCAGGTACCCACGCAGCTCTATGCCTTAACTGCTTAGTCAGATACATGCATTGACGATGAGGCGTGCAGCCTGAGGCACGACGGAATCTGTACTCTGTGCAGTGCACCCATCATCAACTCCCTCGGAGCAACGGAGGCTTATCTCGACTCGATGCGATCAAGTCGCGCAACTGGATTTGATCCTCGATGTCGACGAAAACAAGTCGCCGGCTAGGTCCGGAGACTTTTCCGCGAGTTGGACATGACCTCGCCATAGCATCGCCTGATTGCCCGAAACGGCAACGTTACAGGTGTGACTCCCCGCCTCGGTAACTTGCTTGTGACTCTTCAAGGCTGTATAAGATCAACAGCTCCCGGGTCTAGTTGTTCCTTGGTAAACGCAACCAAATAACTCCATTACTTCGAGCCTTCAATATTCCTGAAGCACAGTCAATTGACTCATCGCGGGTTCTGGACATCCACACTGCCGAGCTAGCACCATATCACAACACAAAAACCTCACAATGCCTCCAGTCAGCCAATTCCCGCCTGCGCGCGTCTTCCTCAAGGCTGCATCTTCAAGACCTGCGGCATTATCGATAAGCTCGATAAGATCACCTCTGTCATCGAGCCCACCCACACCGAGATTTAGCTCTCACGCGACCACCACATCACCTTCAGTATCGCAAAACGCCGCGCAAAGACCGAACACTACAACTCAGGCAAACTCAAGAAGATGAGGTATGCATGACCAATGTCTCCTGCCATGCAATAAATGCTGACAATCCGTAGGCATCACGCGTCCACTTTCTTGAATTTTCAGATGATACCCGGTCTTTAACACAAGCGGATGCTAGGTCCGGCGCAGATCGTCCACGATGCGAGGCGGTGCGGATCCGCGACATCCATGTGCAGTTCAATCGGTATCATGCGACTCAGTTGTAGGAGTATGCTTGCTCTATGTGCCAGCTTGCGATGCCCTAACCGGGCATGGGCTTGTCTGAAGGTCCAAAAGTTTGAATGTCGTTCGCGGAAAGAGGCAGACAGATGCCCAGAGCATTCTGATCAATGAGAACATTTCTGCGGAACTCTAATACCATGGATCGCATTGCTACGCGAAGTGAGTGCTTGTTTCAGATGTTGGGTGAAGCCACTGCCACACTCAAAAGAGACCACTGTGTAAACCCCTCCGCTTGTGCGGGTCTGCGGGTGCAGCCGCACCACCAGCCAATAGACCTGTAGCATTACGGATTATAGCCGTTGTGCCCAGGATAGTCTCCAGTGTGATCGACATGTTCTTCTTTGACCAACCCAGCTCTGTAGGCAGGCGCTCGTATTCTGTTCAAACGTTAGCAAGATCAATCAACACCATGGAAGACTACTACGTCAGAAGCTTACCAAAGAAGTACACAACTAAGTCCCTCGGTACCGTACCAATATTGGTATCTCCAAACGCAATGATTGGCGCCGCAACCTCCCCCAAACTAAACTCCTCCGTCGACGCAGTGAACGTGTAGTTCTCATTCTCCGCTCTGCTCACCAACTGCCTAAAGATCTTGCTATGCGCCAACTGTTTCGCGGTAACCGTCTCATCCGTCCACCACGCCTTACTCGTATCAAAAATCGTCTGATTGAAGACATGGTTGTTTCCAAATGCCGCATCAGTACGAGATAGACTGGCATCGTGTTCGAGCAGGTTATGCACGTTCAGCTGCTCGAGTGTGAAGAAAGTCGCGTTTGGCTCGGGGTTGGCGATGATGGCTTGCTCCCACATTATGCCTGCGAGGGTGGCGTCGAAGTTCAGGCCGTCGCCGAGGCCTTTCACGACGTTGGTTTTGGTGAAGTTACGGCCATCACGGGGGAGGAAGCCGTGGTTTGTCAGGGAATTGAGCATGGGGCAGGGCCCGCGGACTGGGGGTAGTTAGTGACGGTCACGCGTAAGTGGTATTTCGAGAAGACTAACAGTCGTTATGACCACCAGGGATCCATTCGTGTGGGCTTGGCGTGTCATATTGAGGCTTACCAGACGCAAGTGAGGCGGTTGCTGCCAGGAGGATAACGTTTTGCTTCATAGCGTGGGTGAAGAGGCTGTGAATGAAGACTGATGTAAAAAAAATGTGTAGAACGGAGGATGTAGGACGGATAATGGATCTGAGGTGGACGTATGTCGAACATGAGAGAAAACAACGCCTTTTTAAATCATCTTAACCTCAGTTGGCTGTACACAGAAACCTACCACACCGGTCCGTACACTGTACGCGTAATACTACCAGCCCAAAAACCATGGAAACCAAACTAACCATCGGCATAAAGTTGCAAGCTTTGTTTTCCTGACATCGTAGAAGCATGCACGTTGAGCACTGCGGCAGCCACACCTTGTCAGACAAGATACTGTCGATTCGGCGGATCGATCTAGCGCCTAAAAGCTTCTGATACACACCTCCATGCAGCCAGTGAAGGCACAGATGTTGCTTGCTGACGCGGTAGTTCGGGGCGCAGATCCGGTTGGTAGCTTAGGTGCAACGTAAGAAGGAAAGTTGTAGCACTTGTCGTATATGGAAGATAGCCGAGTACGTATACCTACGCGAGACGCGCTAGCTCTCAACGGCTGGTTTAGGTGAGGCAACGACTTTAGCGAGTGTGACAGCTGGGCACTTCTCGCTCTCGGACTCGTGAACTTTCTGCTTCAAACATCGACTTTGCGATTGGCGCTCAAGAACATTGCTGTTTCGTCTTGATCAACATCTCCAGACCTCGAGGCCTTGGAGCTTCTGGGTTCTCTTTCGCGATCGCAAAGATGATTTCAATTCTGGACTTTTCTGTGAGTTAACAATCATGGCTGCGACAAAGTACCTAACATTTACGCTGTTTTTCAACCGTTGTCGTCTTCCTCACGGTGGTGCAGGTTGCGTTGGGTTGCGCGCAAGTGGCCGGATCATTCAAATGAATGAAAGCGGCGGAAGCCGCATCTTCTAATACACACTCAACAAGCAATACTGTACTACTCCCATAGCTCATCTGGTATCTGAAATGCACTGTAGAACCCGATCCTACCTGTCTTTAATCTCTTCTCCAGTGCATCTCCCTCCACTTCGAAGTTACGAAAGTTTGCTTCGCTGTACTAAGCTCTGAAACCCAAGTACTCCACTTCCATGAGTAATATCTTCCCAAGTGCCATTCGCATACAACGCTATACCACTGTTCCCAGTCGGCAGGTCAAAATCTAGACTAAAACGGTACAGGACAGCTCGTGAGACCAGCCTCTTCCAAACGGACCTGTCGAGATCTCTCAACGGCTTCGATCCAGTGACCCACATGTTTAAGAGGATACTTTCACCCGCGATGACTGTGTCTGAGTCATGCCAGCACCTCGTTGTTTTAGCATCTCGTTGGGACGCTGTTGAACCTAGTAGCTTGATCAGGATGATGTCATGTGGAAACCCGTCCGGATAAAATTGAGCTGCTTCATCGTACGTCTTCTCTATCGTACTAATCTGTAGAGCAGGTCAGGACCATCCTTCAGTGACCTCTCCACAGCGCACTTACCTTGACGTCCCCAGTGCGATTATTTCAACCTGTTCCTTCCAGCTGTCTTTCGGTCTCTCGAGGCGAGGATCGAGAGATTTAATAGGTAGCGTCCTAGCTGATATCGCCCCGGTGATTACGTGGAATGACATAACGAGGCACGGGTCACCATCTTTGACCACTTTGGGTCCAATCCTACCCTCGAACCTGCGCTTCTGCTTCTTACCGGAAGCGCTGATAGCATCGTTGATGGAAAGCGTCAGCATACTTCTCACGTTGATAGGAGGATTCGTTTGCGGACTCTGTGTCCTCGTCGGAAAATCTTTGGCTTCGGAATCTAGTTTATGTAGCAGACCTTCAGTCCTCCGTACGTGTGGGGTATATGCGAAGCTTACCGCAGTGTCAAATTCCTCCGGTACTATGATCTGCAGTGGTCCGTTGATAAGTAGATAGAAGCCAACGCAGCCTTCAAAGGTGAGGAGGATATCCTGCACGATGTCTACAGAGATCTCTGCACGACAATCGATTGGATTGGATGACCTCGGGTCCGAAGGCGGGTTAACACCGCCTTTTGGTGGCCATCGGTAGTCGACCGGTAGCACTGCGGGGGCACCGGTAATCGTGAGTGGGAAGGACGGAGGTTCGTTATCATCGAGCGGCCGGCAGGTCCAGCTTCCCGATACTTTGCTGTGTGGGTGGAATCGCACATCCCATTTCCAGCCTTCCGGTAAGAATTTCCCCTTCGATTGGAAGACCTACAGAAGCTGTGACAGGTATTGTGGCCAGATTGTGTGTTGGGTTTTCGCCCATGCTACATGCAGACCCCGATTTGTTGGCCATATTGTGATGAGTGGTCGGAACATGTGCCGAAGTCTGTGAAGTAGCCAAGGTAGTCTCTTTCTGTTGCGGCTCAACGAACCCCACGGCGCTCTGATCCATGGGCTGTGCAAAGTATCCATTCGCTTGATGCATGCGTGTAGGAAAATGTACAATCGTTTGCTCGAAGAGATTGTGCAGGGACAGATGACTCGACTGAGTATCCTCGTAGTCTCTTGCATTCAGCATGTGCTCCTTCAGAAAATGATCCCACATCTGGCTATAAGAATCCTCACCTTGCTTTCCTAAATGACATACAGATCTACTAAGGAAGTCAAGGTTAATGAACGGTAAGAAATTGAAAGCTGATCAGGCTGAGGGTTGCGGCATGCGCAACGCCACATAACGGCTGCCTATGTGACTCTCACGCTTTGAGGGCAGTGCATTCAATACGCCACAATGTGCCGAGTAGAGGCATTGCATCAAACCAGCTTTTTGTGACGCTAGTAGATAAGACAATGGGACTTGAATCAATTCCGGCGCTATGAATCCCTGCAATGAGAATAAAGACATGATTGAGAGTTAGTTTACTGAACAGGTACCTAGGAATGTGTCTGTTCGGACTTTTAATCACCTTAAGTAGTGCGGCTGGATGCATCCAGGATTGCTCCAGCTTGACCAAGTATCTGCAAATCGTCCACGATAGAATGATCAAAAAAGAACAATCAGCACGTAAGGACTCTTCTAGGCTTGAAGTTAGATTATTATGTGTATACCCCTTATTTTTTAGGCTTACGGCCGCGCTCTTCAGTTTCCCCACACCTCGATGCTTTCTCAGTCTCCTTCATGACACCCAACGCGGCCCCCCTCACCGCATTCTATTACTTGAACTCATCGACCTGGACGCTTCAAGCCGCCGCAATCGCAGGGTTGCGAGTAATTACCATTAATACGCTTGTCCTGAAAGAAGATCACGAAATAGAAACGAACAGAGCTTGTACAATGCCAGAGAAGTCTGAGTAGTACGAGCTGTATTCGAGAGCTCGAAGAGGCCAGCAACGGGTAGCTCATGAATGCATGAGCCATCCTGGTTCCCAAGACCTTGGATGTTGGCAGTACCTGTACGCAACGTGAACGTAGAGTAGGGGAAGGGTTTCACTTCTGATCCACATTGAGCATCCTTACGCCTACAAAACATGTGAATGTAGGTATGAGCATAATGTGGAAGACTTATCGACACAGAGTCCAAACACCGCTCAGCGTGTTCATATGCCCCGCTACTTCACCATTATCTTAGCGAATCACCAGCGTCTTGACGACATTGATGTCAATGTCGTGTAGCTCAATCGGAAACTTGCAAGATTCCGTGAAAATGCAAGACTTGGTCCCCTTGGGTACCCTCTTGTTGCTGGCCGGAGCAGGGCACCGATGGCCAAAGATGCACTTGATATCCTGGCAAGCACTGCCCATCGAACAAGGCGACATGCGCGCAACCAGACGTAGGGTGGCGATCTCGCTGCGGCTTGGCTGATAAGTGTGCTTGTGAGTGCACTGCATGTTGTAAGGGCACTCCTGGCGCAAAAAGTGAACGTTGCACAGCTTGAGCTTCTTGATGCGATCTACTTTGACCTTGTCGTAATCCTTGCATGGTGGATCGATGCGCTGTCCAGCTCGATTGCGGGCAATGACCTCGTTACGGTCAGCCGGCTCATACGCCGGTGAAACAGGCGCTGAAGGCGGAGGAGCAGCAGCCTTGGCCGCCCAGCTGTTGATAGCCGGACGAGGCCTAAAGGTAGTTACAAATCCGTTAAACGCTATTGTGGACGATGGGGGTGTGCGTGGCAAGCTCAAAGTCGCCCTGGCTGGAACAGGACTATCCATAACTTGAGCCGACGGCGCCGGGAAGCGACCGGGAAGTCCAGTTGACACGTCGTAGACTTTCGAAGCTGCAGCTGAAGTGCTTATACCGGATGGCTGGCGCGGCCAACCAGGAGCAGGAGCATTGGCGCCCAATGCCACAAGCTTGGAGTCTCGAAATATGCTCGGAAACTTTTTCGTACCGTACGGGAGCGGCAGCAATTCTTTCTCGAAAGGCACACCTTCGAGCAAGATGACCTTGCTGACAATCTCCGGTTTGTCTGAGCACTCTTCCAGTACCCGTGCATATCCGTTGTCGTGCGAGCAGCCGAATAGTAGCTTGCGGCAGTGATAGTCTTGTGAAAAGACCTTGAAGTTTTCTGTCATCCACGTTATTGTGCTGTCGAGCTCTGCATGTCGCTGGCACCCACCAATGATCTTCTCGTCCGCGCGATCTTTCCCGGCACCGACGTCGATGAAGTCGAACAAAGTTTTCGCTCGAGTGAAACCTCGCACAAAGTCCTCAAAGTCCTCGATTGCTGCGATCCCACCCATCCTCACCAGCACGTCTCCGAGGCCTCGAACGTTCGCATAGATTCGACAAATGACACGGGAGGTGAGAGGCACCTCTTTGGCTTCGTTCTCGATCCAGTTGCGCACTGCAATGTCCAGTTGTGATGCAGCGCGTCGACCTCCCGCTTCTCCATCGCGAATGTTCTCGCTGAGAAACTAGGGGCGTCAGAGTCATACAGCCCTATAGAGGGAGGTATTGCTCACAATCATGCCGTCGCCATCAATCAATACCATGACGAAAGGGTTCTCAGACTACCAAGGTCAGCAAAATTACCCATGTTCACTGTGATTAGATTCGAGCTTACGAGAGCGCGCTGATACTGTTGCAAATACCTCTCGTACATAGGCTTCTCGACTGTCCACGCGGCTTCGCCTTGAACATCCTGCTGACTCTGCGAGGCAAGAGTTTGGTATTGCTGGCTCAAGTACTCATAGCGCGTAAGTAGCTCCTGTTGCAGTCAGTCGTAGATCAAGCAATTCTCCAGTCACACTGACACTGATGAAGTCGGTCTTTTCCTTGTCGTACTGCTGTAGCAGCTCGTAGCGCTGATACAATGTAGCCTGCTCAGGGTCTGCGTTGCTCGGGCTAGCCACGCCACTGGAAGCTGGCGCAGGGCTACCGGCGTAGCCAAGGCCAGGAAGAAAGGGCGCTGGTGCCA
Organism: Didymella exigua CBS 183.55; assembly: GCF_010094145.1. NCBI lineage: Eukaryota > Fungi > Ascomycota > Dothideomycetes > Pleosporales > Didymellaceae > Didymella > Didymella exigua. Next base: position 413,797 of record NW_022984776.1, on the reverse strand, counting down.
TGTTCAAGGTGACTAAAAACGATTTGAGATCCGTCGGGCAATCGAAACGATGTGGTTGAGGTTGTGGGTATAGTGGGGGAGGTGGTGGGTGGGTAGAAGGGTGGGAAAGTGCGCGTACTTATATCACGCCGCGAAGGCAGTTTCCAGAATTGAGGTGATAGAGGACAGGAGTCGGTTAGAGGAAGACGGAAGACGGGAACCAAGTAACAGTTTCCTGAAACTGAAACCAGGAAACAGTCATCTGTAGAGGTGAATGTGAGCTCGCAATTTTAATTAGTGGCCGTTCAAAGGGTCTGCCATCACAACGATACGGCTATGGAAGCACACGTGGGCTTCTGATCTGGCGGTGAGGTCGGTTCACAGCAAACAGATGGGCAGCTGCCTGCAGCATGCCGCGGGGCGATGATAACGCTCCTGGTTCGCAACCTGTCAACAGTAGGCAGGATGCAGTTCACGGTACACAAGAATGGCGACGAGCAGTCGCGCGTTGGTTGCGCGCTAGAGCTGAGCGCTCATTGGCCCCGCCACCAGCTGTGGGGAAGATGTTCGCTTCTACCGACAAGATCCTGGTCGTCGCCAAGGTGGGAAGCTGCGCTCTGACGTTCTTAGAAGCCACGTTCAAATTGGTGTGCTCCCCTCCACCCTCTTCTCCCCTGCGCATTCATCTCGTCGACTGTTCGCTGCATCCATCATGGTTGCCTGGAAGCTCTCATCTCTGCTCCTGCTCTCGTTGAGGGCGCTCAATGCCTTCGCGATCGAGGTGAGTTCCCGCACGAGTTACGCGTGCATGACATCAATTCACTGACCCCCGCGTGCTCAGGTTGAAAACGTAAAGGAAGTTCCCGAAGCCCAGACACCGAAGTTGAACGTCAAGATCTCGACCTCCTTCCCTCAGTCTGAGGTCTTTGGCGTCAAGCTGATCAACGGCCATGCTACCGAGGCGCGTCTGTCCATCTCCAACAACGAGCCTAAGCCCATCGGCGTGAGCGTCGTTGGTGGCTCGCTCCTTCAGGAGGTCAATGGTCAGCCCCAGGTCATGCGCAACCTTACCGCGCAAAAGTACTCGATTGAGATCCCCGCCGGTGCTGAGGAGACTGTGCCCTACACCTTCTCCACCGATCTCCACCCCCAGGATCTCCGTCTCCAGCTCGTCGCCGTCATGAGGAACTCTGAGAACGCCGTCTTCACCGTCGCCGCCTACAACGAGACCGTTTCTATCGTCGAGAGACCCACCAGCCTCTTCGACCCCCAGATGTAAGTCTACCATGTGCCGCGTGCGATCAACTATCCTAGTAGCCAGAGGCTAATTTGTTACACCAGCATTTTCCTCTACCTCGTCCTCCTTGGTGCCTTTGCTGGAACCGTCTACTTCATCTACAACACCTGGATCACCACTTTCTTCCCCCAAAAGAAGGGTCGCGGCAAGGGTGGTGAGCGCGCCAAGAAGTCTTCCCAGGGCTCCAAGAAGGTCGACCCCTCTGAGCAGGTTGCTGTTGTTGGTGCTGATGGCCCTGCCGTCACTTCCAGCGCTAAGTACGACGAGAGCTGGATCCCTGCCTCTCACCTGCAGCGCCCGGAGGCCAAGCGCGTTCGCAGCGGTACCCCCAAGGTCAAGCCTACAAGGGCTGCTTAGACGTTGGCGTAAAGAGTTTTGAATGCGCGATGTGGCTTTTGCAGTTCTTGCTACGATAATGAAGAGGCCTATTGGGAGACCACCGCGGCGGTGCGTGGGCTTCAATAGGGCAAGAGATAGTTGAAAGCCCACACATCCAGGACTGCACCAGGTCGCCCACAAGGCGTCATTGGCCAGCATCACATGATGGCGAGATAATGTAAATGTTACGACAGCGAAAGTTGGCTGGTTTTGTATACTAGCACCGCCATCAAAAGACCTTGTCGGGTATCACATCACGCACCTCTCCCAATTCTAGGTCCAGCTCTTTACTCCTTCTTCCATGCCTCAAACTCCTCTCCCAAATGCGCCTTGAGCTTCGCAAATTTGTTCTGATAATTCTCCCCACAGCGCCAACACTTCATATCCCATACCGGCCAAGTCCCCGGCTTGTATCTCTCACTCCCCCCCTGCAGCGGAAATTCCTCCACGCTCACAAAGAAGCTCGAATTGAAACTCAAGTAGTGCTTCTTGTGCTTCAAACACGGTGAATGCATTTCCTGTGACATGACGTGGATATGCATGTGATTCATGCTCGGATGCGTGTGCACGCCTGCTTTGATCTCGGACAGCCAGTCGCGGCCTGGAGGGAGGACGGCGTCGCGCTGGTCTGGTGGTGGGGGGTCGGCTGAGTTCATCAGGTCTGAGAGCGCGGTCTGGTAGGAGAGGTCCGAGGCGCTATGTCGGCCGTATTTGCGCCGGAGTTCGCTCGCTGCAAGTTGCTTGAGGCGAATTACGCGAGTTTGTACTTCTGCTCGAAAGGCGGAGTCGGTGGAGAGGAGGCAGAGAGGGTGTTGTTCGTAGTATTCCGATTTGCGAGGGATGAGGAGGAGATGTACACTATTGGCGGCGTCAGTACTGGTGGTTTTTGAGCAAAGAGTGGTGAAAAGGTACCTTGCTTTCGGGAATTTGTCGTTAATGACTACGAAGTCGTCGTCGTATTCTACGACGAGGCCTTCAGGGTTCTTTTCTGGGTGCTCGATGTACAGACCTAGACCGTTGCGGGCGTCCAAGTCCCACTTGAGAGGTTTCACTGGGGCTTCAGCAGATACTAGGCCGGGTTTCGGCTTCTTCGCTGACATGAGTTCTGCGACTGCGTTGTGAGCTGGGTCGAGGTGTTGAGCGTTGCTTCTTGAGCTTACATGCATTCGTTCGTTTCGATGCAGTCGTTGTGTTGGAAGCCTGGGGCTTCGACATTCCGTCTATCTCTTCGGCAACGATTGGGTCTTGGCGTTGCTCTTTCCTAGTCCTGCTGTTATTCTTGGTAGCATCCGCCATGGTGTTGCTGTTCAGGAACGGGCGTTGGCTGTTGGACTGTCGAGGCTTTGCAGATCGCAACAGCCGTGACGTAGTTCTCAATGTCCTGAGCATTCACTTCACGTTTCAGCGGCCTTTCTGTATCCAACAGTATACATGGTTTCACTGACCACCGACTTGACAACTGTAACTGCCTGATGAGTGCAAGATCCACGATGACGTTGGGCAAGTCTAGCCGCGGCAAGGGTCCCGCTAACTTAGCTTAGAATTTTAGATTCAATGAGACCGCCCCTCCGTGTCTGCTGGATGCGCAAGGATGGCTACACGACCAAACAACTGTTCTCTTGGAGCGAAGGGCGATTCCAGCGAGACCTCAACCTCCATATCGAACGGGTGAGCCCTTCGTTGTTAGCGTGGGCCTCTACATTCTGCAAGAACCCTCGCCTTACAACTCCCTCCTCATCTGGCTCACTTGTTGCCTATGGAGCTTGGAAGTATCGTTACAGAGTAACACTAGAGCTGCAAGCATGCCGAAGAACGCGCACCCACCACGTGGCAAGCCGGCGAAGAAGGCTCCGCCGCCAGAGGACACGAGCTTCATCGTTTTTGGTGATGGCAAGCCAAAGAAGAAGAAGGGCGAGAGCTCAGACGCTCAGGGTGACGATAAGACCAAGGGCAAGGGTCCTGCTGGACAGCCCGAGGATGGACCCAGGAAGCCTAGTACCAGGACTTTGATCGCAGGAGCATCGTGGACGGGCAAGCTACCGACCACTCTGTTCTCGGAGTACCTCCAGAAGCAACAGTGGGGAAAGCCAGACTACAGGATAGTAAGACGCCCTCTCTTTAGTACATGGGCTTCACCGCTGATCTTCACAGCGCAGAGATGGCGACAAACATTTCGCATACGCCGTAGTACTGTCAAAGAAGAACCCCAAGACGCAAGAAGTCACAACTTTGCCGCCGATTAAGATCCCCGGCGAACTCGAAGAACCCGCCCATCAGCCAACCGCCGTCGAAGCGCGCAACTTCGCTGCCGCATACGCTCTTTTCCGTGTAGCCAGTGCGAAGAACATGCACATGATGCTGCCTCCTGTATACAAGGACTTGTGGAAAGGAACATTCCAAGAACTCAAGAAACAGAACGAAAAGGAGGGCAAGGGCTGGATGTACGAGGCAGACCCCTTCTTCGGCTTTGCGGAGCGAGAGAAGGCCAAGGCCGCTACTGCGAAAGAGCGAGAGAAGAAGCAGAAGCAGCGAGACGACGCACAAAAGGCACACAATCTCAAGCCTGGCATGTCCATGCCCAATGCCGAAGGCTCATGGGTGGGACCCGCGAAGAACCTGATGAGAGGTTGGGAGCGCGTACCAAAGATCGAACTCGGAAAGAGAATTAGGCAGCAGGTGGAGCATCTGATCCGGCGCGATGCACTCTGGAATCCCAACGGTCTTCAGATGAACGTGAACGACAGGATACGTCTCGAAGACGAGATTGCAGATCTTGGCTTCCGACGAAGTCACGTCGAAGAAGCTGCCGACATATGCAAAGATCGAGAGGAAATCCTCGAATGGCTCTTGATCCACGTACCAGAAGATGATCTACCCTCGTGGAGTTTGCCCGAAGGCTACGTTGCGGGTGTTAGCATGGCTAGCTCCAACTTGAAGCGCGAAGGGGCCGTGAAGCGCCTTGCAGCAGCTGGTTACTCCACTGAACTTTGCGAAGAAGCTTATGACAGTCAGAATGGGGATGAGAGGCGAGCTGCTGCGTTACTTCAGGCCCGCCTTCTGCGTCCAGATGATAACGATAAGGACATAGCGCGGGAGCTCGCAGATCTCACCATTGCGGGTGAAGCAGAACAACCATCAGAAGATGACCCTTGGGAGACCGAGATGTCATCATTGGAAGCCATCTACGACAAGCTCTTCACACGATCATCACCAAATATTTGTCGTGTTGAGCTTGACATCAAGCAGCAAGGGAAACGCCTCATCCTGCAGGCCAGGAAACCGTTTGGCCCTTACCCTGCTGTTGTACCCATCGTCACGTTCGAGGCAGCTATCCCCGCGTATATTCGCCTAAGCATTATCCGGAAGGCGCTTCTACACGCCGAGGAGAACTTTATTGGCATGCCCATGATATACGACGTCATCGATTGGGTGCAGCAGAATGCAGGCGAGATCTTCAAAAACCCTGGCCGCTTAGCCGATGTTTCGTCCGGGCTCGCTGCAGCAGATCATTCAGTGGAGTCGCAGGCGAAAAGCAAAAAGAGGAAAGACAGAGGCCGTAGGCCGGTTGACTGGAAGCCTGCAACACCTGCCAGCCAACAAGTCCTTGCTGAATGGCATGCTAAGCAAGAGATGCCTGCACAACAGAAAATGATGAGTGCTCGACAATCACTACCGGCTTGGAAGCTGAGAGACGACATCGTCCGAACTGTGAACAGGAGCAGTGTTACCATCATTTCTGGTGAAACTGGATCCGGCAAATCGACACAATCTGTGCAATTCGTTTTGGACGATCTGATACAGAGACAGCTCGGTGCTGTTGCAAACATCATCTGCACTCAGCCGCGAAGAATCTCAGCGCTTGGTCTTGCTGATCGAGTTGCTGACGAAAGATGTGCCCGAGTCGGTGATGAGATTGGTTACACCATTCGTGGCGAGTCGAAGCAGAAGCCGGGCGTGACCAAGATTACATTCGTTACAACTGGTGTTCTCCTCCGTCGCCTTCAAACCTCTGGTGGAGGGGCCGAAGACATCGTTGCCGCTCTCGCCGATGTGAGTCATATTGTTGTTGACGAGGTTCACGAACGTAGTCTCGACACCGACTTCCTTCTTGTCCTCCTTCGTCAGATACTGCGTACTCGAAGAGATCTCAAGGTCATCTTGATGAGTGCTACTCTAGACGCCGATGTCTTCGAGGCTTACTTCAAGGAGGTCGGCCCAGTAGGTCGTGTTGAGATCGCCGGTCGCACGCACCCCGTGACAGACTACTATGTCGACGATGTCATGCATTTCACAGGTTTCAGAGGCTATGCTGGCGAAGATGACGACGCTCAAGATAAGTCGTTTTCTGCGAGTCTTCGCAGTATTGGCTTTGGCATCAACTACGATCTCATCGCGGAAACCGTTCGCCACATTGACCGCCAGCTCGGAGACAAAGACGGCGGCATCCTGATCTTCCTACCCGGTACCATGGAAATCGACCGAACATTGCGAGCCTTGGAACACTTCCCAAACCTCCATGCACTCCCATTACACGCCTCGCTCATGCCCGCCGAGCAGAAACGTGTCTTCCCCTTACCTCCATCCGGAAAGAGGAAGGTCGTTGTGGCAACCAACGTTGCAGAAACGTCCATTACTATCGAAGACATTGTGGCAGTCATTGATACTGGCCGTGTCAAGGAGACGAGCTATGATCCGCAGAACAATATGGTCCGCCTTGTGGAGACGTGGGCTTCGAGAGCAGCTTGTAAGCAGCGGCGTGGTCGTGCAGGTCGTGTACGACCTGGTGACTGCTACAAGCTGTACACGCGCAACGCTGAGGCCAGGATGCTGGAGCGTCCCGATCCTGAGATAAGGCGCGTACCTCTGGAGCAAATGTGCCTTTCCATCAAAGCTATGGGAGTGAAGGATGTCTCTGGTTTCCTTGCCTCCGCTCTTACGCCGCCTGAAAGCACTGCCGTTGAAGGTGCCGTTAACCTGCTTTCGCAGATGGGCGCCATCACCGACAATGAGCTTACTGCGCTTGGTCGTCACATGTCTATGATCCCTGCCGATCTGCGCTTGAGCAAGCTGCTTGTCTATGGCGCAACATTTGGCTGTCTCGAGGCTGCTCTCACAATTGCATCGGTATTGACAGCTCGAAGTCCCTTCATCTCGCCGAGAGAAAGAGACCAGGACACTAGGCACGAGTTCGACCGCCTCCGCGCGTCATTCTCAGCAAATCAAGGCGATTTGCTAGTTGACCTTCGCGCCTACGAGCAATGGTCCGCCTTCCGCAACAAAGGCGTCTCCACTCGAGACCTAAAATTCTGGTGCCAGGATAACAAGCTCAACCTCCAGACTATGTTCGACATCCAATCCAACCGGTCTCAGTACCTATCTTCGCTAAAGGAAATCTCCTTCATCCCCTACACCTACTCGTCGAACGCTCCTACAATACACGGCCTCTACAACGCGCAGAACGCCAACGACGCCCTCCTCCGCGCCCTCATCGCCGGCTCCTTCGCTCCGCAAATCGCACGTATCCAGCTTCCGGACAAAAAGTTCGCGGCTGGTATTGCTGGAGCCGTGGAACTGGATCCTGAAGCGAGGGAGATCAAGTACTTCAACCAAGACAATGGGCGCGTCTTTGTGCACCCTAGCTCGACCCTCTTTTCTAGCCAGACGTTCCCGAGTAACGCTAGTTTCGTCGCGTACTTCAACAAGATGGCGACGAGCAAGGTCTTTGTACGCGATATCACACCATTCAACAGCTATTCTCTGCTCATGTTTGCCGGGCGCATTCAAGTCGATACGCTCGGCAGGGGCTTGGTGGTTGATGAGTGGATAAGATTGAGGGGATGGGCGAGGATTGGAGTCCTGGTTAGCAGGCTGAGGGGCATGTTAGATCAGGTGCTTGAGAAGATGGTCAAGGAGCCGGGGAAGCCTATGGGAGAGCGGGAGAGGGATGTTGTGCGGGTCGTGCAGAGGTTGATCGAGAGGGACGGGTTGGATGCGTGAGTTTAGCAAGCGACTGGATGGTTGAATCGAGTGTAAGATGTGCGCTTGTGGCACAAGTGTGAGATGTGTGTGGGTATGAGCATTAGGTGAATGCACCCGACAAATGAGCTGTCTCTCACCTTGCCACAGATATTGCAGCCCTGATCACAGATACAAGCATACTTGACGAAAATCAGCCACGACAGCAGATGTCTTTCTCAAGGTCGTAGTCCATGAATGTCTCCGTCCATTTTGGCCCTTTGTTCAGTCCAAGACATTCCCTTCACTCCATCCGTCTCTTTCAGCGACATCATTGTTCGCTTCTTTGTGCCTTACAATACAGAATCAATCCTCACCGCGATATCCACGATCGCCCAGCGCCAAAGCATAGGTCGGCGACTACAGAACTACAGGCCTATACTCCAGCATCCTCGTCCGACCAGGTCCCGCATAACCATGTCCTATGGCCGCTACTCAAGATTGACCCGAAAAGCACTCGAGTGCACAGTAACAAATTACAACCACATCCACGGTCCCCCCTAGCTCGCGCACCCGCTCACGCACCCAAACCCACAGCACCTCTTCCATCCCCCCTGCAGCCCACCAGCTCACCAAACCCTCAGCGGGCGCCTTCACACAACCACGAACCCCTACTTGCACTTTAGAGGCGCGTTCAGAACTCAGCCTACGCCGCTCCCGCATCAAGCTGAGAACATACCTCACGAGCACCCGATGGGAACCGAAGTTCGAGGACCTCGACCTCCCCTCGCCAGCGCGCTGGCTCATCGAGCAACTCGGCACGCATAATGGCGACATCGCAGCGCTCTCACGGCCGCCGCGTGTAACGTGGGACTCGGACTTGCGGATGCTTTCGAAGCGAGCACGCAGGCGCGCGAGGCCGAGTGGGTCGAGCTAGGCTGTGGCTAACCACCCGGAAGAGGTGATGGATCGCGAATTTGGTGTGCTGCCCGGTGAGGTATGGGCGGGCGAGGCAGACAGGGATTGGCGAGCTAACGGGGATGTTGTGCGCAGGCTGACGGGGGATGGGAGTGTTTTGGTGGCTATGTTTGATGGGAAGGAGGTGGACGGGGGTGGCGAGGTATCGCGAAGAGTAATTTCAGAGGCGGAGATACGGAGGTTGTTATGCGGTGGATGGTGGAAGATTCGTAGGCGTGGGAGAGGAGAGTTATGGATTCGCGGTGTGTGGACGTGGTTCGCAGAGTGTTGGAGTGGGAGGTTGTGTAGTCATCGAAGCGTCGCGAGGCAGCTGTCTGCTTTAATCTGAATGTCGAAGTAGAAGCCCACATCCAGTTTCAAACCTACATTAGTCGTATTATCCATCCCAGCCCGATAAACAGGCTTTGAAGCCCAAACACCATTGATAATCTCTCATTGTCCTATCCTAACCTCCTCTACTCAAGCACGCCATGCACCACCTCTAATTTCCGCCTCACTCCATCCTCTTCCCTCCACATACGCCGCCTCCGGCTTCGTCAACCTAATACTACTCCTCTGCAACTCCCTCGTGACCAAAATACTCCTCAGACTCTGCCCTTCCTCCGACTTTTCCAACCCATCGCTCACTCTCGAGCTTCCACGGCTGCCGGACTCCTTGACCATCTCCTTGCAGCGCTCCAAATGCCGCAAGCAGATCGCTATCAGCGGCACGCAGAGAAGGAGAAGCATGATAGCGGACACGATGCCGATTATCGCCAGAGGTGACCAGCCGTCGCTGGTAGAGCGGGCTGCGGGCGTGGCGAGGAGGGATGTTGGCGATGACATTATCGTGCACTTTTAGATAGTACTTTAATATTTCAAAGGCGATGCGATGATGCGGCTTTTTGGATCCCCAGCTTTTGGAGGGTAGTTGCGTTTCAGGCTTTGCGATGTTGGGAGCTACGAATGGACGGAGAAATAGCTGCTTGCGTGGACTGAGTAGGCAAAAGATGATGGCAGTAACGACTGTGATGCTTCAAGATGTGAAGCTCGCGAGCACGCGTGATGCGAAACACGATCAATGCGGAGAATGGCAGAAAGTAAGACGAGGATGTGTGCTCAAGAGTAGCGTGAACGATAGAGGGTAAACGATGCTTTGTCTTAAGAACCATCAAAAATGAACACCATCCCACTTTCCCAGTGCGGCTACACTTTCGCGAAGGGCGACCCGAAGTCTTCTAGCGTTGTCCTGGACTTGTGATGTCGCGCGAGGAGAAGTCGTGGTTGGTGGCCGCTAAAGTAGGCGGGCGTTTGGGGGTGGCCAATCAGAGCGCTCAATGGCCAGTGTCAGCTTCATCTTACGCCACCCTTGTAATGTTCGAAAAGCAATGTTTCTGGAGTCCAAAAGAGCCGTCCAATGATGATGTGGAGTTCCTGAATCTTTGTGGTTTTGTCCTGGGGCTCTGGGCCGTCGCGGCGATGTCAGTGGAGCGGACCTGACCGAACCAAACGCTTCATCTAAGCCAAGCGGAGACTAGCAACGAAGTGCCTCGCTGAGCTGACCGCTTCTTCGTAGATCATTCTAGTGAGTCCATCCTTGTTGCTATCTGCTGGTGCTCTGACGTTCGCTTGACGACCAGGCGTGGAGGCCAGCGATAGGGGACGACAGGATCCGCGGCCCTTTTCGAATTGGTGCGTACCTCAGATGTAGTAATCGGACGCGGTGGCACGAGTCGGCATTTCTGAGGTTACCATCTGGAACTGCCGGATGTTCACAGTCTCTGATACAGATGCAATTGCATCCGCATATTCTCCAACTCAATAGGATACTCCAATCGGTCATCCAGCCTGAACCACCTGCTATCATCCTCCTGCACCTTCTCCCAGCTCCTTACTTCATCTTTCGCCTTACCGCCCGATGTGTCCGCCAACAGAGTGTGATCTAGCAGCCAATGCATCGGGTAATTCTTATCCGCTCCATTCACACTGACGGTGGAATAGCTCCCTGGACTATCGACAACGAGCAGCATGGCGCCCGAAGAGAGGCTCTCGGTCATGCGGAGGAGAAATTGCTGGGTTAGAGACATGGATGCGGAGTACAGTTCATTCAGCGTGAACATTAGCGTGACGAGATCTGCGTGTTCCAGGGCGGCGGCGAGGGTTGCGGAGTCCATTGTCAGGACGTCGTGTTGGTGGAAAGTTGTTTTGAATGCCGACGGTTCGGCCAGCGGACGATTCGCTGCTTTGACGGCGGCGGATGCGTATTTCGACAGTGGAGGCGGTGTGGTGATGTGCTGGGTGAGCTGGTCGACCACATTTCCCCAGGCCGCGCTATCGACAGCCACGACTTCCATGTCTTTTGGCTGGCCCTCTCTCTGCTCTTCGTGGGTGTCGGAGATGAGTTTGTGGAGTCCGCCGAGAGTTCCGATTTCAGCTCCTGCGCCGCCGCCGAGACATACGACTTTCCAGCTCTTGCTTGAGCTTTCTGAGGATTCTGATGTCTCGTCTGCTTGTGTTTGCACGAGATCTAATGACTCTCTCATGCGCCATAGTAGACCCAAATAGCCCAATGCACGACTTGGACTCCACCGCGCCGCATACGCCTCGAGGTAGTCTTCTCTTCCAAAAGCGTCTTTGAAGTTGCGATCGAACAAGTGCCCCTTAACTTCCTGTAGAAGCGGTTGGATATCTGTTTCTAGTCTATCCCTAAACGAGTTTCTGAAGAGGTTGAGAATGAGCTGTTGGGTTTCTGGTGGTATTCTCGTTTCGAAGCTTTTCTCTTCAACAACCTTAGGTTGCTGCTCTCTGACTGGTTTTGATTTGCCCTGTTTCCCTTTGGTGTTCCTTATGCCAGCAACTCTGGACTTCTGTGGCGCTGGCATGTTTATTGCGATTCGAACGGTTGAGCGGAGAGAACGCCGCGTGAAGTTTCGACACACTGGGGTGAAGGCTTTAGCGAGATGTTGTGATTGGCTGGGAGCCAAGTGTGGGGTGTAACTGGCCAGAGTCCGTAAACTGCGCGGACTACGATGTCCGCGAATTTGCTTAATATATCGGGAGTCACAACTCACATCTGAACATAGCTGAACCGACATCTCCACGTTCCAGTCTCGAAAGCTCAAGAAGATACATACACAGCCACCATGCGTCTCCCATATGTCAAAGAAGAGGACCTGACCTCAGAAGCGGACAAGGCCGTACTCGAGCGCGTCAAGCAACGTCGAGGAGAGAAGGGCTTGATTGCGCTTGACCGAACTTTGCTTCACTCACCTCCGGTTGCCGATGGATGGTAAGTTATAACACCCACCAGCTTCGTTGGCGTTAGTATTGGTTACTGACATAAACATAGGAACTCCTTCTTGGGCGCCATTCGTACCAAGACCTCATTGCCAACTTCGGTCCGTGAGACAGCTATTGCTCGTGTCGCAGTCTTAAACAAAGCATGGTACGAGTGGGAGTCACACAGCCCTATCCTCCGTGCTGCTGACGGTATAACTTCTGAGCATGTCGATGCTGTTTTGCACTCTCTTCCTCGCCAGGTGCACAAGGGCATCCAAGACGACAAGCATGCCGCTTTGCTTTCGTATACAGATGCCATGACGTTGGATGTCAATGTACCGGATGAGATCTTTGCGGCGCTGAAGAAGCACTTCAGCGATCAAGAAGTGGTGGAGGTCACATCAACGGTTGCGGCGTACAATTGTGTAAGCAGGTTCCTCGTAGCGCTGGACGTCGGGGAGAAGAATTTGCAGAAAGAGCCGGAGAAAGAGTGGGAATTGTAGCGAAGATGGTGAAATTAGAGATATCGCCAGTCGCCTTTTTGATAGAAGTTCTTCGTCGCTGCCGTGATCAAGCTGCCTACTAATGGTGAACTGTCAACGCCTTGAAAACTCAGTGCAGCCTGACTCATGGTGATGGGGCCTTGAAGGTCGTTTTATGGAAATAGTCACGGGACATGTTCAGTATCTCCGCACATCCAATAAGCTGAAGCAATGTGTGATGATGTATGGTTGGTGAGTGACCTCGCGGCACTGCAGAACGCGCTATCGCCCAGATGGGCAAGCGCGTTTTGCTCAGAATTCGCGACTCCAAGGCTCAGAGCAGCACTGCTCGCGCCAACACCCTCACACCCACCACGATGCTTTGCGCCATTTCCGGAGAAGCTCCACGGGAACCCGTTGCGTCGCGCAAGAGCGGCAATGTCTTCGAAAAGCGCCTGATCGAGGCGCACATTGCCGAAAACCACACAGACCCTGTCACTGGCGAAGACCTCTCAGTCGAGGATCTGGTTGAGCTCAAGTCGCCGCAAGTCGTCAGCCCCCGACCGCCGAACCTCACATCCATTCCTGCACTTCTCAGCGCCTTCCAGAACGAGTGGGACGCCATCGTACTCGAGACACATACCCTCAAGCAGCAACTGGCGCAGACACGACAGGAGCTCAGCACGGCGCTGTACCAGAACGATGCTGCGACGCGCGTGGTTGCGCGACTGACGCGCGAGAGAGACGAGGCACGAGAGGCGCTCTCGAACGTCACCGTCAGCGGTGGCCGCAATGGCGATGCTATGCAGGTCGATGGCCAGGCGCTGCCTGAGGAGCTTGCCGCCAAGGTTGACGAGACACAACAACAGTAAGTATACTATCACAACCCCCACGAAGCAATTCTGACGTGACACAGGCTCTTTGCGACGCGCCGAAAGCGACCCGTCCCCGAGGGCTGGGCTACCGGCGCGGACATCTCCACATTCGATGTTGCCTCCTCGAGCAAGCCTCTCTACCCTGGAAGTAGCGCTGTCTCTGTCGACGAGTCTGGCGATATGGCACTGTTCGGCGGCGCGGATGGCGTTGCAGGCGTATACTCGATCTCGCAGGAGAAGGTGGTGCAGGTGCTCAAGGCAGGCAGCCCAGTCACAGCTACGACGTGGTGGGGCTCGCGCGCAGTCGTCGCGACTGCTGCTGGTACCGTGAAGATCTTCGAGAACGGCAACGAAATTGCGCAGCTTGGCTCGCACGCAGGCGCCGTCACATCACTCTCTCTTCATCCTAGCGGCTCTATCCTGGCTTCTGGAGCCGCGGACAAGCGCGTCGCATACTACGACCTCGCGACATTCAAGACGGTCTCCCAGATCTACACCGAAGCCGATATCACTGCATCCTCCTTCCACGTCGATGGTCTGCTCCTCTTCGTCGGCAGCTCGGACGGCAAGATCCGCATCTTCGACGTCAAGACCGGCGCCTCTATGGCCGAGCTCGACAGTGGCGCCCCAATTGCGGCCATTTCCTTCTCTGAGAACGGCACTTGGTTCGCAGTCGCTCAAAAGGGGTCGAGTCAGGTCTCCATCTGGGACATCAGGAAACAGAACGTTATCAAGGTCCTTGAAGCTGGCAGCCCTGTTGAGAACGTCAAGTGGGACTACACAGGCCAGTTCCTGGCGGCAGCTGGGTCGGGCAGCATTTCAGTCCAGCAGTACACCAAGGCATCGAAGAGCTGGTCCGAGCCCGTACGAAAAGCGGTACCTGCGAAGGATGTTGCTTGGGGTGCGAACGCAGGAAGCTTAGTCGCACTGACTTCAGAAGGTGGGCTAAGCATCTTGAGCTCTGCATGAGGGAGACGATCGTAGCACTCTGCAAGGAGAAGACGCAGCATACAACCTGCAAGCGGGCCACCAGGAGAAGCGCAGCGACTGGGGAAGCATGAGGTGGGGATGATGTAAGATTGGTCTTGGATCTATGGCATAACGCCCAAAAGCTCGGGATAAGTTGCACTCAGAGGTGGCATATCATTTCGAATAGGCCTATAGGAGGTGCCGCGGCGCCTGGAGCAATGCAACACAGTTGGCCCTTCTGTATATAATTGGGCAATACATCCTTCAAATACTTGACTTGCATTAGCACATCTTCGTAAATAGAAAATGAGACGGATGCAGTAGCTCGCAGAACATGCTCTGATGGGAATGAAGAATCTCACAGGAAGGCCAGGAAATGTCTGTTCTGTAGATCTATGATGTGGTGTGCTTTGTTCACGAGATGTGGTGACCGTGAAGAGGTGGCGTTTGGTTCGCCGAGAGGCATGGTCGCAACCTCCACGGATTGACGTCTGACCCCAGGACCTGCGCTCACTTCACCACTCGGCACTCTCCAGGCTCGCCACCTCGCACGCCGCTTCTGCCTGGCCACCGCCGCAAAAACATCGACCTTTTCTCGCCCGACTGCGTCATCGGCTATGGACAACCACTTGCGCTTTGGGTATGAGCACAGACAGAAGGTGTGTGACAAAGTGGAGCGGGCGGCAATGCACGCAGCGGGTTTGGGCTAATAAAGACGCGCAGCGCTCGCATGACACGATGGAGCGTAACGCTGGGTCTGCATGGAGCTTCGAAAGCCTCACGCCCTTCACCCGCCTCGGTGTTCCCCGCGAGCACTCAGTATCACGCCCGCACGAGGCCTCTCACGCAAACCGCCACGGCTCTCCCTCAAACCCGAACTTTTACGTCGCAGGGCACCGAGCGAGAACACCCGACCCCGCTGCTATGCGAGCACGGTACGCTGCCTCCCGAGAGCCTGCAGCCCGAGCAAACGACCGCACTCCTTCAGCTGGCCCCGCGGACCGCAGTGCAGGAGGGCGCTCCCCGTACTTGGGTCAGCCCGCACAGAACATGGAGCACGAACAAGCGTTGCGGTTCGAGGGCGACGGCTTCGACATGAGGAGGCCCGTGGGCTGGCAGAACAGAGCCGGAGGGGCGGATCGGGCTGGGGAGAGACACATGGTCGAAATCAGTGACGGCGAGGATGATGAGCTCATTCTCGTAGACGACGACGAAGACGAGGACCGAGACGATATTGCGGCATACAACGCCCAGACGGAGCAAGAACAGCGCAACTCCGAGGACATCGTTGACCTGACGGAGGAGGACGATGTACCATCATTTTACAACTGGGAACCACGGAACGACCGACAAGCACACAGCCCACGACCACTTCTGCCAGCTTCTGGGCGCCCTCCAAATAACGACACCCCTCGACTGCCCCGAGGCATGGCTGGTATTATCAACCTAGACAACGGAGAAGAAGCGTGGACAGTGGACGATGAGCCGGTCATTGTCGAGCCTTCGTCGCCAGACATCCAGTTCGTATCAGAGCGACGTCTCGATCCCCCACCCCGCCGCAACGACTCAGATGGGGATGACGTGCAGTTCGTCCAGGAGCGGCCGTTGACAGAACAAGAGAGAAGGGCACGACAGCATGCAGCACGACACGCCGAGCTCGACCGGGTTATAGCAGTACTTGGAGAAACGCACAACGACCGCTACAGCTTTGCCCACCTACGAGGAGAAATTGACCGCGCCAACGCCCACATCCATCACCTTGCTGAAAACATGCGACATGGCGGTCCACAGCCTCCACCTCGATTTCGCCGTGGCAATCACATCCGAATGGGTGTAGCAGGTGGAGGAGGGGGTGGGATCTTTGTCGCGCCAAACTTGAATTTCGGCATGGTTGGCTTCGATTTAGGATATGGCGGAGCTCGACCAGAGCCGCCGCCACCAACGTACGAAGCGCCTCCACCGGCACTAGTGGGTTTCACAAGGAGCCCAGAGGAGAACGATGTACTGGTCTGTCCAAACTGCGACAGCGAGCTGTGCAAGGGCGATGATGATGTTAAGAAGCAGGTTTGGATCGCCAAGCAGTGCGGTCACGTAGGGCCCCTAATATCTTGGGTATTTGAAGGTGCACAACTGACACATGGCAGATCTACTGTGGCGAATGCACGGCGAACCGCTCCGCAAAGGGCTCCGCAAAGGGCAAAGAGAAACAAGCTCTGCCCAAAACCCGGCCGTTCAAGGCATGCGTTGTCGAAGGCTGCGGTAAGAAGGTCTCGAGCTCGAAGGCTATGTTCCAGGTCTTCATGCTGTAGAGGACACAACATCTTTCCTTTCTCTACTTTGACGACTCTCTCATACGACATAACTATACCATCTGGGTTTTGGCGTTTGTAGCATTTTGCATAGCATGGTGTTTTACCAGGCGGCCCCTGGCGAGATATGGCTAGCGTAGCATCAGAAGGCGTCTATAAGTCCTTGTTGGGGTTGCGCGAGGGGCGTGGGATGGACTTATCAATTGGCGGACAAGCAACGATCTGTTAGATGTGTATGTACATATGCTGGCACACGGTTCAGTCAATCCCAGCTTTCTAAGCTCCCCTTACACAACACGTATTGAGATTACAACTCACCGCTCGTCTCAAGGTTTCTACGCATAAACTGATCCACGTTGTCGAAGAGCGCAAGGGCATCACATTTTACATCATCCGGGTATATCGGTGTTAAACTCACTCGGCTAATCCTGCCCACCTCTGTCTAGGGACAGCCTCGGTCAGCAACAAATCTACCCCCAAGCCTCAGGCATCCCAGCTGCAACCACAACAACAACAACACTAGACCCCAGCAACCACTGTTGTTCTTCACGCCATAATGCCGCCAGAAGAAGCCTCCGTAACCTCACCACGGAACCAGCGCCCCGCAGAATCCCGCCCCGCGTCCTCACCCCTCAAGCACACGTACCTGCTTGCCTACAACGCTGTGTCTGCTGCACTATGGGTTGGCGTGCTTTACAAGACTGTAACAATTGGCACCCATGAAGTTCAAGCTGCGCGGAAAGCGGGCAGCTTCTTCGGCCGCAACGACTTGCAGAGCGCGGCTGCTGGGCTGGCTAGTGGGAGGGTGTATGCAGAGCTCGAGGAGCATACACGGTTGGTGCAGAGTCTTGCTGGACTGGAGGTGCTTCACAGCTTATTCGGTGCGTTGCATCTTATCTTTATCCTGTGTCTCTTATCCTGCTCCCATCGGATTGAATGCAAAACGCTTCGAGATCAGATTGCTAACTCAACCCAGGCATCGTCCGCGCCCCCCTCCTCACAACCCTCATGCAAGTAGCATCCCGCTTCCTCCTCGTCTGGGGCATCGCGTACAACTTTCCTGCCACCACGCAGCACTCCCCCGCCTACAGTACGATGCTGCTCGCCTGGTCGTTCACCGAAGTCGTGCGCTACAGCTACTTCGTCTTCACCCTGAGCGGTCTCAGGGTTCCCTCTCCCCTCTCCTTCCTACGCTACAACACCTTCACAGTCCTGTATCCGCTCGGCATCGCTAGCGAATGCTGGCTCGTTTACCAATCTATTCCTGCTGCGCAGAATCTCGATGAGAGGATCCCGTATGTCTTGTTGGCTATTCTGGCATTCTATGTGCCGGGCAGTTATGTCCTGTTTACGCATATGGTCAAGCAGCGCAGGAGGATTGCGAGGCAGGCGTCACCAGCCCGCAGTGGGCTGGGGTACGATCAGGCGAGCGAGGATAGGATTATGAAGAAGATGCGGATGGCGAAGTACAAGCAGGCGATGGAGCTTCAGAATGCCGGCGCGGCGAAGAAGTAGGGCATGGTGTGGTGCTGAGTGTATGTGTATGTGTATGATAGCTATGTATATAACTGAGAAGCGTACCAGGTGACTGGGTCAGCAGATATGAGCCCGAAGCTCGGGATCAAATGACCTCTTAAGCTCTGCATCCGACCCCACGACAAGTGCAAAACAAGCTCTCGTCCACCAAACACAGCAGAACTCCCATTCCTGCGCTCAACATCGAGCAGACGCCTCGACGTCCAAAGTTCAACCGCTTGAGACTTCATCAGCAAACCCTCACGAGAGCCATCGTGACTTCCCTCCGCTCTTGTCAATTCTTGGAAACCACGCCGTTGAAAATTGGTAAGCGAGCGCATCTCGGATCGGGGGCAGCGGTGTTGGGAACTTCACCTCACCGGGCCGAGATACATCCAATCGGGAGCTGTAGCTGACGTCGACTACGCATCCGGAGCAGAACATCGACGTCTGATTCCTCCACAACTTCCCCAGCATTCCGCGGCCCGCGCCTCAACACAAGTGTTGCCTCCATACGGGTACAGCTCCGGGACCACAGGCATCTGACATTGTACAAAGCGCAGGTTGACCCCGCCATGTAACCTGTTTGGCCTCCACGCTGCACCGCTGCCAAGACATTGCCGTCCGCCTTCATGACGACCGGAATTGCGGGGAGCGAGGCTTGGTGCCTCGCAAGAAGCCTCTAACACCTTAGTATACATGAGCGCCCGTGCTGCTGACTTGCAGGTTACCTATGTCCGACCGTATCAGCACTCAGGCCTACAAGGTGAAATATAAAGCCTACTGCATCCCCGTCGATCAAGTCGAACTTATACTTGTGTGCTACAGTTGAGCATCACAATATGATCGGCAAAGGTTTCATTCTTCTTGGGGCGGCGCTACCTGCGCTGGCTACGGAGGTTGTCAAGAGGCAGTCCGGCGGCGCTTCAATTGATGATTGCCCGGGGTACACTGCGAGCAATGTGCAAGACGATGGCGGCAGGGTTACTGCTGACCTCGCACTTGCTGGCGAGGCCTGCAATATCTACAGTAACGATCTAACTAATCTCAAGCTGGAGGTCGAGTACCAAACCGGTGAGTTTGTTATTGACAGTACGTTACGGATTTGCTAACAGCCTGTATAGAGAATAGATTGCACGTCAAGATCTACGACGCTGCTGAGCAAGTCTTCCAAATTCAGGAATCTGTCTGGCCTCGACCTAAGAGTGACGACGGCTTTGAGCCTGCAGATTCCGCTCTTGTCTTCTCGCATACCGAGAATCCGTTTTCCTTTGCCATCACTCGAATGGATACCAATGAGACTCTTTTCGATACTTCGGCAGCGAGTCTTATCTTTGAGTCGCAGTATCTCCGCCTCAGGACAAGTCTGCCAGAGTTGCCAAACCTCTACGGTCTTGGAGAATCTACTGACGATTTCCACCTGAACATTACGAACTACACTCGCACTGTAAGCTATTAATGATACCCTGACCCGAGCGCGGTAGACTGACTTGGATAGCTGTGGAACCGTGATGCTTACGGTACTCCAACGGGATCCAACCTGTACGGATCTCACCCAGTTTATTTCGACCACCGCGGCGAGAACGGCACCCATGGTGTCTTCCTCGCTAGCTCTCAGGGTATGGACATCAAGATTGACGATACCGATGGTCAATTTCTTGAGTACAGCACTCTGGGAGGTATCATCGACCTGTACTTCTTAGCCGGTCCTTCGCCCAAGGAGGTCGCTGTTCAGTACTCTGCGTTGACTGGAACTGCTGCCATGATGCCTTACTGGGGTTTCGGATTCCAACAGTGCAAGTACGGGTACCGTGATGTGTGGGAGGTCGCTGAGGTCGTGGCCAACTATACGCAAGCCGACATCCCGTTGGAGGTTATGTGGACTGATATTGACTACATGGAGCTTCGCCGCTTGTTCACTCTGGACCCGGAGCGCTACCCTTTGGAGTTGGTCCGCGATATGGTCTCCTACCTCCATGAGCGTCAGCAACACTACATTGTCATGGTCAACTCCGCTGTCTGGGCGGGCGATAATGATGTATACAACGAAGGTGTTGCGCAGAACGTCTGGCAGGTTCGCGAAAACGGTAGCGAATACCGCGGAGCCGTCTGGCCTGGCCCAACTGTTTTTCCCGACTGGTTCCACCCTAACACTCAGAACTACTGGAACAGCCAGTTTGAGCAGTTCTTCGACCCTGCCACCGGTATTGACATCGATGGGCTCTGGAATGACATGAACGAGCCCGCCAATTTCTGTCCCTACCCCTGCTCCGACCCCATGGCCTACTCCGAAGAGTCCAAGAACCCTCCTGAGCCACCAGCAGTTCGTCCTGGCGGCCCCGGTCGCGTTATCCCTGGCTTCCCTGCCAGCTTGCAGCCGGGCTCCACCAATGCTTCCAAGCGTGCGCTCCAGTCCCGCGAGCTCAACGAGAAGTTGTCGATACCTAAGCGCTCTCTGACTGGTCGTCAGTCCAACCAGACTACACAGCGCCTTGGTCTGCCTGGCCGCGATCTCATCAACCCTGGCTATGAGATCCAGAATGCTGCCGGATCTATCAGTAACAAGACCATGGACACTGACATCCGCAACTACGACGGCTCGTACCACTACGACACCCACAACTTCTGGGGCTCGCTTATGTCCATCGCCTCGAGGGAGTCGATGTTGCGGCGCCGCCCTGAGCGCCGTCCTTTCCTGATCACCCGATCTACAGTAAGTACACCGTCTTTCGAATATGCCCACCGCTAATTTGCGACCAGTTTGTCGGTCTCGGCAAGTATGTAGGCAAATGGCTCGGTGATAACGTCAGCACCTGGGAGCAATACCGCTTCAGCATCGGTGGCATCCTAAACTTCGCCTCCATCTACCAGATGCCTATGGTCGGGCCCGACATCTGCGGGTTCGCCGGCAACACAACTGAGACTCTGTGCGCCCGTTGGGCCACGCTCGGCGCCTTCTACCCCTTCATGCGTAATCACGCGGGCGACACATCGATCTTCCAGGAGTTCTACCGCTGGCCGCTTACGCAGTCCGCAGCCCGCAAGACCATCGCCGTCCGCTACCGACTGCTTGACTACATCTACACGGCGTTCTACCGTCAGTCAACCACTGGCCTACCGCTGTTGAATCCTCTATTCTTCCACTATCCGCAGGACGCCAACACGTTCACCATTGAATATCAATTCTTCTACGGCGACGACATCCTCGTCAGCCCCGTGCTCGAGGAGAACAGCACAAGCGTCAGCATCTACCTGCCCAACGGCACCTTCTACGACTGGTGGACCCTCGAGCAGATCCAGGGCACGGGGAGCTGGATCAACATCACCGACGTGGGCTTCGACAGTATCCCACTGCACATCCGGGGCGGTGCAATCCTGCCCCTGCGCGCAGAGAGCGCGAACACAACCACGGAGTTGCGCAAGCAAGATTTCGTGATCTGGATTGCGCCGAACAGCACAGGCCAGGCGTCTGGCACTCTGTACCTCGATGACGGAGACAGCATTGAGCAGGATGGCGTGAGCGAGATTGAGTTCTTGTACGATAACGGCGAGTTCAAGATGACCGGAGGCTTTGGCTACGAGACAGATGTGCAGGTCAAGAATATCACGCTGCTGGGCGCCGACGGACAGCAGACGCTGCAGGGCCCTGTGCCGCTGACGGGTGAGTACAGCGTGAGGTTCAACAGCACGGGCGGGAACTACACGGGTGGAGGCAGCCCGCCGCAGTCCGAGGGCGCGGCGACGAAAAATAGCGTCGGTACACTTGCAGGTGTGATTGCTGTTGCCGCATGGCTGGCGCTGTAGAACGTCCGTGCAGAGCGAGCGGCGCAGCTGGGGGATGTAAAGAGGTAGATAGAGTGTTGGTACTCGAAGTGGGCCGCACTATAGCTCAACGATCCGCCGTTAAATTTTCCACCCCTGACCGCTTTCTGTCCGTGCCCTGTATCTGCAGATTCAGCACTCAGTCTCCACCTTCTGCGCTCTCGAAATTCTGTTTCTCGTGGATTAAGACTCGACGTTATAAAAAAATTTCATGAAGTATGATCATCAACCAATCAGCAATCGCCCTCTTGGCTTAGTGGTAAAGCGTATCACTAGTACCCAACTCCCCCTCACAGTGGGAGACCTGGATTGCAAATGATAAGATCGCTAGTTCGATTCTGGCAGAGGGCAATCAGCGTTTGTTTCCTGGTGTGAACGTCTGTACAATTAACCTTTGGCGTTGTGGCGGAGTGGTTATCGCGCAAGACTAGAAATCTTGTTCCTTCGGGAGCGTAGGTTCGAATCCTGCCAACGTCGAATTTTTGGCGGATTAAGCGTCCCAAGCATGGCAGAGGTGTTGTGGTAGTAGATGTGGTCGGTGTGGTGCGGGTGTGAGAGGCTCGCGGATGAGTGCTTGTGTTTTTTGGTGTGGGAGGATCCATATCACTACGGTGATATGCAAGCTGGGAATACGAATGGAAGAAGTTATATTGTTGCATTTGTTGCTGGGGCACAGTGTGATGCAAGATAAGCGATATCAAGTGCTGGATTACCTGCATCGCCTCGAGTAGTGCTGAGCGATAATGTTCGTTTTGGGTAACGGCACGATCACAGACAAGCATGCCGGAATGTTTCTGTGCCTGATTGTATTGATGTAGAGTGTTGCTGTTGTGTGAATATCACCGTCGACGAAGATTCGTTGCTTCCCCTATTCACTCGTGCCTGCCCACGCGCAAACTGGGCATATGCGTCAATTCTGTAAAGTACTGCCATTGCAAAGTCGCTGAGCAGACTCACCTCGGCCCTCTACGGCCATGCTTCGCAATCAAGCTCCTCGACTCGCCGCAGAGCCAAATATGTGGCCCAGCCTCTCCGTCCTCGAGGCCATGCTGATTGATGGCATGTTCAATTTGGCGGGCGCGCGCACGATTCGAGCTTAAAGTCGTGATGCCCTCTGCCCAGCCATAGAAGAAGATCGATGTATTCAGCCGACTCATCTCGCCTTGCAGTTTGCATGCTGCGGTGGGTAGTCGCTCAGTAATCGTGTCGATATCACTCGGCACAATGCGTATAGGCAGTGTGAAGCCGGTCGGGACTGGATGGTTCGACATGGAAGCCCACTCTGCGACCAGATCCTCAGACGAACGGCCTTCACAGTCGCCTTGGCCGATGAGCAGCTGGCATCTTCGCTTCTCTTCGTCAGTGGCGAGGGTGTCAACAATCAGGTTCATCTGCTCAGCCGCTTCTTCCGTGCAAACCATGGAGTGTGAGCCAATGGCGGGATACAGCTGGGTCGGTAGTAGGTTCTCGCCAGCTTCTTCCTTTATCTGAGCTTGGACCTCGCCGGGGTACCAGTCGAGGATGGGGCAGGGCTTGTGTGAGATGTCAGACACCAGCGCCAGTAGGATAGTGCAGTCTATGTTGAGCGTATCCGAGAGCGCGCGAGTTCTGTCTACCAGCAGATCATTCAAGACGGCCTGCAACGGTTGCGGTGGTGGTACGTCTGCAGCACACTGCACGATCGCACCAGTCGCCCTGATTTTCGCAATGATTGCGTCCACGTCTTTCATCTTTCCAGCCACAATGCGTGTAAGCACAAGGCGCACTTTCGGTGGGCGCCCTTGTACAGGATTGGCTCGTGCAGCTCGCGCAAGCTCACGGGCGTTTCTGACAACGTCAACCTGGTCCTCGTCATCTTCATCCTCCCAGTCGGTCGATCGCGCATCAGGCATGTCGTTGTCTGAGTCTGAGTCGTTGACCCAGCCCAACTTCGCAAGATCGAAGATGATCCGTTTCTCGGACACAGTTGACACGCGTATCCACTCTCTGCCCTCGTCCGCAACGATGTCGACTAGGGCTGCCGTCTTGCATTTTCCTACACCTCCTCTCCCAAGACTTAGACCCTTCAACGTGCGTTTCCCCGCCGGCGCTTTGTGTCGATCCCAGAAATAGTACTTGCGAAACGCTTGCAGTCCGCGCGATCGTTTGGCAGCGCCCCACAAGGCCTCGTAGTAAGTTAGATTCGAGGACACAATAAAGTGGCGGACCTTCTCTTCAGTTTTGCCAGAGTTGACGATCTTCTTGAGAAATGCAAGTTCGTTCTTGAAGTCATTGCGCAGATTGCGATATTCAACCGGATGCTGGACCTTGGTGATCTTCTGGCGTTCGATAACTGCCTCGATGTATGTCCCTACCTCCTCGTATAATGTTGTGCAACGGTTGATGAGACTCTGGACGGTAGCTTCAAGGTCCTCGTCGTTGGTGCTGGTGCCGGCCGTGTTAAGATTGCTGACGCTCGTCGAATCCTCGAGGTCCAAGCTGCTGAAATCTGATGATATTGAATCGGCCATCGTAAAACGTAGTGACTGGAGATGGCTCCCGGGATTTCAAAATGGCCAAACAATAGCCCGAGCGGGGACTGCAAGTAAGCGCGTATCGCTCAAGGTAAACTGGTATTGCGAGGAAAGTGAATGTTCCGATTTGCAAGAGCCATCAGGTCGTTCGAGTCACACCGAATTGGAAGGTTCGATGACGTTCTTCCTTCACCCACAGTCTGCTATTGCCTGCTCTAACACACAGTCCTGGCGTTAATATCGCGCTGAATGGAGTACAACGAGTTTTTAGTTATTGGCGAAGGGGGTCGCGTGCACATTGAGGTCACTGCCACATTTGTGGCCCGTGCACGATGCGCTTCGAGCATCTTCGCGGCAACTTTTGGCGGGGTTGGTTGCCGCGATTTACCAACCACAGCTCGCAGCGTCAGACCCCAGAGCACCCCACACTATACCATGCCGTACCTGAAGGCCAGTACGGAGTGGTACGAGCAGTCATCGCTGCTGCTGAAGGCAAGGCCGACAAGTGTACGCCTTCCATCACAGTCGACAAGAGTTTCAGGAGCTTACTCGAAGTAGACACGCATTACATCCAAATACACCGTCTTGAAGCCCTCAGCCTCGAAGATAAAGAAGCGCGAAAAGTACGCCGCCAAGCAGGCAGCGAAGCCGGCAGACACCTCACGCACATCGTCGCCGCCGCCGCAATCGAACCCCACAGGTGTCACAGCCACTTTCGTTTTGAAGACATACGACCCCGTGTCCGGCACATGTTTGCAGTATGAAACAACAAAAGGCGCCGAAGTAGGGCGACTAATCAACAGTCTGGGAAGGTTAGGGAGGGAAATGGCGGGGCTGCCGGAGGCCATTGACGACCTGAGCGCACCGCAAGATGCTAGTGTTGCGACGCCAAATGTTGACGAGCAGGAGGATATCAAGACTGGTGGTGTGCCGGTGCCAGCAGCGGCAGGAACAGGAGGCGGAAAAAAGAAGAAGAAGGGCAAGAAATAAGCGTGGGCCAAGGTATCCTTACCAGAACACGCTTCGAGGCTGCGGTCTAGCGGATGTGCGCTTCGTAAGCTACGTAGCCTGATTGCCAGCTCGGTCAAGGACGTGTGATGACGGAGGACGGAGACACAGAGAAGGAGTTAGAATCCGCTCAAATGCTCTGATCATAGCGCGGCACAAGTGGAGAGAAATACCTTGGGTCAGCGAAACCGCCAAAGACAGCAGACCACTGAAGAAAGAAGCTTAAAGTTGCAATTCTGCGACAGTTTTACACTTTCTGGATTATCTGTACCATGGGCCTTCTTGCTGACCGTCTAGTGACCCGATCAGTTGATTCACCAACCTGAACTCCCAACCTCCCGAACGCTCCCAGCGAACGTCTTTCGCCCTTATCACCACGTCTTACTTGACAAGTACCCAATCTTCTTCTTCGATCTTCTCTTCTTCTCCACTGACAGCGATGACTTCCCAATCAGCCTCCTCGATCTTGACTCCAGCCTTCTTAGCGCGGCGTAGGAAGTTATCCATCTGGGACGAAGTCTTCTTGAGCGTCACGTCGGTTGGGCGACCTCCCCTGGTCTGTAGAGTGTCCATGACGGTTGGTGGATGGAGCAGCTTCTCGGGCTGTTCGCGGGGTGGTGTTGTGGATTGCATGTCGTTCGTACTGAAAGGTCCTGCGTACATATATGAAGTCTGACAGTGTCTCGAGTTCTGCCTAGGTGCGTGGACGTGGTGGGTGGCTGTGAGAGGCTGAAGAGGCGTGCAAGGCCTGAGGTGAATGGTTGACTAAGTAAAGGTGCGTGGGAGTGAATGACATTAGTCTTTCGAATTTCGCAACTGTAAAGTGAGAGAAGTCGTCAGCCAGTCTGAAATTCATTATAGCATGATTGTATTCGAATAGTATGGGTAGCAGCTCTGTCGAAATGCATTACGACTCCAACTACTTCCTACACAAGAACAAAACGGTAATCCAAAACTGGAGCGATATCGATACAACTAGGAAACAGCCTTGACACTATGTCCAATCCTGAGATTTGAGACCCTTAAAACTTAGAAGTCACTTTACCCATCATCCAACGGACGGCATGGCATCTTGGCGTACTATTCACTGGTCGGGTAGCCACGAAAGTCAACAGAAACTGGCAATATGTAAGTAAATAAAGGCTCGTAGAACTTCAAACAATGACAGTTGATCAGAGCATCGTTGATTAGGTATAGGGTTCACTTGATCTAGACCGTGCATCGCCCTGCAGAACCATGGTGTGGCGTAGCTCCAGGTACCCGGGGCGATGACATGCAACGGGCATGCCGATTGCTTCAGCGTTCAGAGCATCTGGAACGATCTCAGACTGTGCGTGTAAGATTTCATGCCGGCGGTAAGGCTGCTGACGTGCATTGGACTCGCAGAAACCTTTTCAGACGGGCACCTAGCTGTAGCGTGAGGGTTGATCAGCACTGCCACAGTAGCTCCTCTACAAGACCCTCAATCTTCCCACAGCATGTCCACAGGATCGCCGAGAACGATTGATCTGAAAGCAAGGATAGCCAGCATTTGAGTGAGCACCCAAGTGGCGATTCCCGGATGTGGGGTGCAGGGTGAGCTCTTGCTTCCTCAGTCTTCGTCTCGTGGACACGTGGTGAACAATACGGCGTTTGCCCGCATGCATCAGACTTCGGTAACGAATCGATGCGCCCTGCATAGCAGTGAAGGAATGTCGAAAATGCCAGACAGACGTCATTCAATGCTGTGCACGGCACGCTACTGCCGTCGGCACGTTAGCGTCGCGCTAAGCACGGTGTCAAATCCGAAAGTGTGGCTGCAACGCGTCCCACGCAAACAGTTCGCGACCGCTTTGACAGACCAGCGCACTTTCCGGCAGCTTGCAACTTCAGTTGCACAGTCACAATGCCGTGGACTGTGACTCTCTTCAATCTCAGTAGTGCAGTGCAGACATTCGTGTTCTGAAACGTTGTTGCGGGATTGCAATGCCATTCTTATATGCTTGACGGGATTTGTGGCTGAAAACATCGAAATGAGCACCACGTCATGGATCTTCAAGCATCCCGGCTACCGATCGCCCGCCATCCAGACCAGGGACGCGCTCTCCTTTGAGCCTGGGGTGTCTTGTGTTGGTCTCGTGTTGGTCATGCTCAATACAAAGTGGAAAATCGCTGGCTGAAGCTGAGAAAATTGGGCGATGGCTCCATTGCCCAATGTGTACATCCTGTGTGCACTGTGTGATCGGGGTGCTGGTTTGAAGCGCAAGCCTGCGTGCAGAACCTTTCGGAGCTTCGGTCAGATGTCTCATGATGTCCTACGAGCTCCACAAAACATTACAAGCTGTTCACAGTTGAATTCAAGGAATTGAACGAACCAGGTGGGGCCAGCACTCCTCTTTGAAGCCCCGCGGCAGGATCGTAAATCGTTGGTGCGCCTAGGCCAATGGCACTTGCCTTGGCCACTGTACAAAGGTGACGGCTGATGACGTATGGAAAGACCCAAGCAGAAGACGCTCGCGTCACGCCAAACAATAAAGTCGCTTTCCTCCTCTCTCGCCTCATTCACATCACACCCCACCAGATACCCCAAACAACCGCACAATACTTTCAACCCATTCCATTGTTTCAATTGCACTTGTTTTATTTGATACCCATTTGATACCCCAAGAACACAGAACATCATGTCTACAGGAAAGGCGGTCAATCGTGAGTAACCCCGCAGTCTTTCAAAACAGGCTGGCAGCACGTGAGCGCGCATTCAGCACGACCTTGAAAGCTGTCACTGCGCATGAATGGATCAGGGACTGACTCCGACCAGGACCGGTGGACGTAAAGCAGAAGGAGGCTGATGTTAACAACAAGCTTCAGCTCTACGGGATCTTCCAAGGTATGTAGCTGATTCAACAGCTGTTCACAGAAGTATGAGAGCGCTAATGATAAGACAGCATTCTCCAACGGCAAGGTTCCCTCCAACAAGCAGATCGATATTGCCCTGAACTCGGCGCTTGCATCAAAACCTCTCAGTTCACCATCCAAAAAGCTCTCAACAGAGGGTCAGCAGCTTGTCGGCGATTTGAGGAAGGTCATCGAGCAGGCCAAGATCCTACTTCTCACCAAGAATGAGGGCAACCTCCTCCAGGACTTCATCTGGAATGCTGAGCAGATTTCCGGTGGAAACCAGAGGCTCCCTGGCGCACCTGTCGACAAGGAAACCGCCAAGCAGCACGGTAACGAGGCACTTGACGGCCTGCGAACGTTGGGCACTCTACTGATCTCCAACGGACAATTCAGAAAGCTTCTTTCCGATGCTACAACTCTCCTCCGTGACATTGCTGGAGACGCCGCCCAGAACACTGCCAACAAGGTGAAGCCTTCCGAAGATGCCCTCAACCAGATCGACCGTCCTGCTGAGGACAACACCTGGCACGAAAACCCCGACATGTCCAAGGGCAACCTGAAGGAGACTCTGAGGCAGAAAATTCCCATCGGCAAACAGGAGGCCAAGCAGGTCGCCGGTGATGTAAACCAGGCTGCTCATCCTGACGGCTCCCGTGATCTCCGTGACACCGCTCAGCTTGCTTCTCATGAAGCTCAGTCTGGCAACACGACAAGCATGAATGTCCAGGACGGTCTCCAGCAGGGCAAGGAGCAGTTGAAGGCCCAGATTCCCGAGGAGGACCAGGACAAGGCTCGCGCCCGTCGCGACCAGCTCAACAACTACCTCAAGGGCAAGATGCCTCAGGAGCGCCGTGAGCAGACCATCTGGCGCCTGAAGAAGATGATCGTCGAGGTACAGGGTCACCAGGATTATCAGCGTGCGATTGAGACTCTTCTTAGCCTCGCTGAGCGTTACGCCGGACACGGCAAGCAGCTCGGCCAGCAAGGCGCTGGAACCGTGCAAGGTGCGCATCAGGAAGATGACGCTCTCACTCGTGCGGAAGCTGACATCAAGGTGTGTATCTAGATTTCCAGAAAGTGAACAAGCATTGGCTGACAAATATCAAGACTCTCCTCGAGCGCTTCGCCAACAGTACCTCCGCCGATGACCTCATCGACTCCATCAACCAGATTTACAGGGACGCCGATAAAGACCCAGAGCTTAAGGGCTGGTTCAGGCACCTCAATCAGTACATCCGCAAGTGCTTGCAGCAGCAGGGCTACATCCTTGAGGACCGTTCTACCGAGGAGTGGAATCAGATCTACGACCAGGGTCACGAACTTCTTCGCGGTCGCTACCGTGGCCACACCGACCGCATTGCCGACGAGTTCAAGTTCATCGGTCAGCAGTTCGATGCTGATGAGCAGAACAGACAGTTCGCTCAGTCTGTCAACAAGCTCTTCCTTGATCTTGGTAACGACGAGAATGGCAAGACTACCTTCAAGCCTCACCTCGTCAAGGATCTTACAGACGTCATCCTTCCTGGTCTGTTTGAGAGCGTCCAGTACGTTCCCATTCCTCGTATCGAGTACAGCGATCCCATGGCCGATGTTATCATTGAAAATCTTGTCATTGAGAGTGACAACCTTGCTCCCAATGTCATGGAGTTTGGCTCTGACAACTACTGGCGCTGGGGACGCAAGTCAATTACCAACAAGAACAAGAACAAGGTCATGCTCTCCGTTTCGGGTGTCCAGATGGATCTTCGCGATGTCTCTTACTACCTGAAGAAGAAGCAGGGTTTCCCCTCCATCACCGATAAGGGTGTTATGGACATCTTCATGGGAGGCTCTGGTTTCAGCTTCAAGGTCGAGCTTGAAACTGCCGACAAGGCTCGCGAGCACGCTCAGACCCACTTCTTCAAGGTCACCAAGGTTGAGACCGACATCCAAAACCTGTCCATCAAACTCAAGAAGAGCAATCACAAGCTGCTCTTCAACATGTTCAAGCCTTTGTTGTTGAAGGTCATGCGCCCCGTCATCCAAAAGGTCCTCGAGAAGCAGATCAAGGATTCTGTCAACCAGATTGATGCCATGCTGTACGACGTCAAGAAGGAGGCTGAACGTGCTGAGGCTGAGGCCAAGCGCAACCCCGACCCTGAGCACCTCCAGAACATGTACCAGCGCTACGCTTCTGCCGCCCAGAGCCGCGTCATGCAGGGTAAGCAGAAGAAGGAGCAGCTTAAGGAGAAGACGAAGGACACCCAGGTCAACGTCGCTGTCACGCAGCACGACTCCATCTTCAAGAATATCTCTCTGCCCGGTGGCATTTCCACCAAGGCCACCGAGTACAAGGAGTTGGCTGCCAAGGGTGACAAGTGGGAGAGCCCTGTCTTCTCCATTGGCTCCGCCCGCGAGACCTCTAGCCTGCCCCAGGTTGCCAAGGTTACTCGCAAGCCTCACGGACGTGCTGGTGGCTATGACTCCACCACCACTCATACCGGTACTCGCTCGGGCACTGGTTCTAACCAGTACGACGGTGCTGGTGCTGGCCTAGGTGTTGGTGCTGGTCTCACTGGAGCCGGTCTTGCTGGCAGCCAGGGACTCCCTGATCGCTCAGGCCATGGTTACCAGACTAGCCAGATCGGTACCGGACCCGGCAACAGTGGCCTTGCTCAGGGCCATCAGCTCCCCGGACAGACTGGCACATACCCTGCGGGACTGAACCAGCAACAGCTTGGTGGCACTGGTGAGGGTGTTTACAACACTCAGTCCTCTACCCACCCCACATCCACTACCAGTCAGTTCGTTAACCAGGTCGACAACGCCTTCGACAGCGCTACCGGTCACGGTCACGGCGACGGTGTTGCCTCCACCACCGGCTCCGGTGCCCCCGTCCAAGGTGATTCTCAGTTCCACACCACCTTCGGCGACCAGAATCCCGTGTTCCAGGGCCGCGCCTAAGCGTGATTGATTGCGATTCCCCAGTGCATCACTTGACTGCCTGATGACTTGCTGGGCAGTTTACGATAATGACTTCCTGGATGATACCACGATTGCGCAGAGCGCACAGAACATGGACATGGGTTTTGGTTTTTAGGTCAGCTGCGTGCTAAAATTTCCTGCTGGTAGTAATAGTTAATACATGAGGTCTTTACACCGCCACTCTGCTGTTAGTTCTTTAGCGGGTCGTATCTCTCACCAATCATCTTTGTCGTCCGTTCTCCGTCTTGTTCCTCCCCGCGTAGAATATTGTCTGTGGCTCTTCTTTGTCCACTCATATATGGGTGGCGGAACGTCATAATGTACCCGTGATCTTTCCATAGGTCGCCGGCTTGTGTACCATCCATCCTCCTCATTCCAATGGGTCCGTCTTACAGATGGAGGGGCCATAGTAGGAGGCGAGTAGTGTCGCCGGGTACGGCGGTCGTCCAAAGCGATAGTCTCGTTGTAAGTTCGTACTTCCGGTCTCTCTATGCGAGCTGTCTCACGGATGGTCGGATCGGGGGCCAGGCGGCTGTGGCGGTCACGCTTGGTACGTTGTAAGTACAACTCCACTGGCTCATTTTCGAACGCATAGCCGTTCTGCTTGAAGGGCTCCGTGCGCAAACCAGTACGTGGCTCAGGAGCCACAGGATCAGCAGCGCTTGCATAAGGCTGCCAGTGCATGGTAGGTTCTTCCAATGTGTATTGCCGGCGTGGATAATTGTGTCCTCTGCTCCATGTATTGTTGAAATCTTCAGGTCTCGGGTTGGCGAATTCGGCTTCGTCTGCAAGACTGCTGAAGTCGAGCGTGCTGTTTGATCCTGTTACTGACGTTCGAGCCAGCTTGCGCTGAGCTACACTGATACCTCTTGCGCCGATATTGCGGTTTTGTTTGCCTGTAACTGTCCGATACACAGAGTTGAAGACGTCCCGTAAGTCGTCGCCGTTGTAGCCGATGTATAGTACTGATCCCATAGTGAAGGCTGTGAGTGGGATTGCGATCACCCAGAACAAGGTTGAAGAGCTGTCCATGTCCCTGATGTCGGTCGTGTTCATGCCGAGAAAGGAAGTGACGAACGACAGCGGGAGGAAAATTACTGTGACTATGGTGAAGACCATGATCGCCTTGCCATGATCTTCCTCATTGATCTCAAGACTCTGCTTTGTGCTGTCTGAGAGTGGACCACACCTGGCGAGCAGATATCGATACTCTTGATCTGTCATCTTCAAGCTGTCTCGGCAAGATTCAAGCAGCATGCGTTCGTATGGGAACATGGCGCGGCGGCCAGGTATATCCTTCTCGTATGTTTCGTCATCAAGGACGCTCATATAATTTGATATCAGCTTGCTTTGCTGCGTGTTGACTTCTTGCAGAGCGGCAATCTCCTCTTGAAGCAGATTGATAGAGCGCAGTAGCCGTTTCCCGGGACGATGATTGACTTGGAATTGCTTTGAATTGTCAGTGTGATCAATAATGAGAGATGATACTAGACACTTACGATAGTCGACAAGTACTCCCTGTACATGTCACTGACTGTCATGCTATTCTCTAGTGGCTTCACAAGAAGCCTTCTCATCAACCAACCACAGACGTACTCTGGACTGAGCGAAAGCCTTTTAAACACCTCCACGGGTTCTTTCGACTTGACCATGTAGCAAAGCTCCTCACGTGCCGAGGTCAATGCCTGCTGCACTCCGTTGCCAAACGCTTCGATGACTCGCAGGCCTTCTGCAGAGAACGGCAGAGCCGTCATGTACTCGGGTGCCTCGATAGCCTTTCTTCTGTCGCTGAAAGACTCCTCAGTGAAGAACAATGATCTTTCAGCAGCGAAGTAGAAGACAAGTAGTTGGCGAAAGGCATTGAGAAGCGCGTGTGGTAAAGTATACAGAGCGGACATCTGCCCGTCTTCGTTGCGTACACCGTCCGATAGCTCCTTAGCTTGGACGAATAATTGCTGCGCTATCTTGCGTACTGCCTTGAGTATACTTGCCGTTCCCTCATTCCACGTTTCCAACTCTTTTTGAGAGTAGCTAGCGATCCACTGCTCAGGTTGAACATGATTAGAGATAGCAGCATCTAAGAGCCGAAGATGCTTGTTCAAGTGCGACACGGCTGCCTTAGAGGTCTCGTACATCTTGTTCGAACTGCATCTCCTGCATCTCTCAAAAGTTCGCTTGACCTTCTGAGATGGCACCAGTATATTGTGATTGTCCATGTCTGGGCGAACAAACCATCCTTGCGAGATCTGGGGCTGCCGGGCGCTCTCTGACATTGACCCTCCGTCTCTCAAAGGTGATCTTTTGCAGGATACGTTTGCGATATCAATGATGCTCTTCATAGCACCCCATAACTTCCGTAGCATCGTAGTCTTATCCACGTGGCTGACAAATAGTGCCAATGTGCTCTGCACGGTCTCATAAAGCTCGAGTGTCTCCTTCGCGATTGCATGCCTTTGGCGATCCACCAGTGCTTCGTGCACTGTAGAGGAATCCACCATGAAGCTCTTCGATTCTCCACTTATAGTGAGTAACGGTGGGAGTCCTAATTTCACATGTGCTGTGGTTTCCTCGGGGAGACTGCGATAGTAAGCAGTCGTCGTGAAAGTCTCTTCCACTGTGCTGTACGAGCCATGGCTGCTTAGTACCACCGAAAGCATGGCTTTTTCGACATTTTGCAAGCACCGGATTGACGTCTTGATGTCATCGGGTATTAAAGCTTCGGTCCTTGTCTTCTCCATGTCCAGTGCTTGAGGCCAATGGAAGAATGGAATAGATGGCGATGTGCTCTGGGGCGTAGTCTTCAAGCCAGTTTTGTTCTCGTCATCTCCAGGCTCGTCGCTTGACAGTTCCAGGTCGATGAAGATGGCGTCTCTCTGTCTGAATATACCAGGCCACAAGTCGGGCGCAACCTTGACAATACCGTCCGATGTGTGCCAAGAGAGTTGCAGGCTTTTCTCTGTTTGAGAACAGGCGGAACACAATCTCAACTCTCTGAGCCTTTGCTCCATCTGGAAGAACGATCGACATTCTTCCCGGGTATAAAGCAGACTGCGATGGTCCCAATCCCTCAACCTGATAGTAGCGGTCGCAGCCTGCTCATCCATTTCCTGAAAGCGACTAGTCTCAACAACCTCAATAGACTGCACAAAGTCGTTGGACAGTGCTCCA
The DNA here is from genome assembly GCF_010094145.1 of Didymella exigua CBS 183.55. Taxonomy (NCBI): domain Eukaryota; kingdom Fungi; phylum Ascomycota; class Dothideomycetes; order Pleosporales; family Didymellaceae; genus Didymella; species Didymella exigua. The sequence goes on along the minus strand of NW_022984776.1, from coordinate 379,450 downwards.
TGGCCGCATGTAGCCACCAAGTTGGAACCTATGTTCAACATCCAAATATTTGGGACATGAACTAGAGCATTGCGTCGCTCATTGCCGAACAGCCTGTGGGCTTGCTCTGCATCTCGATCTTGGACTGGCTCGAAGGGATAGTAAGACTCCATGAGCGTGCGGGACGAGAACCGATTCGTAGTGGTTGAAGTCTCCTTAGACGGTGTCTGCAGATCGAAGTAGGGTATACAGCTGAAGATGACGCTTTGCGGGTCTGTTTGGTGCTTTTCATCGGCTCTAAGCACTGTGCCAGGCTCGATGAACATACCTCCTAAGAAAACTTTGAGCTTTTCCTTTTCGACCTTGTCAAGCAGCCGTCGCACCAGCTTTTGCAGCCGCCCGGATAGCCCAGAGATGATCAGACAGGTTTGTCTGAAGCTCGCAAAGTCTAGTCGTTCAGACTGTACATGGAACCATCGTATGCTGACGTCGGGGTCGGTAAGAGGAGTTCGTGGCCCCGGCAAAATATGAATCTGTAATGAAGTCCGGCTATCTGACTGAGCCGAAACTGCCTTTGCGATGCTCATAAGCTCTGCGTTTCCGGCAAACACCTTTGTGTCGCGCTTTTTCGCTTCATTGTTCGCACCATCGTCCATCGACTCCTGATGTGGAGGTACAGGGAACGTAGTGTCAACTTGGAAGATGAGGATGTTGCCATCTCCATCAGTTGGCACGGTCACTTGGCGGAGAAATTCATCGGGAACCTTTTCTCGAGCTTCGCTGTCAGCTCCATCACTCACACTGCTGATACTGTCGAGTGCTAACTCTTTATCGTCTTCACTAGCATCATCACTCCTGTGCGATACACTTCCCTCCACATCAAGTAGCTCTGCGCTCTCTGCATCGCTATCCGGAAGTATGGCCGACAGTTTCCGTTGCCGATACCGAGGTGTAGGATCGTCCGCGTAGGGGTACCGCGAGGCTATTTCCGGGTTCAGTATGTCCGAGTTTAAAACGATTTGCAATATTGCGGACGGTCTAACGACCTGCTCCCAGCAAGAAGGCAAAATTGTGTTACCATCCCCATCCTGAACGGTGAACTTGTTGTCCTTGACTGCATCTGCAAGATTTTGTCGATTTCGAAGTCTGTAAATCTCATCAATCTGCGCTTTCGTGTTCTGAGACACAGTCAGTGAAGTACAATGCGTATGGAGTCGATGAACGCGCATTCCACGGGAGATATGGCAGGACGTATCGATCTCCATCATGAGTCTTAACAACAATTGTGGCATTCCGTGCAACTTCATGTTGACAAGTTTGGACAAGTGGAATCGTTGTCGTAATTTCGTCATTCCCTGCTCCTATCGGGGTGGTTCTGGTTGAGTCCAGGGATCCCATGGTTACAACTGTTGGCGATTCCATAAAGAACCCCTGACCGCTCTCTTGTGAAGTGGAAGCCATGACAGGCACTTTGCGCGTCCACGAACGAAAAGACTGCGGTATGAGGGGCAAAAGGCAAAGGCGAAAACATGAGCTTCGATCACCCCAACGATATTGATTGATGATCAGCTTCCAGCCACCTTCCCTTTAGCGCTGACACTTTGCTCGTTTGGGCGATGAATCCGCGCGCCAACAGCAGTAGATCCCTGTATCCTGTCCAGTCACGGTCGACACAATGTTGTTGATGTGCAATCATCGATGGTGTTGAGCTGGATTCAGTCTGATCGAAGGCGAAGTCTACCTGGAAGGCCGTGATGAATAGAAAGCTGGAATAGATTAGCGTAGCGCTAGGTACCGGTACCGTGTCCGTGCGCGCAATGCGCGGATTGCCGCAATGCGCCAAACCACCAAAACACGCACCTGCAGAATTGAGGCTGTAGAGCCACATAGAATAGCTATTATCACGAGATTTTGTAGTGGATAAATCTATATAGATGTGCAATTGTTTTGACTACTTAAACTTCTTACGTGGAGCGATTCTGCGGCCACGGGAGTTGTATACAGGTGGTGGTGATGGGGAGCGCGTCGCATCAACAGCATGACTACTACTACCTCCACCACCACGCTTTTTCATTGTTTTTGGCTGTAATTGACGTGAGGCCTGCCGCTTAGCCTGATTAGGTAATTGGATACTTTTCTCAGCGTTTTTATCGTGTTTTTGGGCCTCTCTGGCAGCCTTGCGTTTTGCTACTTCTTCAGCCTCCTTAGCACGCTGTTGGTCACGCTCTTTCTTCTCTCTTGCCCGCTTCTCACGCTTCTCCTGAGCAATTTTCTCGTTGTATGCCTTATTAGCACTCCTTGTCTTAGCTCTCTCACTCTTTTGGAGTTCTTCTGCCTCCTGGTCTCGTTGTTTTGCTCTCTCAAGTGAGCGTGCTCGGTACCGGCACCGGGAGCGCGGCTACTTCGCGTTCTCAACTTGCGTTCCATCTCCTCAAAAACTTGTGGAGATCATTTCACCACTTCACATCTTAAAGTAGAATCATTGCTCGGTTCATTACATGCCTGGCGCATTATCGCCCACTACTTGTTAAGAAGATTTTTCGAAATGGTCAAGGAACAAAATGCACCTTTCTTGAACTTTGAGTTTCCACACAGTAGGAACTCTACTGTGAAGGTGGTGCGGCTGTGTTCTGACTAGACTCCTTTCTTGCGATGAATCCAAAGCGTGGACTACCGTTATTCATGTCGAAGATCTGCAAGGATGGTCAGTGCCTGGCTTCTGTTGTATTTCTTGAATGAGACCACTTACTGCGTACATAGCCTTCAGTACCGCGTCTCCGTATATGTCCATGCCCATCGAACCCCTGCTCTGGATGCTTCCATACACCATACCATTTCCTGCATCAGCGAAGCCCAGATCCTCCTTCTGGAAGGCGATCATCGCATCTCCAATGGCAAGCTGTATGTCGGGGAGATCATCTGCGGATGTGTTCGAAGGGAATACGTAGCCTTGACTGCTTTGGTCGTACTTGGAGCCAGGAATGGCCTTGTAGACAGCATCTACGAGACTGTCATCGACTAGACACAGAGTAGTGCCGGTATCCATGATTGAGGTGTTTCCAGAACGGGTTATGGTCTCTCCGTTGATGGTAGCAGATGTTGACTGAATCTGCCAGAATCCCTGGCTCCTATCGACATCAGCATAATTGGGCTCAGAGGCCCCACTGGCTGCTAAGGTGTCCTGATCGATGAATCCGAACGTGTAGAAGCTCTGATTGGCTGTCAGTGCATGAGTCGGCGCTATCACTGCATACAGCCTCACCTTTCCTTTATCAGCCTCATCTGCATCACGCCAACTGCCCAGGTACGCAGTAAACAGCTGCTCCTTTGCTGACTTCTGTGTGATGATGTTGTCAACTGGTGTCTCCTGTGGGTCTGGTGACACCGTGTTGATGGAGCTGAAGGCAAGACCCAACAAACCACTTCCGTTACCCTGGTTACTGTCAGCAGTGTTTATCTGAAGTTCTTACAGCTTGTACCTCTTCGAATTGCTGCGAAAGTGTCTTGGCCAATTCCACAGCCTGATTCTCGACCTTCAGGCCGCCTAGGTCTAGCACATCGGTGCCAACATCGCCGCTCGCCGAGGAAGAATCTCCGTACTGAATCTTCCAGGTTTCACCGCTGAGCTTTCTGAAGGTACTAGATTTCTTCGGGTCAAATACGACTTGCTGATTGCTGGCGTTCGCCTTGCTCAGGGTACTTTTGGGAAGCTCAGTCGACCAGACCTGTGATTGTGAGCTTGAGGAGCGTCATATCCATGGTTGAACATACCCAAAGGTCAGAAGAGCCAGTATCAAAATCTAGATATAGCTTCTGCGCTGGCGTGCCGATGCTAACCTCACACAAATACAATGAATCGTTCTGGATGTCTTCGGCAGGGACCTCGCCTTCGGTGGCTCCGTTACTTGATGCTGCAGCCTTGCTCTGTGCGCTCTCTTCCGCAGATGCTTGTACTCGTTTTTGTAGAACATAGTGTGCTCGCATGCGTCCGCCGACACGACCAAACTTTCCTTGAGGACGGAAAACCTTAGCCTGAAAGTAAGGACCCGGTTTGGTAGGGTGGAAGCCAACTGTGGTGTTCAGTCACGATACCAAACACTTGACACAGAGTTCTGCCGTGTTGCACTTACACTTTCTCATGGCATGAAGATACGATTTAGTGCCATTGGCCTTGTATGCGGAGTTGCGCCCAACGGTTAATCGCTGAAATGATGCCATATTGTTGATGTGAGGACTTGATCAGTGCAGTTGGGGAAAGCGTTGGTTAAAAAACTTGCGTAGGTTGGTAGAGTAGTAGGTGGGTTGAAGTCGGTGTGTTTAGGAAAAAAATCGACAGGTGCACCTCGTTCCTTTTGAGGACGATGTACGTCGGCACCTGCTATAATGCAATCTTCTCGCCCACCAAGACCTGTCCAACCATTCGCTATGGTCCTAGACTAGTCAAATCATGCTGTATTGATCATCGGACATATTGAACAAGGTTAGAAGCAAGCTTTCCAAGCCCTGTCAAGCTTTCAAGCATCGTGATCAGGCTGTGATTCGCGCCGGCTTCATTTTCAAAAAAAAAGTAAGTGCAACACACTGGTACCAAAATTTGCGACATGTGGCGGCTGCAGATAAGGCAGAACGAGGCCTGGCGAATCGTGAGCCTCAACCAAGTACCCCGCGTATTCATAATGAAGGGTAATATGATGTTTGAGGCTTAACATAGGATTCAAGCCCGGAGTTGCCTCCTTCAGTGTAACCTGTTGGGGACATCGTGTGAGATGTCATGGCCACGGTCTTGTCTCCGTCGCAGAACAAATGATCGAATGCCTGTACGGCTGGAGGCACGTATACGGCCCGTTCCTTGTAGTATCGCCACTTAGGCTTTAGCGTCTGCTGGGGTGCATTTAAGTAGGTGACGTCATCGATACGCGTTCGCACGTTTCCTAACACCACATCTGCAGCTGTGAGCTTCGTCAGAGAAGGCATTCTGCCCCTGATTTAATAAAGCCTCTTACACCTTTCGACCCCTCAAGATTCCGGGGAACGTCGGGGCACACCCGAAATTTATCATAGATGCCGCATTCAAAGAAGCCTTGAGCGTACGCCACAGGCAGCCATCCATCCTTTGCAATAGCACTGTCACAAGATTCCACATCTATTGCTTTTGCCTAGGTGTCCCAAGAGCACATCCCTGGCCAGATCAAGCCACTTTCTGTTGCGCAAGGCGTGTCAGATGTTAACAGTACCCCGCTCGCCAATCGGCAGTCTCACCAGATCGGGACAGACCGACCGCAGCCTCGCAGGTTGGAAGATGGTGTAAGTACTTGCCGAACTGGAATGTCTTCCATTCACTTGATTACATAGCGCATTATGGAACCTCGGAACCCTGAAGACCTTCGCGATGACGGCGGATACATCCACTTTTCCCTAAAGAATCCCAATGCTATCCAGACACTCGAACTCCATGCTGATTGCAGCGATGGATACCTACGAGCCTCTAAAGTACGAGGCGTTGTCTTATGCCTAGGGCGAGACTGCCTGCATGAGCACCATTCAATGTGGGGAGAATTGTCTGCGCATCCCTTCGAATGCGTATGAAGCCCTTGTGCACTTGCGCAAGAACTCAGGCAAGAGGACACTGTGGATCGATGCAATCTGTATCAACCAGTATGACTTGGCAGAGCGGAATCAACAGATTTAGCTTATGGGAGACATCTATTCAAAGGCGGCTAGTTTTCTTGTTTGGCTAGGTATCGTAGATCATAACAGCGATTCAGTTTTCGCGCACTTCGGCGGTGCGGGAATCAAGGAATCTGCCAACAGTGAATTGACTGGCGTCAAAAGTGAAGAGTCGGAAGGAGTGAAGCGCATCGTCCTGCCTAGCACGATCAGACACAGCGCTTGACCTGGCCTTCCGCGAATTCATAATCGGTCATATTTTCGTCGGATTTGGCCAATACAGGAGGCCTCGTTTGCTACAGCATGCTTCGTAGTGCGTGGTCGTCATAAGATCAGCTTTGCTGAATCCACAGACCAGGCACTTGCCCTATTCGTGTCCTGTGCGGCAGTTGCGTCTGTACTGCCGACTGGCTTCGAGACATGGTCAACGAAAATTTTGACGAAGGCAGAACCAGCAACGTATCGTGAGTGCCTTTAAATGCGCGCTACCACCAGACCACGGAGCCACGCGATAGAATCTTCGCCACATTTGCTTAACTTCGCAACATAGATCTTCAGTTGGCTGTCCCCGATTATGCAGCGCCGATATCACAGCTCTACTGGGAGACGACCGTTGCTATCATACAGCACGACAAAGTCTTTCCATTCTGTACGGCCTCACGGGTAAGCTGTAGCTACGTGGCTGCCCTTCGTGGCTGCCAGACTGGTCAGAAAGTATGCCGATCAGCAAATTCATCATCTGGGAAGATACTAACGCCAGTGGGCCTATATCCACTGCAAATTTCAATTCTCTTTGAGAGAAGAACCATTCTTACGCTCTACGGTTATGTCTTTGATTCTGTACAGGAGATATCCTGTGCGTACTCAAAGTCATTGACTTCGTCGTGGTTTGGACCCTATCAATGAACAGCACACCAGACCCAAGAACTCCGCTTGGACACTGCATTTGTATACAGGGTCATGGATGGAGAGCTATGGAAAGGCGATACAGGACTGTAGCCATTCGAACTTGTGTAGTCCAAACCAAACTATTTCACGTTGTCGGAAGCAGACCTTCTTTGAGTCATCGCCAAGAGCGCCTCATGCAGGTGAGACTACGAACGCGGTGCACGTGGCCCCGATCCTGCGGCATCAACCTTTAGGCACCATACCATTCCAAATTCCGCGAATGAACTCTGCAATCCTAGAGAAGATGGCAGGCGCAATTCACGGGGTCTTGCAGGCCATGGATAACCTCGCCAATGCGCCAGTATCACTGACTGCATGGCTAGTTCAGTCCGCTCCTCCAAGGCAGCACTCGCCAACCGCCGCTGACCTTACGCCTCCCAAGGTCGTCAAAAGAAAGAGAAGGCTTACACTGCCACTGGATGACGTTGCACATGAAGTACCAGGAAGGCCGAAATGGTTCGGCAAGACAGTCCAGCAGCGCACACTTGAGCAGCTGCAGAGCCCTCTGACGAGGCTGCCGGCCGAACTGCGAGAGCAGATATGGCGACACGTTATTTTGACCAATGCAGATAGGTACGACGGTAAGAGTGGTGGGGTGGTTCAATTAGAATGGCGGAGCACGGGCTCTGGTCGAGGGCGAGCGAGAAGTCGGGGAAAGCTGGATACTAGGCCTGGTGTGCTCGGTATGCTTTGCTCGTGCCGCATCGTGTAAGTGTTCGACAAGCGCATGGTACCATCTTGACTGATGCTCGGCCGCCCAGCTATTCGGAAGCGATTGATCTTCTCTACTGCCTCCCCACGTTTTCCTTCCGTCACCAGAATGTAGAGACGTTCCTGGCTTTCATGTGCGCCATACCCCAGCATCGAAGGAATCGAATCCGCTTCCTCGATCTGCGGTGGCTGGGTGTCCCTAAAGCTCGGAGTGGTCTTGATCCGCCAGTGTATCAATCAACTTCTCAATGGTCCTACAGGCGGATCAGCAACATCAGGGCCCTGTCAAGATTACCTGACAAGGCGGTCATCGAGGCAGAAGATGAACTATTCGACTCTACTTGGGTGGTTAATGAGATACTTAAAGGCATGGAGGGACTTGAGAAAGGAGGTGTCAATTGGGGGCGTGTATCGACAGGCTGCTTTGCACGGAACTAGTAAGCTAGCGTTGCGTTGTCTACTTATGTCTTGCAATGAAGCCAAGTCCACAACGATAGCAGTCTTGTTATACCTTAGGGGAGGTCCAAGAAGACTTTCCTCATCTTGTTGTAATCAGGTGTCCCTTGACCGGTGACAGGGTCCCAGCCAGGGCTCGCCGGGAAACCATCAGTACCACACCCTGGGTTGCTTCCAATAGTTACATCGTTGAACATCTCAGGGTGCTTGTAGATGATCTGGTTCAAGAACCCGATCGACTTCTTGCCCTTCTCTAACCTCTCCTCATTCAGCAAGTTGATGATACTAGCGAAGATAGGAGCGGACGCTGATGTGCCACCAAAGCCGTAGGTATTGTCGAGATATACAGTTGCGAGATTGAGACCGAGAGCGGAGACATCGGGGAACGCACGACCGGAGGAGTTGAAGACCGCCTCGCCATAGTTGGGGGCGTACTTCTCGAGATACGTTGAAACGGCTTCGTCCTGGTAGGACGGACGAGGGAAGACGCTGGAGAAACCACCGCCAGAGTAGAAGGACTGAGGACCATTTGGACCGGCGACAGCCTGCTCGCCACCGTAGATGGACGAGTTACGGAGTGTTGTAGCGCCGACGGAAGTGATGTAAGGGCAGTTGGCAGGGAACGACGGCGAGAAGCGCGAACCATTCTCATCAACGTAGCCGAACTCGGCATTCAGACAACTGTTGTTGTAACCGGCGTTGTACCTGTTGGCTACACCAGAGTCACCTGACGCGAAGATGACACTCACGCCCTGGAGTGCCAGCTTCATCCACTCGCGACACTGGCGCTCCTGATAGAATTGAGGAAGGGCCCCCTCAATCTGGACGTAGGAGACCGAGATCACGTTACTGACCGGAGCACCGCCGCATTGTAGAGGACCAAGGTAGGCTCCAGGAGCATCGTTGGGGTCAGGATAGGCAGGATCAACGTAAGGCTGGTCTCCACCCTGGTAGGTGCAGTACGATGCGTCCTGGTCTTGTCAGTATCTGAGTTGTCAGAGATCGAGGATTACCATACCAGAGCATCCAGGAAGATGTTGAATGTGCCAACAGAGTCGACGTTGACGGAATCGCCGTTCTGATACAAGCGCGCGTGCTGCGGCCAGATGATCGAGTACGATGTCTGGAAGTCCAGAGCACTCTCGATAGCCTCTCCATTCTCAGCCAATGAAAGGTTCGAAGCCTTTCCACCATCAATCGAGATGAATTCAGGCACCACGTCGGATGGGATCTTGGGGCTGGTGAAGTTCTCAAAGAATGTCTTGAGATCCGGCAGATAGAGGTAATCAGCCCACTCCGCAATACCGAGCTGGTTGCCAGTGTGGTTGTACTTGCCCACGGGAATGTTGTAGATGGCTCTCAAGCAGTCGATGGTGATCAGAGTTGCGCAGTTAGCGATACCGGTGAGGCCGGTGAGATTGACAGCAGCTTGGACTGTGGCCACGGACTTCTGAGCAATGGGTTGCAGACCATCAAGTTGGACCGTGGGCATGACAAAGTCGACATGCTTCTTGATAGCTTGCGGGAGCCCGTACTCATCGCACGCAATACGGAATCCACCAGACGCCTTGTGTTGGTAGAAGTGATACTCTGTTTGCAGCAAAGCCTCGAGTTCCTCAACAGTAGCTGAGAATTCGACCCAATTGCGCCCTATTCGTCTTTAGTGAAGCTCAAAAGCATACAGACATTCGTACTTACCGATCGAATGCTTGACTCGCTTGAGATTAATGCCTGAAGTCTGGAGCCACTCAAGGGTTGTCTTTGAGGTATCTGGATGCGGCGCAAATGTGTTCGCGACCTGCTCCGCGGTCCAGTGCTTTCCTGGTTTCGTCCATCAGTGATATGGATGAAGAATCCATTACAAGGACTCCTTACCGAAGTTTGGCGATTCTGGGTCCGAGATATCGTCAAGGTAACGGTCTGAGTGTTCCAGATTGCGTTGTGTCAGACCGATCCTCACAGGCAAGATTGTGTCTTTGGGAGCACGCGAGTGCTTGGTCCAAGCAACAGGCAATGCATCCCTCTTCTCGTGGAGCACATGCGAGCCGAGTGGTGAGCCTACTACGAAGCTACTGAGGCCGAGTAACAATAACTCTGAGACACGCATCTTTGCAGAGTGACCCTTCAGGCCAGGACTACTGAAGAGCGTTTTAAATGTGCAGTCGGCGGCATTTTGTAGATGAGCATGAGCCTGACGCTGTCATCCTCGTACTCATTCCGTGCTTCCTGCTGACGACGGCCCAAGTGGTGAAGCCATCGCTCTGATAGGACAGGCATGTATTTGTCCTGTTTCATGAAGCCTAGGCGATACCGTTGGCCATCTGTAGTGTCCCTGGTTCTCGGTGCGCAAGCATCTGCATTGTAGATCTGCCAATCGCGTTGCGTCAATCCTGATAGCCGTATCTATATGCGAACCGGCGAACAATAGAAGCTTGGTTGCCCTTGGCTGGGAAGCTTGGAGGCCCACGGGAAAGCTTATTTGATGTGATGGAATAGGAAGGTAGTTGATAACACGGCTAAGGAAGCGGAGATGATGGAGCGACGATCCAGCCGACCGGAAACGCCGGGATTAAATCATTGAACCTGCACCGTTTACCTTTAGCGGAACCACGTCGTTTCTCTTTAACCGAACTAGGTCGTTTCTCTTCATCTCAACCATGTCAACTATGCTCAGTATCGTGTTCGAGTGTTACGCTTCACGGAGGAAGATGACATTCTACGTCTGAGATGACATTACCGTAGGTGACCAGAGTGTGACATTTAACATTTTGCATACCGGTAAATCGTACCCGGTGGTATGCTCAACATGCCAGGCCGGAAGCCCATGGAGTACTGGTTCTGATCAAATCTCCGAAGACTGTGTTCGGTCGGCAGGCCGACTGGATAAATTGAATAAATGCGCGCAAGTACAAGTACGATCACGAAATGCCGCTGGTCGATACCGTGATGGATCCTTACTCGAGCCTTTCGAGAGGCGACGAGCGCATGTGCAAGGAGTGTGTGCGAGACTGAGCCATGGTCGGATTGTCAAGCTACCTCTTTGTGTAGGGGTCAAGTGTAAAGGGGGCCTGAAAACCTGACCGGCGAAGGTCCGATTCGCACTCGAAGAGGTGCTGTTGAAGAACACTCCGGTATACGGGGCACTCTCGTGTATCTGGGATTCAGCAGAACCCTGCAGGAGCGGCGATTGTGACAGTTCCGCTCCGAAGTGTGAGCAGGCATCATGAAGTCATACATTATTCTGTTGTTACATCTATCACAGCACCCTGTCCACAGCATTTCCTTACCGATGCACGTCGAAACTACGCGGAAGCGCCAATACGCTGCATACGGTGTACAACCCACATCACCTGCCCTCCTTGATCTTAACGGCACCCGCCAACTGCGGGAACGTGCCCCTGAAACTCTGGCCCAGCGACCAGTTATTCAGGTCCCTCATGTGTGTCTCAAACGCAGGGTTAATCAGCCACTGATCGTCCTCCTTTGGCGGCAGGTTCGTGCTCGATGGCAGGCTAGCCGGTGTGCCATCAGCTTGTGGGGTGTGTGGCGCGGCTGGACTACCGGCGTTCACGTGTGTCGAGAAGGGCGAGGATGGGTGGACTGAAGAGGAGCCGGCAGAGAGACTCTTGGATTGGATCTTCGATGCGGGCAGTAGGACGTCTCGTGCTTCGTAAGGCCAGTTCAGCGATACCGTTGTTGTGAAAGGGATGAAGAACGTGTCAAAGAGTATGAAAGGCTGCTGGGCGCACAGTCTGTCGCGAAGTCCAGGCCTGAATGGTATCAGTTTGAGTGAGATATGAGGCATACTTGGAACCTACCAAGGCAAATGATCGATCCAGCACGGGTGGGCAGTGAACAGTTGACTAGCACGTGGTGTCACCCAGTGCGGCAGTCTGTCGTAGTTGTCCTGCGTAGGCTCAATTTGCCAGCGCATGACGAGGAACATGATGTAGACAATGGCTACCTGCTCAGGCCAGCCACAGATGTCGGGGAATGTTCGCAGGATGTCGGTGAACAGCTTCGACAGCGGATGCGCGTCTACAGCGCGATCTGGGTATACCAACGATGTGAAGTTGGGGTACAGCGGGCCGACCAACGTCTTCACAGGGACGCCCTCCGCTGCTCGTGCTTGGCGGTCCTGCAGAAACTCCAGCAGAATGACGTCTAGCGGGCAGGTGGGCGCTATGTTCCGTGGCAGTGTGAGGCATGGCACCAGGTTCGGCGCATACTGGCCCTGGCCGTTGCTGCATACGTTGCTGGGGGGCAGCTGCTGGGGAGACGGCAAGTTCGGGTCTACGTGTCGACGCTGGTCGTGATCCAGCAGGAACTCGACGCCCATGCGCTCGTCATAGGGTTCCTGGATCTGAGGTCGAGGTCGCTCGTGCGCGTAGGCTGCGCTGTCGTGGGAGTAACCGCGCATATGGCTGGCAGGCGTCTCGCCGGGGTAGGGCCATTGCCGCGAGGCGTCTGTGCCGGCCGGCGAGTGGGTGCCGTTCTGCGAAGTGCCTGCCGCAATGTCCTGGAGCGTGGCATGGAACTGGCGCGGGTCGACGGGCGGTGCAGCGACCTCGCGGTGCTGGTGGTGTGGCGGCACCGGCAGCGGCGAGCGCTCGGCAGCAGCGGCCAGCTCTGGCGTCTGTTAGCACTCAATTGCCGTGTCAAGTGACTCGACGCACCATTGAGACCGCCCGCGGCGCGCAGAATGGGCTGGATGATGCTCAGAACGCCCTCGAGGCGCTTCCGGATGTCGGCATTCTCGGCCTGGGCGGCTTCCTTCTCGCGCAGCACAATCTGCAGGTCGTGGTACGGCTGCTGGCTCTCGAGCTCCTGGATGCGCTGGTTTAGGCGGTCGATCTGCGTCTTGGTGCGCTCTCTGATGGCGCGCTGGGCCTCGCGGTCGTTTGCGCGTTTCCGCGCGAGCTGCTCCGGGGTGAGGTTTGCGACACCGCGCGAGGCCGGGGCGGTGCGGCGCCTCTTCGCGGCAGGTTGACCCGCATCGGCGTGGCTGTCGTCCTCTTGCGCGACAGAGGAGGGGGAATTGGCTTCGCTCGGGGGGACAGCCGCCATGGCGATTGGGGGAACGCCTGCAGCACGCAAATGCGACTCGTATTCTGCTGAAGGAGGCAGCCTGCGAATCCAAAACGAGTCATGATCTTGCCGCGTGTGCACCCGGAGTCCCGAGCCCTGCCCTGGGGTTCGGCCATTACCGGCTCGGCGTTTCCCTGGAGCTATTCAGCCGTCTCAAGGAACGACCGCCGCCTTGGACTCAATGGCATCTGTGCGAAGTAATAATAGCGGTCTGAAAGGAGCAGTTGACTGCGGGTTCAGAACACAGCTGTTGATTGCACTCCTTGTCTTGACGATGGTCGACGCCTCGGTCTGACGACTTGTCAGACCCCGCCCGAGTCCCCGGGCATCTGCCATGCACAGCGTGATCCTGCCGGGTCGCCTCGAGTACCGGTACGCATGTGGGGACCCCGCTTCGTTAACGCCGAGGTGATACAAGTCAGCATGGATCACCGAGGTGATACAGCTTGGCTTGAGCTTCATCGTGCTTCCTCAAGCTTCAACACCATCTGATTAGGTTCCCAGTTGAAGATCATGGCAGGCGACACACCTCCTGGCCCGCCTCCAAATGGAGCTCCTCCCAAGTTCATTCATCAGGATGTTAGCCAGCTCGGCATTGCTTCAGCCGTACTGAAAGCCGGTACGTCGAGCGACTTTCAGTCCCGGCCTCTACTGACAGCCAATTCTAGTCGCCGCTGCCACAGGTAGAGCCTTCACGTCTCCGTTCAAGGGCGAAAATGGCGCAAGCACCTACTGGAAAGACGTCGCCCTGGCAATGTTCCGCACCCAGCTCGGTAATCTCGACATCGCGCAGGATCGATACCTAGGCAGCACCACATGCACTCCCGTCTACCATCAGTACTGCAAATCCTACAAACTCACGCCTGATTCCATCACTCTCCCCAGCGGCACGCAAGCACACTGGCTCGGCAACAAAGACGCACCAAAGACACTTGTATATCTGCATGGCGGAGGATATGTGCTGCCTTGTATGTCAGGGCATCTCATCTGGCTCGACGATATGCGGAAGAGTGTGGGAGGAGACATGAGCGTATTGTTGCTTGCGTACGATCTGGCGCCCGAAGCCACCTACCCTACACAACTACGCCAGACCGTGGAGCTTTTCCAGTATCTGACCGAGACGCTCGGCCGCAATCCTGCAGATCTGATCGTTGGCGGCGACTCAGCAGGCGGCAACTTGACACTCGCCCTACTCTCGCACCTCGCGCATCCGCACCCGGAGATCGCTGAGCTGAGGCTGAACGGCAAGATTCACGCAGCAATGCTCATCTCGCCCTGGGTCAGCTTGACTCAACACCACACCGCAGCACACGAACGGAACGCAGAAAGAGATGTTTTCGATAGCCGTCCACTGTCTCGCTGGGCTGCGGCGTTCCTAAACTCCAAATCTCCCTTCGCCGGCGATGCTTACACTGAGCCTGTCATCGCAAGCCCGGAGTGGTGGGAGCCTGTGGCTGACGTTGTCGACGAAGTATTGATCTGGGGCGGGGGCAACGAGATTCTAATTGATTCGATTCAAGCGTTTGCGCAGAAGTTCAGTGTTGGCTTCAGACGGAGAGGTGGGCATGTCAATGTGGTCATCACAAAGGGGGCAATGCATGACGAGATGATCTTTGAGAGAGTGCTGGGGTACAAGGGCGACTCAGGCACAGGGAGCAAGCAAGTCGTCGAAGGATGGGTCAAGGCGAAGTTGTAGCCAGCAAGGCGACGTGTAAGTAGGGACTGGTCGCAATTGGTAAATGCCGAATACCTCCTGACAAGGTCAACGTCACACACAGCATACAGTAATGACTCTCACGGGTCAACGCGCTCACTTGATTTGCACATTGCTAACGACGCTGCAAAGGTATCTCTCAATCATAAACTCATCAATGCTCTTGCCTCGCCAGAGCTCAAGTCCGCCATCTTCTCAAGGCCCAAGCCCAGCCAGCCTTCCAACATCTACCATCCCGAGCAAGCAACGAAGTTGTTGCCGCTAGCACCAGTGTGAGTGATCTCGCCAGCCCGCGCTCCGCTGCCGTTGATAACAACGCGGTCGGCACCGGGGGATCCTGCGTTGCACGTCAGTGAAAGCTACAAATGGCCTGGATCCGAATGAAACGTACCGCCGGTGTAGACACCGCTGGTCTTGAGAGGGAACTCGTAATAGCTACCGCTTACGAGAAAATCGAAGCCCTCATAGTTATTGTACTTATGAGGGTAGGTCGAGCTTCCGGCGACGCCGCCGCTCTTGACGTAGCTGTATGCCGCGCTGCGGGCGGCAGACACTTGGGCGCTCGTGTAGCAGGTGCTTCCGCAGGTGACGTAGCACGCGCGGGCATCAATGGCAGCGTCCTCGATGGGAGCCTCTGTGACGACTGAGGTGGGGAGGGAGAAAGCGACGGGCGCGATCAGGGCGAGGATGGAGAGGAACTTCATGGCGACGGCTGCGATGGATGCTGGGTAGCGAGGGTGGGAGACTGGTGTAGTGGAGCGAAAGACTGAGTTGGCTGGACTGGCTGGTTTCTCTTCCACGGGATGTTGTCGTCTCTTATGTTGTTCATCACCGCGGATGTCTCCGGACTACTCTGTGAGACCCTTGTTGATCAGATACTGGATTGATTGCTCAGAGCGCCAGCCTTCCTGAAGCACCGTCTTGCTCCGCCGGGCATGCGTAGTCGCAGACGCAAAGTCAGGTCGACTTGCTTGTCGAGGGAAATGGTCCTATCAGCGCTCGCTCGCCGCGGCCCGCTTCCTTCTACACAGCTTCGAGCATGGCGCACCTTCTCACGTTCGATAGTGTGATTGGAGGGACAGCATATGCAGGACATATAAATGTACCACGGATATGATGATCACCATTCACTGACCCTTGTCCACGGTTACGCTTTGTGCTGATCAGGCAGGTACAGATGTTTGATCGCAGCGCATTGCGGAGTACAAGCGTTAACGCAGCATTAGCGAGATGCCAAGTACAGTACTCGTTGCTAGTCATTTCATCTGGCTTATCGTCTGGATTAACGTTTTACGGCACATGTGCCTATCTGATAGGCCATGTGTGGTCCCAGGCATGGTGATCTGGCGCCGGGAGCTAGACGCGAATGGAAGGAGGTCGGAGCGTCTAGTCAGAAGAGTGTAGGATTGGGTGGAGTCGCCCGACGATTTCATATGGCTAGTAAGACATTGATGAGCTGATCCCGAGGTGAAGACTGTGAGGAGCGATCTCGGTGTTTGGAGTTGTCGAGGAATCGAGTATGTTGTGAAGTCGAACATCACCATAGTGTTTGCATAACGCTGACTGCACCCCGTTTGATCTTGAACCACAATCGACAGCTGCGTATGTGTGATACTTTCTACGAATGACTGCTAAGGAATAACTCTGATGCAGCGGTAAGCAATGAAGACAACAAGTCGCTTGCATCAGCATGCCAGTCTTTTGTTCTTGCGTGTTTACGTCCATAGACTCCATGAGATCATCTAAATGGAGCTTCTACGGTGGTATGGAAACGAGAGAGACTCCGACGGCCATATCTTCTAATACCGTCAGAAGCAGTTCCCTGAACCTAGCGAGCACGGGAAGATTCCTTTGTCCAAAGTCAACGCGTTGGATGCTGTGTGGAGTGGGTACTGAGTGTTCAATTGGAGCGTCTCGACGGAGACTTGATACAGATTTTGGACGCCCAGGACACAACCTACCCAATTATACACCTTCCAGCTGCAGTAATTCCGATGATGTTCAAGCCCGATCACCGGACAGATGACTCGAACACTCTTTGGAGAGTAGTACCGTACTCCAGCGTAAGGGTAAGCTGTCGGGTCTTCCGTCCGAAGCCCGCGGTGCCTTGTCGGAGAACGCTACATTAGCAATTTGACAGCGATGCATCTATCTTAGTCGTCGTCGTGGAACCCATCAACAGACACGTGATAACGAGTCGGCATGTCATTGTTCATAGCGTGCAGACTTCCCCGAGGCTCGCCATGCCGAGAGAGCAGATCAGTTCTTTCGAATAGATTTCACGATCGTGACAAAAGCTGAACGCAACCACACATTCGATTGTAGTCTCCAGGAGCTCATGCAGTTGCGCTTGCGTCCGCAGCTAGCTTTGTATACCCCATCTCGGACGCCCGCAGACTTGCATGAAGCCTGGTAGGTTCCTCTGCGAATTGACGTCCCTGCCTTGAGAGCCATGTCTGGCTGGAGATGCGATGGTCGGCCTTGGTCTCGTTTCTCATACTGAGAATCTCGATGTTGGAAAGATGACAGCTGGCTGTCAATCTCGAGCAGTTGTCTTGGTCTCTATGTGGCACTGCGATATGATTCAGCCTGTTGCGGTGGTACCCCAAAAAAGCACTCCTGTACCCTAGCATCAATAGTTCTGCTTCAGACTAGGCGGTCTTCCTCCATGCATCGGCCAACAACGCACTGCCAGCGATGGTCCCAAATATGCCGACCTGCAAGTCACTCAGAAGACCCGCCTCGACCGACCAGTGCAGCGTCATGGGCGCATAGGCGATGTTGCTGACCAGATCCTTCCACCAGGTGAAGCTCTTGCTGTACACGTCCTTCTTCTCCTGGTCTGCCCTCAACTTATCGTCCTTCTCACCATCTCCAACGGCCTCAAGCCCTGGCTCAGTGTACGCCCGCTCAATGGTCAATCTCAAGATCTCACACCCAACGTAGGCAGCCCAGAATCGCGAACTCCACACCCACCACCATGTCTCCCGCTTCTTCCCCACTTGGCCAGTCCACGCCTCACTTGTCAGCATGCCCTTGGACGCTGCGTACGCGCCGTTCTCGAGGACCTGGAACGCCACACACGACGCAATAGCGGCCCACGTTGTCCCTCTCAACAGCCTCTCCTTCCGTGTCGCCTCTTCCGGCAGCGGCGACAGATACGTGCCCCTCGCCCATGTATACAGCCCTAGCATGCCCCACATGCGCACGAATATCCTGTAGTCGGCAATCACATCTGCGATTGCTTTCGACGACCCAACAGTCTGAGCTAGCAGCTTCGTGCTCGCTGAGGCGGGAAGCGCGGCGATCAGCGTCTCGCCTGGGAGCATCACGTCGACGGCTTTATCTGCCAGGTCTGAGGCGACGGCTGCGAGCCGTTTCTCGAGGACTTGTTGGCCGAGGGCGTACACGAGAGTGAGGGTGTAGCCTGTCGTGCAAAGGACCACATCGATGCCAGCCGGCGTTGATAGCAGCGCGGAGAGGCGGAGTAGACTGCGGTCTGTGGAGTGCGCAGCATTTCGCATGCGCCTGGCAAGTAAGTAGCGGAGCGTCTGGACGAGTGCGGGCCTTGATGGAGGACGCGGTGTGCTTGCTTTCGAGGCATCAGGCGCGACAGGGGCGCTGTCGGCGCTGGGTGTTGTTGTGCTTTCAGGGTGCGAGTCTTCCATCTTGTCTCATGAGGGATGAGGAGTGCTGGGCAGCATGTGGGAGAATTTCTGTCATGATAGCGGTCACGGAAAGCTCGCTGACACTGACGCGCCTTCCGAGGCTCGGAACTCTTCCGTCATAAAAACACGCGCGACTGTGTCCACGCTCGGCGTCCGCGGATATGCATGTGATGGACCCTGAATTCTGACCGCACGTCTCCAGTCGTCAAGATCAACAAGACAGACAGGCACACATGTCGCGACGCGCATTGGCCTTTGATGCTAGTCATTACCAACTAGGAGCAGCTATCACATGTCCAATCGATGATCCTTTGCGAAGCCTGGCTGAAACGGGCCGATCCTTGCCTTTCCCAAACGTCAACTCCACAGTAGCACCCCAGATGGCCCCGCTTGTGTGCTGTCTTCCTCACCTCTACTCTACCCGTGAATCCTTGCTCCTCGCTTCCATACTCCCGCGCTCCTGACGTGCGTTCGTAGCTCGCTCTCAAGACGTTCCATAGCAGCAGAATAAACAAACACACATCGCTTTCCATCCACACAACCGTCTGACATTGTTGGGAGGCGCGAGAGACAGGCGCCATTGACGCAGAGACGGTGAAGAGAAGGAAGACAAGCCACCGCCATCATGTCCTCAACACCCGACCCAAACCATCCGCCGACGAGGATCCCCACGTACCCGCTGGCGCATTCGTTTCGCCAGAAGCCCAGGCGGCTGCCGCTCGTCCTGCGCTTCGCCAAAGGCTCCATCCACAGCGCCATCTACATCCCCGTGATCCTGCACTCGCTCGTGACCGCGCTCATCGCCTACCTGGACAGCTTCCCGCACATCCACATCAGCATCCCCGCGACCATCATCCCCTCGCTGTCCATTGTGGTGGGCCTGATGCTGGTGTTCCGCAACAGCACATCGTACGACCGCTTCTGGAGCGGCCGCAACTGCGTGACGGCCGTGGGAACCAGCGTGCGCAATCTCGCGCGCATCCTGCTCGTCAACGCGCAGGACGCGCAGGGCAAGTCGACGCCCGACGAGCGCCGCGACACGGAGCGCACCGTCCGCGTCCTCATCGCCGTGCTCTACGCCATCAAGCACAACCTGCGCGCAGAGTTCAACATCCCGCCCGCCAGCCTAGCCAGCTCGTCCGCGCAGCTCAACTTCCAGGGCGTCAGGGGCGCAAGCAGCAGGCCCATCTCGCGCCCGCTGAGCCGGCGACCGAGCTACGTGGACCGCGGGCCCAGCTTGCCGGCGACGCCGACGCTGGAGCGGTCAAGAGCAGACCTGCACACGCCGCTGCTGCAGCATTCAACGGGCACGCTGGACAGCGTGCTGGAGAGCGGCTCCATGGCGACGAAGAAGGACGACTACGTCTCGCTGCTGCCAGACGGGCTGATGGGGTACGAAGACCGGGGCCTGGGACTGCCTCTGCAGCTCTGCGTGCTGCTGGAGTCGTACATAACGCGCGCGTACAACCGCGGCTGGATCAACGCGCCGCTCTCCTCGCAGCTGACAGTGCAAGTCAACAACCTCGTCGACGCATACGGGAAGATGGAAACCGTGAGTCCGCCCTCCCCACATCTTCGCATCCGTCTCCAGACCGTCACATCCGTCTCCAGACCGTCACATCCGTCTCCAGACCGTCGCATCCGTCTCCAGACCGTCGCAGCACACACTGACCTCCCCAGATCCGCACAACCCCCCTCCCAATCGCACACCTAATCCACGCCTCCCAAGTACTCTTCCTCTACATAACAATCCTGCCCTTCACCATGGTGTCGTCGTACGGGTGGTACTCGATCCCCGTGGTAGCCATGGTAGCCTTTACGCTGTACGGGATCGAAGGGATCGGGGTGCAGCTCGAGGACCCGTTCGGGTACGATCGCAACGACATCAAGATGGATGGCATCGTCGAGGATGCGCGCGAGGAGGTCGCGGTGCTGCTTGAGGAGTGGCGGGAGAAGTGGGACGGGGGGCGGAGCTACGGGGGCATGTTCTGAGAGGGGAGGGAGCGCGGTGGGTGTGCGGCTGTCTGGGAGTGCGGCTGTCTGGGAGTGGAGAGGGAGACGAGCAAGGGTGTAGAGGGCGGGGAGGTGCTTGTTGCTACGCTCCTGGCTTGTGGTGCTGAATGATGGGATTGTGTTGGGCTTCACACGACTTTTGCCTCTCCGTCAACAAACAATGTCCGTCGAGCAATGTCCGTCGAGCAATGTCCGTCGAGCAATGTCCGTCGAGCAATGTCCGTCGAACAATGTCCGTCGAGCAATGTCCGTCGAACAATGTCCGTCAAACAACATGCGTAAAACAATATACGTCTCTACCCATGCCTTCTTCGCGCCGCACTCCCCACTCCACGCCGCACTCCCCACTCCACGCCGCACTCCCCACTCCACGCCGCACTCCCCACTCTGCGCCTCCGAGCAGCGGCGTCGCTGCTGATGATGGATAATAATGGTGACCCGCCAACGCCTGGACCCCAGCAAACGCTGGCCCCAAACACATGCAAGCAAATGCATCACGTGAGATGCCGTCGATGCTTCCCGTGACTGTCGGGCCGGTATTGCGCCCTCGCAATCGCGCCACAATGGCTGCAGTAAGAATTAGAGAATGAGATGACATGGCCGTTTACACAAGTCCAAGGGCAAGAGGACGGCTCCCTCGAGTCCTACTCGAATCGCACGGGGGGTATCGAGGGCGCATCCGTCTCGCCAGACGCAGGCGACTCGTCCCGCAGCCGGCCCCCTCCGGCCCGCCCTGCGCTGCCGTCCAGTACAAAAGGGCCGGCGTCGTTGCGGGGAGTCATGGGCCCGTCTTGGGCGCGGTCGGGCATCAGCCCCTCGTGTGAGGCGAGGTACAGTGGCGACAGGCCGTTGAAGCCGCCCGGGCCGCGGTCAATGGATACCGGCTGGGTGACAGACGCAGTCGCGGGCTCGATTGGGCGGAACGGCGTTTGCGGATTCGCAGTGGACGCGTGGATGCTGATGTTGGTGGACTCGTGGATGCTGATGTTGGTGATGGCGTGTTGTAGGTCGGCAAGGTCCGTGTGGGGGGTCTCTGCCGCTGCGCCGTTCAGAGGAGCTGCCGAAGCGCGTGGCGTGACATGGCGGTCCTCTGAGGGGGGCTGTGCGTCCGCGGACAAGTCGCCGTTGGCTTGCGGATCCTCGTCCCAGTCCTCAAACTCGCCTGGATCCTCAACGTCGGCATCCAGGTCAGCAACCGCTCTGCAGTTGGGACACAGAAAGTTGGGCCATGTGGCGCCGTTGAGAATCGGCCGGATGCACTTGTAATGCCAGACGTGGGAGCAGGGCGCGACGAAGAGGGACTGGCAGGGCTGCGGGTACAGGTCAGCCAACACCAGCACCGGGCCGCACGCGGATACTCACTGCAATGGACATGAGACAGATGGCGCATTCGGACGTGTGTGTCGAGGCGCTGTCGTCCTCCTTCTTGGCCTTGGTGAGGTTGCGCAGTCGCTGGTGTGTTTGCTTGCTTCTGGGAGTCAGTACTGCATCGCCAGGCACAAGGCTCGTGCTTACTTGAATGAGTTGAGACCCTGCTGCCACCCGCGATTGCACTCGACGCGGATCTTGACGCATCGGAAGATCATCTCCTCACCGCCGCGGAAGTCTATGCCCAGCTGGATGATGTCGCCGTCCTTGATCCGAAAGGGCTTGGACTCGACGTTTGGCTGGCTCAGCCTGATGTGGTTGAGAAAGGTGCCCGACGAGCTCTTGACGTCCTTGATGTACCAGCTGCCGTCCTTGCACCACAGCTCGCAGTGTTTCCGGCTGACGACCTTGCTCTTGAAGCCAATCGCAGCGGCCGAGGGCACGTTGGCGGGCATGTCCGGCGCATTGTCGCGCTCCGAGTAGCGCCCCACACGCACCACGGCAGACTCGTCCGGCAGCGTGCGGGTGATGGTGGGGAACTGGAGCGAGGGCCGGGCGGCTCGGGGGTCCTGGTGGGGGATGAAGCGGATCGAGGGCAGGTGCTTCTGCGGGGTCGCGCCCTCTGCAGCGTTGTCGCTCGAGCTGTCGTGCTCGGTCGGGCGCGGGGTCGAGCTTGGCGTCGCCCTGGGGCTGGGGCTGGGGCGCACCGTGAGCTGGGGCGCCGCCGTCTCTGCTCGGGCCCTGGTCATGCTGAGCGCGCGCGGCTCTGCAGGCGGAGCGTCGGACGGGGGCGAGCGCGGGCGCGGCTGCGTGTGGCCGAGGGGTGCCGTCTGCCGTCGGGAGGGCGGAGGGGGACGGGCTGCGGGCTGCGCAGTCGCCGTGGCAGCGGGCTGCGCAGTCGTCGTGGCAGCGGGCTGCGCAGTCGCCGCGGCAGCAAACGGCGACACGGGCGGGGTGTGGGTAGAGGCGCGTGGGCGCGTCCTGGGGGTGCGGGCGTCCTCGCGGGGAGCGTCGGCGGCGTCAGTCGAGTGAAGGTGCAGGCCGTGGGTGTAGTTGCGCAGGAAGGAAATGCCTCGCTGCAGGCCAGTGGAGCGCGGCGAGGGCGAGACGGGCGATATGGGCGTCGCGGAAACGGTGGGGGCGGCTGGTGCTGGGGCAGTGAACATGGCCGCAGGGTCGGGGCTCAGCACGGTGGGCGCAGAACGACGGGCGCAGAGCGGTGGGCTCAGAGCGGTGGGCTCAGAACGGCGGGCTCAGAGCGGTGGGCTTGGGACGGTGGGCTCAGAACGGCGGACTTGGGACGGTGGGCTACAGAGCACGAGGGTCAACGGGCGGGCGCATCAACAGAGCGAGGCGGTCAACGGACGGCGCATCTACAGAGCACGAGGGCGGCGCTGGGTGTGGCCAAGCTCCGTCTGGGTGAGGAGTCGACGGCGCATGCAGCATGCAGGTCGAGCCAGTCGACTCGAGGGCTAGAACCAGCAGACCAGGCGAGACGGCGAGGCAGTTGCAAAGCAGCACGTCAACAGACGCCTGCACCGGCACCGGCACCGGCACAGGCCAGGCACAGGCACAGAGCATAGTCAGCATAGGGACTGGGAGCAGCGCCAGCGGGCAGCCGTCTGGTGTGCACTGTGCTGTGCGCACTGCGCAGACGGGAAGCCCCCTACAGGCTGCAGGCCGCAGGCTGCAGCAGACTCCTCCGCCGTGCGAGTCTCTGGGCGTCGCCTGGTGGAGCCGCCTTGCCGCTTCGCCGCCTCGCCGCGTCGCCGCGTCGCGGACCGCCTGGACCCACGGCCGTTCGGACAAGCAAGATCGACGCACGTGACGACATGTCATGTCGAATTTTTGGGCTGCCCGTCGCTCCGCGACGGCAACCCATCTCCACCATCGACATGCTACGGCCCCAGACGGCACGACCAATCGCGCGCGGGCTGTCGCAGGCCGCGTCGCAGCTCACGCGCTCCGCAACATGCGCCGGCAGGCGGGCACTGGCGACGGCGGTCGCAGAGGAGCGCGATCCCGCCGAGCTCGACCAGATCACCACGCTCCCCAACGGCATCCGCGTCGCCACCGAGGCCCTGCCAGGCCACTTCTCGGGCATTGGCGTCTACGTCGACTCGGGATCGCGGTACGAGAACGATGCGCTGCGGGGAGTGAGCCACATTGTCGACCGTCTGGCCTTCAAGTCGACGCGCAACACGACGGGCGACCAGATGGCGGACAGGATGGAGTCGCTGGGCGGCAACATCCAGTGCGCCTCGTCGCGCGAGTCGCTCATGTACCAGTCGGCCACGTTCAACTCGGCCGTCGAGAGCACAGTCGGCCTGCTCGCCGAGACAATACGCGACCCGCTCATCACCGAGGACGAGGTGCAGCAGCAGCTCGAGACGGCCGACTACGAGATTGGCGAGATCTGGAGCAAGCCCGAGCTGATCCTGCCCGAGCTGGTGCACATGGCCGCCTACAAGGACAACACGCTGGGCAATCCCCTGCTCTGCCCCAAGGAGCGCCTCCCGCACATCAACCGCGACGTCGTCGAGGCATACCGGAAGCAGTTCTACCGCCCGGACAGGATCGTCGTGGCCTTTGCCGGCGTGGCCCACAACGACGCCGTCAAGCTGAGCGAGCAGTACTTTGGCGACATGGCAAGGGGCCAGGGGCCTTTGCTCGTCGCCGTCGACGAGCACGCCGCGATACCCAGC
Organism: Didymella exigua CBS 183.55; assembly: GCF_010094145.1. Lineage (NCBI taxonomy): Eukaryota > Fungi > Ascomycota > Dothideomycetes > Pleosporales > Didymellaceae > Didymella > Didymella exigua. Next base: position 355,133 of record NW_022984776.1, on the reverse strand, counting down.
CAGAAGCTCGGGCAGCAAGCCTTCTTTGCCGACCACCCCACGCCTACCGGCGGCTCTCCGCAGCCGTCCAAGCTGCTGTCCAGGATCCCCTTCCTCAAGAGCCTGTCCGCCTCGGCCGCCGACTCGGGGTCCCTCCACTCGTCCTTTGACCTCGACTTCCCGCCCATCGACACGACGACGCCCTCGCACTACACCGGCGGCTTCCTCACCCTGCCTCCCATCCCGCCGCCGCTGAACCCCATGCTGCGTCGCCTCTCCCACATCCACCTCGCCTTTGAGGCCCTGCCCATCTCCTCCCCGGACATCTACGCCCTCGCAACCATGCAGACCCTGCTCGGCGGCGGCGGCTCCTTCAGCGCCGGCGGGCCCGGCAAGGGCATGTACTCGCGCCTGTACACCAACGTGCTGAACCAGCACTTTTGGGTCGAGTCCTGCGTCGCCTTCAACCACAGCTACACCGACAGCGGCCTGTTTGGCATCTCGGCCTCGTGCGCCCCCAGCCACGTCGCCCAGATGCTCGAGGTCATGTGCCGCGAGCTCAAGGCCCTGGGCGACGAGACGGGCTACGCCGCCCTGAAGGAGGGCGAGGTCCAGCGCGCAAAGAACCAGCTGCGCTCGTCGCTGCTCATGAACCTCGAGAGCAGGATGGTCGAGCTCGAGGACCTCGGCAGGCAGGTCCAGGTCCACGGCCGCAAGGTCGGCGTGCGCGAGATGTGCGCCAAGATCGAGGCCGTGACCGTCGAGGACCTGCGCCGCGTCGCCCGCCACGTGTTTGGCGGCGACGTCCAGAACCGAGGCGCCGGGAGCGGCGCGCCGACCGTCGTGCTGCAGGAGGGCGAGCAAGAGGGGCTGAAGCGGAGGGACTTTGCCTGGGACGATATCCAGACCCGCATCGCGCGGTGGAAGCTGGGCCGCAGGTGAGCATGTGGCATGGCGGTGTATCGTCATGCTGTGCATGGCAGTGCATCATCATGCTGTGCATGGCGGTGCATCATCATGCTGTGCATGGCAGTGTATCATCATGCTGTGCATGGCAGTGCATCATCACGCTGTGCATGGCAGTGTATCATCATGCTGTAGATGGCGGTGTATCATCATGCTGTAGATGGCAGTGTATCATCATGCTGTGGATGGCGTTTGTATATTATTGCATGGCACGGTGCGTGGCGGGATGCATATCGCCCGACGATCTGGACGTACATGGATCTTTCTCGACGTTGTGCTGTATTCACGTGAATGAGTTTCTCACACCGTGCGGCTCCGATCTATACTCTCCATTGCCTACAAGTCAAAGGATGCACAAGTCAAAGGATGTACAAGTCAAAGGATGCACAAGTCAAAGGATGCACTCGACTCTGTAATACAGCTTCCATTGCACTAAAGCTTGCTGGTGCTCGGTGTAGACTCGAATCATCTCACTCGTATAAACGGCCCCTTCAACGCGAGGCCTCGGCATAGCAAAGAGCTACCGGACAGCATACGTACATCCAGTCTGTCTCTCAATCATCTAAGACTTCCAGTCCGTCCCATGTCTCCTGTGACAGCACCCCGCGCCATTGCCCGTTTGATGGACATCATCAGTACTTCTTGTGATCTGCGGACGACTCTTCAGGCCCTTTAACGGGATTACAGTCCTTCCAGCCGCTTTCATAGAAAAGCCCCCCGTCTGAACTCAGCGCAAGAAAATACTCACCTGTATGAAAGCTGCAGCCCCAACGCCCATTGCCATGAGCACCGAAGAGCTTACTGCGCGGCGTGCATGCAGGTGGGGAAACGGGAAATGCCGCCTTCGTCTTCTTCTCGCTTTGCCGGTGTCGCCGTCTTGACACTGGAGAACTGGCTTGGGCCGCTGACGGAACTGCTTGTGCTCCTGCTGGTAGTGCGGTAGACCTGCTTCGTACACGGGCCTGCCATTTAGAGGGCGGTGGTTTTAGCGGAGCAAGCCCTGATCCCTAGTCCACGGCCGTAATGTGGGGTTGCTGTCCATACCCTTGGCTGAAAGTGTAGACTATGGCACCAGCGCTTGAGCCCGTGGGAGGCGAGGCCTGTGGAGACGGCTTTTGTAGATCCTGAGGTATCTGAAATTGTGGAGCTGACGTCCCTGGACGCGGAGGGGCTCCTCGTTGTATCGTTGGGACCTGTCTTGGCGGTTGTGGCGTGATCGTTTCGAGCCATTGGAATATTCAAAACGGGGCTGAAATAGGCCGGGGAGAGACTCATTCGGAGATCCAAACTCAATCGAGGGCCTTCATCAATTCGAACGCATTCCCAAACTCTGTATAGTCCCATTCCTCCTCATCAGGCGCAAATCGTGAGCCAGCATACTCCTCCTTGGAGATGCTGCCCGGAGAAGGCTCGAGCTCAAGATGTAAACAATCGCGCAATCGTTCGTCAGGAAACTTAGTTCTCTCCAACATCCATTCTGCCGCAAGCTCGATACGTCGATCAGCAGTCCTGCCGCCGAGAGCGAAGAACGCAGGTCTCCACGTAGAAGACTCTGTTCCAGACTTCATTGGCACGGTGATGCTCTCGACATTCGGGAATCGTGCGAGCATCTTCCTCCCACTGTCCAGAATGGCGGGCCAGAAACGGTTCCGCCACCCATGGCTGGTGCTGTCGAGGTCTCTGCTGTTGAAGATGCGGTAGGCTGCCTCCGTAGTCAACGTGACATGGCGGACAAGCTGGCAGTAGGCGAGCGTCAAGTTTGTCTTGCCCAGAAACCAGATGCGGAAAGTGTTGTCGCCGTACAGAACGGGAGCAGACTCAGCGTGCAGCTGCCGACAGGATTGCAATAGTCCTATCGAGACCTGTTTGTGTACGCTCATTGGCTCCGCGGCACCAGAGCCCCTGTAGCGGACGATTTTCGATCTCAACTTGGGCTCTGGCTGATATGGATTCTTGGTGTAGATGAATATGGCGCCAGTGACGTGGAAAGCGTAAGCATAGATGAAGTCGCGCAACTCGCGAGGGAGATCTAGAAAGCTGATCCGGCACGGGTCTTTCTCGGATGATTGGCTCCACGCTGTAGAGATCTCTGATCCTTCCATTGTTTACATCGAGTCTGAGATATCAAGGAAGTGTAAGAAAGAGGAATGCGCGGGAGTGGTAATCTGGGGTCAATATTGAACTAACCACTTCCGGCGCGCAAGGCGGGAGCGCATGACATCTCGGCTCCACCCTTGCCCTGTCCACAGACACAACATAACCCTCCCATATCGATTTTCACATTATGCTGGCAAATTTCGCTTCGACTCATGTCTTCCCGGCATGTAAAAGACACGTAACCAACAAAAAGTGCGCCAGTGACGCCCACAAAGCGCCATCAGACAAAGCCAGTCCCGCATTGTGCCATGCAGCTGATCCATGCCGGTCGCGCGACTTCTGGTGCTCGCGGACCCTGATCAATAAAGTTTGGAGATTAAAAGGGGCAGCGACGGGCAAAGGGTCTATATGCATAGCGTGTGGACAAGGCAGCAGGTACACGTGAGTGCACGTAAGCTTGGAGCCTACGTTGCACGCGTAGTGAGCTGCCTAGTCATGCGAGGACGGTGCAGAGGGCAAGAACAAAATGGTGGCAGACAGGTAGCCCTGGGCGACACCAGGCTAATAGTGTTCATTCGTTGCGATGCATGATTTTCCTGGCCATCCATCGTCTGCCAGCGCTGGCCTTTTGAAAGCCTACACAGGATCAGACAGGCGAAGGTGCCAAAACACCCGCATCACATATCTTCTTGGGTAGCCGCTCCTAACGGCGCTCCTTAAGCCAGTCGTTTGTCTCACTCCACAACGTCTTGTTCTGCTGGGAGATCTTGCTTCCAGAAGCCTTGACTCCAGCGAAAACAGCGTCCCATAGACCGAACGCTGTTTTGAGGTCGTGCTGGAAGTCTATTGACTGTGGGAAATAGCGAGTGGACACAGTCTCGATGACTCTTGCTTTCGACTCTGCAGACGTGGGGGCCGAGTCGTTCGTAAGCTCGTCGAGGTACGACTTGACGCCGATACCGAGTGCGCAGTTGTTCGGTAGAAGGAATGGCAGCTTGGTAATCAGGTTCGACACGCTGGTCTTCCTATCGCAACATCCGGTCAAAAACATGTTGGTGCTGGTAGCCTCGACGAGGTCGCGCAGAGTCTGGCGCACAAGATTCACAATCGATCCGTAGCCGAGTAGGTGCTGGCTCAGAGGACCCGTGAATCCGATCGGCTTGTGCTGGAGTGTACCGAGCGCGGCGACACGTGAGATCAGCATGTTCGCGTGTTGATCCTTGGCATTGCCACGCATGGGCGCTCCGTTATACGGGAACATGTTGATATCGCCGTTCAAGTCTTCGAGACGAAGCAGCTCTACAGCAAGTACAGCACTCTCTTCGAGCTCGGCGCCGTCCAGCGATGCAACGGTCTGCACTAGCACGTAGCCCCAAGGAGTCAGATTGTGCTTGGCGTCCACATACTCACGTACGGCGAGGAATCGCCATATTGAGTTGTACAGGACCTCGTCTGGTGTTGAAAGAAGGTTGTTTGCATCTTTCTTCGCGACAGTCTTGGCAACGAACTCATCGCTTGCTAACGCCAAGATGGCAGACCCAAGTGGCCCACTGCCCTCGTTGCTCGTTACCACACCCTTGAAAGTAGCCTCCTTTACGTTCCACGTCTCTGCGATCGCCTGATACTCGGGGAGATCCCTCATTGAGATCTCTTTCTTCTGGGGCTTGCCAGTCGCAGTATCAGGGATCCAACATGTCTGGTCCAGCCCCTTAACCCGATACCAGTGGTGGAGAGGCGTGGAGAGCAGGTTGAGAGCTGCAGTTCGTAGTGGCGTAAGCTTGGAAGTGACGAGCTTCTGATACTCAGATGACATGCCGCCATCGATAGGAGGTTGGTCGAAGATCTCGCAGGATGTGCGCCATTGCAGAAGCCGTGAGTTGATGATACCACGGGACTGCAGGTAGTGGAGCTCATCAGAGAGACGCTGACCCAAAAATTGGTTTGCGTCGGACGGCATCTGACTGGGGTTCAGGGGCTCAAGCTTACCCTCAGTAGTGAGGATGGGGTGATTCTTAACCGCCAGTCGGGCCTTCTGGTATCTATCGACGTAGTCGCCAGATCGAGGGTCGTCCTTATTGGTGACCACAACCGAGTATCCTGTCCTCCCGCTACTCATGAAGATCATCTTGATTGCGGCGTGCGGCTTGAGAAGTTCGGTCCTATTAGGCGAGCTGAGGTTGGGCAAGGTTGGCAGGAACGGGGTCCCGGCAAAGAGTAGCGCATCGACAAAGTTGTCCTCAGTGACTCTGCCGCTGCCAGCGAACCTCTCCAAGTCGGCGATGCACTTCGCTCGCTTTGTCCAGCTGAAAGTCTTGTCCTCGAGATTCCAAGATGTTACAACCTTGTCGCATTCAAACAGCAGTACTTCTGATGCGCCTGATATAGCGTGAACGAGGGTCTCTTTCTCGAGGTATGCCAGCTACACGATGTCAGTACTGTCCTCTGTCATGCCTGGTGAAAGCGTACCTGTGCCCAGGCGCTGTAAGGCGCAACAAGGAAGTGAACTCTGCGCTCGAGCAGAATGGACTGCAGGAAACGGAACAGATCCTCAGGTGTCACGTATGTCGATTCTCCGAACTTGGCGACAGAGGCCTCAGCCTGGTTGCTGTCATACAAGTTCCAAGCCATTGTGTTCACGCCAGCCTCGCGCTGCTTCTGCTGGAACGGGTCGTCGGGCTTTGTGATGTCTAGCCCGCTGAAGACGAACCAGGGTTCAATCTTCAGGCTCTCAAATGTGTTTAGGTCTTCTTCGATGTACTGCTTCATGCCAAGTGGCAGACCGCCGAGTGCGGGAACGAGCGGTTCTCTTGCGCGAGGATGGCTGAGAATGCGGTGTTGGAGGTAGTGAGCGGCTTCAATAGCCACCTTACAGCCACTGAGCTCTTGCAGGTCGCCAGTCTCGCCAATGTTGGCGTTCCATGCTTCGAAGTCGCGAATCATCGTGGTCGGCGCGTGCGCTGTTTGTTTGGGGTCGGAAGCTCGGTAGGAGACAGCGATGGTGATGTCCCCGAGGACTATGCTATCGTGACTTTCGGTCGGTACGTATGCAAAATCCGGTAGTAAGGCTTCTGTAAGATGAACCGCAGGATAACAATTGCGGGGTGTTGATGGTCAATGAAAATGAAGGTCCAAGCACGAGAGCTGCCCGCCCGCTTGCCTGAACCCTGTCCAGCTTTATCCGCTTTCGTCCTTAGCCCAGGAACATGGGAGCAGAGTGCCGCCGATAAGACACCTGCATCAAGTCGAGTCCAAGCTGCCGACTCTCGACTGCATCCAGGACTAAGACTGCTCATCTGGTATGCGACCAGAGCGAAAGACTTCCTCAGCCGTGTTCGTATCACAGCCACCAAGTTCCGCCAGAGCAAACCTCAGCTATCAGATCTCATTAGACGAGCAGGATGCCTCAAGTCGAGGTTGAGAATACAGACATACCGGTCATTGACATCTCGAATCCAAGTGACGAAATAGCTCGCCAGGTTCTTGATGCAGCTTCCACACATGGCTTCCTTTTCATCAAGAACGATGGCGTGACAATACCACCTCAAGACATCGATGACATGTTTAAAGCTGTCAGTGCTTGTCCTTCAGAATCACACAACGCAGACTGACATCACCTAGTCCAAAGATTTCTTCAGTCGCAGTGAAGAACACAAGTCAGAGTACGCGATCCACTCAGACCAAGCCGGCGGCATCAACCGCGGCTGGGTAAAAATGGCCGGCGAAGCCCTTGATCCAGAAGGCCAAAAGGTAAATCGCTTGAATCCCACGTCCAAGTGTCATGCCTCTAACCCCTCTTCAGCAAGGAGACCCCAAAGAAGCATTTAACATCGGCCCTCCGCAACCTTACCTCCAGCCCCTCCCTTCCCCCCTCTCCACCTCTTCTCCCCTAATCCTCCGCTTCCAAAACGCATGCCACGCACTCTGCACGCAGCTCCTCTCGCTCCTCGGAACCGCCCTCGAGACTACAGATCCAGCTTACTTCGCTAGCCGGCACGACCAGTCCCGCGGGCCCTCGGGTACAATCTTCAGATTGCTGTACTACCCCTCCAGCACCTCGCACCAGATCCGCGCCGGCGCGCACTCCGACTACGGGTCCCTGACGCTGCTATTCCGCCTCCCAGGGCAACCGGGGCTGGAGCTCTTCTCGCCCACGAGTCGGACATGGGTCCCTGTGCCCGTCAACCCGTCGCCTGCGACGCTGTCCTCGCCCCCAATTCTAGTCAACATTGGTGATTTGCTGTCGTTCTGGACCGGCGGGTTGCTGAAGAGTACTGTGCACCGTGTGACGTTTAGTGGCGGCGGTGAGCGGTACAGTATGGCGTATTTCTGTCATCCGTTGGATGAGGCGCGACTCGAGAGGATGAAGAGTAGGGTGTTGGATGCTGGGGATGGAGAGAAAGGGAGGGAGGAGCTGAGGAGTCAGAGGAAGAGGTTGGGGTTGAGGGAGGATGGGAGGGAGGTGTTGACGGCGAAAGAGCATTTGGATCGGAGGCTGAAGGCCACGTATGGGCTGTGAAGAGGACGAGTGATGCACGGGGTAGTTGGACGGTGAGAAGAGATGGTTTGTTGCTTGTCATGATGGTATACCCGAACACCGTGTTTGAGTGCGTTGATTGGGAAGTGCGCCGCGCTATGCTCGTGATATGTGTCTAACCAATTGTTCCCACTGACACGTCTCTACTTGACTCTTCGCTCATAATCGTTCTTTAGAAACCTGGCCTTCTCTTCCGATTTGCCCTGCCGGCCAGCTTACTCTCGCTCGGCCCGTCCATCGCGCCACCAATAGCTTTTACAGGCACACTCTTCTCTTTCAGCGTGCCACCCAGCTTCTTAATCATCGTTTCTCTCGCTTTTGCAGCACCGGGGCTATCCCACCCCAACTCCTGGCTGGGCTGATACTCATTGATGACGATCGTCTCATCCTCATCTTCGGCGTCCAGACCAAGATTGCCCGAGCTAACATCCCCTGTAGACCCTATTGAGTGCGTGGATGTTGCGCGGCCCAGCTGGCGGCGTCGACGTCGCTTCTCGTCAGCTTGGTCTTCAGGCGTTGGCGCGTCTTTACGGTTTGCGCGCAGTTTGGAGAGCAGGTCGGAATAGTCTTTCTCTTCTTCGGGTTCCCTGACCGGAGGCTGATGCTCAGACACTGGTGCTGGTGGCTCGGATGGCGCGGGGATTACAGAATCGGGTGATGGTTCTCGAGCTGGCCTTGTGGTGCGCGGTGCAGGCGCAGCTCTGATCAAAGATTCAGCAGATGAGCTCCTATGTCTAGCCTTGAATTTGCCATGGGTAGTTGACCCTGTGGATGATGTGGATGGACGTCGTGGGGAATTAGCATCAATGTCCTGCAGTGGCATCGATGGATTGCCGTCGAAGCCCCTGAATAAGTCTTCATTATCAATAGCGTGGGAAGTGCGAGTGCTTTCTGCTTGCATTATAAGAAGATCACCTGTGGAAGCAGGTGTTGCACCCGCTGAGGGGGCAAGGTCAAGAGCTCGGGGTCCTTGAGGCCCTCGTGCACGAGAGTATTGTGGCTTTGTCACAATCTTTGGTGGTTCTGCTCTACGTTCTTTTTCTTGAGGCTTCGAAGTGTCCTGTTTGGCGGACGCAAGCGTGGGTTTCTCAGCCAACTGAGGCCTTGGCCGCGTCTTCTGAGGCTGGCGCGGTTCAAGCGTATTCAGCATGTAACTGCTGAACGGTCGCAACGCGCCAGTGCGCAAACAATCCCACAGCCATTCTGCATGCACAGCTGGGATATGTCTATTCGTGGCGAACTTCAGTTTTTGTGGGGCTGGCTTTCGGCTATTACAGATGATGACCGAGGTTTTGGCGTGCAATTGTTCGTCATAGTTTGCACCTGTCAATTTGTCAGATCAACGTCAACCAGCGTTGCAGAGAAGTTATTTCCGTACCCATGAGTGTAACAGCTTTCGTCACATGCAGGAGCTCGATGCCAGAAAATCCCGTCGAGTTCACAGTTAGACCGGAGAACCCTGCGACGTCAGCATTACCGGACATGCGATTTGCACAAGGGCTAAAAGCTTACCGTTGATGCTAAGCTTATCGAAAGGTCGACTCAAGACGTCGTCTGTGGGGTCTACTAGGCGCTTCCCATAGAGACAGCGCTCAACCCACCAATTAGTAACGAGGTTCATTAAGGATCCGGCGCGCTCCGGAAGCGATCGGGACACAGCATCGACCTCAACATCATGCGGTATCACGAGATATCCACGCCTGAGATTCGATGAAGTGAGTTTCTCCAAGTCATCGCTGCCTAGGACACGGGCGCCGTTCTTCTCTAGATGGTTTTGTAGAATGCTGTTCTGTGGAGACGTCAGCTTGGCAACGCATCGTCGAAATTGCAACATACCTTGTCTTGATCGAAGCCTTGAATGCCGATGACGCGACCTTGGAAGATGCCTTCGCCTCGAAATAATTCTGGTGGCGGTGACGGAGCTGCGGCGGCAGGTGTAGGTGCATCGGTGTCCTCGGGCTCGTCTGGATGAGGTGCTTCGTCGTCATGGAGTATCACAGGCGAGTCTTCGTGCGGTGTCGTCTGCTGGAACAAATTGTCCTCTTTCCACTCGTCCTCTTCGGTCTTGCCTTGGTCACCAGATGGCGTGATGATCTCAGCCCACAACGCATCGCCTTGAAACCCGAGTTTTGTGCTGGCTGCGCGACGAAGCTTCCGTCGATTGGGATTGAGGGATTGAGGCTGTTCGGCATCCCGCATGCGCTTGCCAAGAGCCGGTGAAGGGTTCTCGGTGCGAATCCATGCGTCCTTCCCGCGCTCTTCCGCTGGCAGTGTGGGGTCATAGCGCGCCTCTTCCAGCACCATGCCCCGCTCGAGACTTTGCACAAACCATTCTAGGGAGACAATGTTAATGCGCCAATTAAGCGCATGCTCGTATTTCTTACCAGTCGGGGCGGCGGCAATGAGGTGGGTGACGCTCTTGGTGAGATCGCCATGATACTCAGCCCCGTTCTGGTCGACTGTCTCTTGAATATACTTCCGTTGCTCCGCTGTATCTCGTCAGCGTACAGTCACATGGCGGACGTTTGCAGGGGTGGTCGTACGGTTGTCGAAGCCCGTAAGGCAGATTTTGAGTCCAAAGAATGTGGGCAGACGGTACTGCTTCTCTAAGCCTGCCACGTCCATGCCGTCGTCCCCCTCCATCCAGACCTCGCGCAGCGCCTCCAGCCAACCCGGCGACAAGACCTTGACATCCTCTCGGAGCCTGGCGACATAGCGGTATTTGGCGCTGTCCGCGTTGCCGGCGATAAGGTGAGTTACGTCGGAGGTGAGGTCGAGCTTGATGGTCGCGCCCATCTGTGCGCCGATGACCGAGAGGTGTGCCTGTCAGAGCATATCAGCTGGCGGTACATGGCAAATGCAAGTCCATCCTACGCGTTGCTCGTGCGGCAGGGCGGTGCAGCACAGGATTGCGCCCGCGAGGGGCAGCTGTCCAGTTCCTACAGGTTGCTGTGAGTACATGTTTGCGTGTGCTGCGCGGGCAGACTCACCATAGTGACCGTCGGTCGCGTCCATGTCAGTGTTGCCACATGCGGCCAGTCGCGGTGTCGTGTGCTGCCAACACGCCGAGAGGAAAGTCGCGTCGCGTAGGGCTCAACCTTTGACGCGTCGTGCGGGGAATCACGTGTGCCCCTCTGTCATCTAGCATTTTCACAGCCCTGCCCAGACGGACTTTGCTCGCTGCCAGATGCGGGCAGATCTTGCTGCTCTTCCGCCTGTGATCCGAGCAGCGCCACGAAAAGTCTTCCCTGCCGGTTACCCACCGCGGCGCATGCCCCTCTTGATGACGACGCACATCGAGCTGCCTGACAACGTGCGCCGATCACTTGGCCTTCTCCAGCATCTCCAGAATCAGAACTCCAAGCGCAGATCTTTGCGTTTTTGTTTTGCTGTGCATCCCGAAGTGGGCTGTAACCTGCACGATGCTGACACCGGCCGACCTGCCAATTGTGCCAACCCAAATTGATGAAACCCAGACTCGCCTCACACGCTGCACTGCTGTAGCTTGGTTGTAGATTACAAGGCACGAGGTGTCTAAGAACCAAGGAACCGCGTCCGCCTGCATGTGCGAGTGTGCCAACAGCCCATTGACTTCGCAGTCGACTTGGCTGCTTCTGAATCTCTCTCATTGGTACTCATGATGACTGATCGCTAGCCGAACTGAGTTGAGGTTGTCTTTGCATCTCTCAGCAGTGGCGCAGCGCGCTCGCAGACTTCCGAGGCACTGCATGCCGCCGATCTGCTTTGAGCGATGTCAGTCCGCCTCAGCTTAGGGGGACATACGAGGCTTGAGGCCGCGAGCGCTGCCCTGCCGAACAAGCCGTGATAGGATCGCTAGGATTCGAGCAGGGTCTGGCAACCAGAGCCCTGCAGCGCGTCAGTCTTGATCGAGTCGTGGTGCTCCTGTTGATGTCATAGCCGTCCGAGCCCTCCACAGAGATCAGTGCACTGTCCTTCAAATCTGCAGTGAAGATTGACCTCTCGAGTCCGCGGTGGGGATTCATGCCGAAGAGGCTCCCTCCCGGCCTGTCTGCACTGCGTCAAGAGCGCACACTGTTTACGAATATCTACTCGCCGACTCGCTGTGAGAGTGTCCACCGCCGATTTCACCACTTGCACCACTCACATCCGTCGATATTCCGCTGCTGCGACCCCGCCGACTGTGCTCGAGTAGGCCCGCGTCATCTGGCTCTACCACGCCAACCATACCGTTATTCCCTGCCCGGCGCATTACAGACGGCACGCGCAGCATCCGCCCTGAATTTGTAAGGGTCGTCCGCTTGTCTTCACGTCAACGCTGCCCAAAACCCCTGTGGTCCCTGGTATCTTCCGCCCTGTCGCAGTCCCTTTGTTCATTCTACGCGCCAGCGCATCTCTCCAAAACAGGGAATACCCGACACATCCGCCGCATCGGCACTCTTACCGCTCCACAAGTCATTGCTGGCTGCACTTGTTGATCCCTTCCAAACACTTGCCATGCACGCAGGCGCACAGCAGCAATAGACTTTTTTGACGTGTGAGTGCTTGTCCCTGTCTCATTTCCCCTTCACCGCGTTCGGGCGCTTTGTTTCGCAACACTTGTGTCGTCCTTTCCCAAAGCGTTGACATGGGTCCTGTTATGTTACCTTGACCTGCCTTGCCCGGGACTTCCTTTGTAACACGCATTTGAATCTCCTGAGTTACACATACCCTCCCGTGTGTTGATCAGGCCCTGGCCTCTACATAAGCTCCTGTGCATCCTGCATGCTGCTGCAAGACATTGTCGCTACCTCCAGCAATTGGCGTCACTAACGCCATCCTCGCCATGACAGAATACCGTCACGTTTACTCAGACCGCGGACGTCTACGCTACCTACCCGAACACCTCCCAGAACCCATCTGCCTCCGACGTGGTCTCTTCCAGGGTCGCCCTCGTCGCCCGCACCGCATCCACATCGCACACGTCGCACCTGACCCCACCCTCCTTTGCCGCAAGAAGCGGGAAACGACTAGCAAGTCGTACTTCACAGAAAAGCTGGCGGGCCCTCGTGTAAACGCCAAGCGCTATCTGCGCAATCTCTTCGACAAGCAGTCCGCTACGCCACCGGAGCCTACAGACATTGTTCTGCCAGCATCGTCTACCAACAGCAACCGCACCTCCATAGCCTCTTTCCCCGAGAGCAGGCTCTCCACAGCACCCAGCGACATGCGTTCCACACCAAGAGCCTCGGGCGCAGTCGGCTCGTTCGGTCAAATGTCTGCACAATCACACATTGACATGTCTCGCCCTTCAGTATCAGACTCGCACTTCTTGTCTGGGAGATCTTCAGCCAAAAGCGCAACCAGCAGCATAACGAAGCTGCCAGAAGAGAAGCCGGTAGCTTCAGGGGGTGGCGTTAGCGTCAACATTGCGCTCACAGAACCCGTGCTGTTTCTCCAGGGTTTTGAGCAGAGTGAACATGCTGAGCGAAATACTGCCATGCTCCGTGGATCGCTGATCCTGAAGATCACGAAACCAACAAAGCTCAAGGCCATTACCCTGAAGTTCAGAGGAAAGGCCCTTACAAAATGGCCCGAAGGCATTCCCCCCAAGAAGGTCGACTTCGAGGAGGTCGACATTCTTATGAATCACACATGGCCATTCTTCAACGCCCAATTTCCTACCGCAGAGACTGGCACGGGCGCGGATCGAGTCGAACTCTACAAGAGCGGTGGTGGTCTCGGGAGCTCGCCAAACGCATCTTCCACCAACCTTACATCAAAGGAGGCAAAGAGGTTGTCCTTGCAAGTCAACCACTCACGCAGCTTTGGTAAGGGCGAATTACCATCAAGCGGGCCGTCCGTAGCACAAAAAGGATACAGGACGTTCAATGCTGGCGAGTACATGTACAACTTCGAGCTCCCACTTGACAGCCATCTTCCCGAGACCATCGACGTCGACCTCGGTTCCGTCAAGTACGAGATGGAGGCTACGGTCGAACGAGCTGGCGCATTCCGCACCAATCTGCTTGGCACCAAGGAAGTCGTCCTTGTCCGTACGCCTTCAGAGGGCTCGCTGGAACAGGTCGAGCCGATTGCCATCAGTCGAAGTTGGGAAGACCAGCTGCACTACGACATCGTCATCTCTGGAAAATCATTCCCACTCGGCGCACAGGTCCCAATTGCCTTCAAGCTTACGCCACTAGCAAAGGTGCAGTGTCACAGGATCAAGGTCTTTGTCACGGAGAACGTTGAGTATTTTTGCAACCAGAAGCGCGTGCACCGCATGGAGCCCGTTCGAAAGGTGCTGCTCTTTGAGAAGCGAGCCGATGGACCACCAACAAGCACATTCCCTGGTAGCACAATGCGGATAGTATCTGGCGGTGGTGTGCCATACGACCAGAGGGCTGCAGCTGCACGAGGCGAAGATGTGCAGGTACAAGATCCGGGGAACCTGCTTGGTGACTTAAATGGGGAAGGTAACATTGGACCCACAGAGATGGAATTCAACGTGCAACTGCCAAGCTGTCACAACATGCGGGACAAAGACAAGTTGTCTCGGCTACACTTCGATACCACGTACCAAAACATCCAAGTACACCACTGGATAAAACTGGTCATGCGCCTCTCCAAGCCCGACAAAGCGGATCCCACGAAGAGAAGGCACTTCGAGATCTCAATCGACTCGCCCTTCCACATCCTTTCCTGCCAGGCTACACAGGCCAACACAGCACTACCAGCATACTCATCACCTGAGCCGTACCTTGGTAACACACAGGCGCCCGAGTGCGGCTGTCCAAATGCTCCTACCCGGCGCACGTCTCCGACTGGTCGGGTACCAACATTGAGCTCAATAAGTCGTCCAAGAGGCAACTCGGATGCGACCATGTCGACACCCATGCCGACTCTCGCACGGCCACAAGCAGCACACATTGGCGGTCCAGCCGACAACGCTGTGCAACGACCTATCCACCTCCTTCGTATACCGTCTTTCGCGCCACCAGAATTCTCGGAGGAGGAACCCCCACCACCGCTCGAAACCCCACCTCCGCTATACGAATCGATCGCATCGCCAACAAATGGACTTGCGGATTACTTCGCACGTCTTTCCGACGCTTACGATGACGACAGCGAAGGCGAGCGCGCAGACCACCGCCGTGTTGAGATCCCATTGACCCCCGGTGGACGCACTGCCCGAAGCATGGACGAGCGAAGAACGTGGCTCCCAGTCGGTCACTAGCCGCGTCAACAGTTCAGCAACAACAATAGCATGAACCACGCATGATTACAATGACGACATGAGATATGGATTTGGCCTGCATGTATCGGTCGATTTTCAGGCGTTATTGAGACCGGGAAGAGGGATATAGGGCGCGTAATTTCTTATATTTGCTTTCTTTTGTCACATCTCAGCCACCCACATCAGTCTATCTACGCATCTGGGAACTGCCTGATGGCATGTATCTATTATCTTAATTTCCGGTGTATATGGAGGGTACGGCGCATACGGACGCATAGCATACTACACGATAATCATATAGCCAGCCGGCACGAGCCACGAAATCAATGTACATACGAACCACAAGACCATTCGCGACCTGCATGGTTGAAGCCGGTGATACGCATGATTCGCGCATCGTGTTTCCAGCACGCAGGGATAGCCTCACTCACACACCGCCACACAAGCACACCCCTGCGACGCATCACCTTCACTCCTTTCACCATCTGGGATCTCCCAAACCCCCGTCAAGCCACTGACATAACGCGCACGACCGCTAAAGATCGACGCTATCGGTGGTCGACGCGTTTCAGGCACGCGTCTCGAGACCCAACGGTTCGTGGTACCTACCCAACCTCATCTTCCACCTAGTCGCCGATCTGGTCGCTCAGCCTCATTTTTCTGGTCGGTAAGAAGAGAAGGAAATGGCGGTGGTGCTGTGGGGAACTATGGTTTGACGCTGATCTTGCGTCGTTTTGGGGTGTTTGTTGTGGTGTTTATTGGTAGAGTAGCGCGGTCTGGATACGAGTTCAGCCTCATTTTGTGAGTTTGGCCGTGCAAGATACACGGTGTGTAAACATTTTGTGAGATGACGATCGTCTGGGTACCAGGGTGTGTGTTGGTGTTGTTGAGGATACGAGCGAGCCAACACTGTGTGGGCATTAATTGTACAAGGACGCTTCACTCTCGCGTTGTGAGACGAAGTGTCCGGGGTGGATGTGAATCGAAGGGCGATCTGAAAGATCGCCTGAGCCTATTATCCTACAGGATATAGTTCATTTCATCTGCAATGCAAGTGTCACAGCGTCTTGATAGTGATTCCAAAAGCAGTTACGCTTGACGTAGCTTTGCTCTTTCATTGCGCGTTCGCAATCGATGAAACTAATGTTGAAAATACTGCTGCCACGATTGGGAATAACACTGTACTCCTCGTTGGGAATGAGGCAGCGCTCAATTGATCCACGCCACCGTCCGGCCCAAAGGTGGACATTTGAACAGCACCGATGGGACTCGTCTCACTCAGTACCTTCCCATCCTCAGCCTGCGCCAACCCGATATCAAGCTGGAACTGCGTGATATTGAATCCACTCCTATTATTCGCTGCGATGTTCTCAAAATATCCGGGAGCAAGCTGGAGCTGCGCAACATCATAGTCGCCTTGCGTTCTCGACTCGTTGCCTCCAACATATCCTGCAGTCCCGTCGAAACCCTTGACTTGTGGGTAGATAGTTATGATATGGTTTTGACCACACCATACGCTGTCGTTCTGCTGGCATCTGATCAAAGGATTCATGTATGGTACTTCGGCCTGGAAGGGGATAGTGAGATTCAAGGAATCCGTGGAGGTCAAGACACCTCTATCCGCGAGCGTGTTGGACAGGTTGCCCGCGAGCGTGACGTTGGTGACCAGCCAGCGGAGATATAGGGGCCGGCTTCCTGACTGGATGTGGTGTCCCATCATGATTATCATGGCGGGGATTGGCTGCAAGTTGGAGTCGAGGAGCCATGTGCGAGTCTTTATGGTCGGTGGAGTTGATACGTCTGTGAGCTTCAGGATTTGGCATTGTTGATGTCCAACATGGTGACTTACTGCGAATTGGTTGGACTATGCCAAGTGTAGTGTTGTCGAATATTGCTCCGCCATACTCGATAGTCAGACGCGAGTGATTTAGGTTTAAGTTGGTACGGTAGACCGGGTTTTGCGCATAGGTGGAGGTTGCACACAGAATGCTTGCCAGCAGCAAGGTCAGACGCATTGCTGATGAGCGATTGATGCAATACGTGCGGATAACGACAAACCCGTCTTGAGCTTCCCGTGTGTCCGTGTGGTCTTTTGAAAAGGCGTGATCTCGCTGTCACGCACGAAGCGTCCTTGATTTGAGGTGTAGTTAATACCAAGGACAAGAGATTTAGTAAGTCTTGGAGCCAGCTAAACTTTCCGGCGTCCGCCAAACCACCTGGTAGGCTCACATGTTTAAGGAAATATTTGAACAGTAAGTTGTATTTGCGAAAGACTAGGAAGTGCAACACCAGGACGCAAAAAGTGAAGGTCACTTGGTCGTGGTACCTTGCTCATTCAACCTTTAGGGAACAAACCTGTTCACAACTTCATCTTCCAAACCTCCAGTCATACTGCTGTGCTCGAGACCAATTTAGAGGGCTTGTAGATGGACTCGAGAGCAAATTCAGGCCAGTCGAAGTATTGCCGCGGTCGATGTCTGATGTCCACATTCGCATGACATCACGCGCTTTCACGTACCTATGTGCTCTCAAAAAGTATGCACGAAGGAAAATTGACATTGACTGTATCGAAGAGAAGTGTGTTTCGATCTGCTTGGGTTTGAATTTGTGGTCACAGTGGCAAAAGTTTAGACCTCTGCGAGGCGACCCGATGAACAGCCAGAGATGCGTGCGACGGGCAAAGCTGCGAAGGTACTCTTGATATTCCCGATTTGTGCAAGAGTTCTTACCTGCACAAAGCTAACAATGACCCATTCTGGCTGTGGGAGAGTAGACCGTGGAAGGCCCAAGCCTATGCGTACCGCAACGCCGTATGGCATTGTACTTCGTACAGCTCAGCCGCGTCTTAGTGAATACGAGCTCTGTCCATTGTCGCGCCTCGACGCTTGCTAGGCTCTGCTCAGGCAAAGCTTTGCTGATGACTTGTGATGCACCCGCCTGGGGATTGTAGATGAAGCGGAGTCCCCATGAGGATTGTTCGACTCGAACAGCATAAGAGGAAATTTTTACGGCATTGAAAACATTAACGTGAACAGCTCCCCCCGCGTTCGCAGCACCAATGCCGAAACCAAGGCACGACCGTTTCGCCGCGCAACGCACGGCTTGCGCGATTCAGCGGGCGTCCAATCGGCGTCATCTGGTTTCCGCCCATCATAGCCCTGATGTCACTGGAACCCAACGCTGACAACCTTGGAGTTGGGAGTGAATTGTGTGCCTCTGAACAGTCAATGTGTCGAATTGTGTGAAATTCGACACTACGAACAATGGATGCTGAGTGTTATGTAGTGGCCACTTATCGGCCAATTTCCGCCTAAGCGCGCTGTACAATTGCGTCACACTAATCTTGGCAACTCCGGCCAAGGGCTTAGCAACGAGAATTATTGCACTAGAGATTAACGGCCGGAGAAACACTCTCTGTTATCTGCGCCTTTTTGACCTTTGTTGACTCCAGCGACAGTACCGCACAAGTACTGCAAAGTCAGGTGCAGTGCAATTGAGCTCAGCAAAGCGCAAAGGTTTAGTCAACAACCAAACCTTGGGTCGATTACTGCAAGCGACCACACACTTCTGCGCGTGTTACACCTCTCGGGACAAGCTTCAAGGACTCTGCGCCTAGCTGAGCTTTGCGTGTTCGTAAGCATTTCAGACCCTTCTCTCCATAGGCTTGGAATCTCTTGACCTCTTTTCCCCTACAGCATCACTGACCCGTAACTGTAGGCACGACCGCGCGCCCCACTCGTCCCTACCTGCGAAACTTCTAGACGTCACTGCCACTCGAGCAACCTTAGGAGCGGCTACTGGGCGCACCTGCACATAGATGCATTCGACCCGAGCACCTCATTTTCGTCTTACCGGTCGTCCGCAACAGTACGGCCCCGGGCCTTCGGATACCGCTCCTTGATCGCGAACGCATTCAGGAAATCCGTCCTTCCCCAAGCGCGAACATCGCCAAGCTTTCGCATTGGCTCGAGCAGCATCTGGGCAATACCCACCTCAATTCCACCACAAGCCGGATAAACGGCAACGCGAGCAAATCCTACGAACACCATGGCGTGGGACCATCTCTCTATCAACAAGCCGCACTTGGTGTATATAATCCTGGGCGGTTTTACCACCTTGTTCATGTTATGCTCCTCAGTGATTAAGGAGCGTCTGTACATTGGTGAAGCAACGGTCGCGACATTGTGTGGCATCATCTTTGGCCCACACGCTGCGAATCTGATCGATCCAGGAACATGGGGCAACGTCGACTTTATCACCCTCGAGTTCTCGCGCATAGTCCTGGTCGTGCAATGTTTCGCTGTTGGCGTCGAATTGCCTAAGGCATACATGGAGAAGCACTGGAGATCTGTCATTCTGCTCTTGATCCCGGTCATGACTTTTGGCTGGCTGATGACAAGCTTGTTCATTTGGGGTCTTTTCAACTCTCATGTGAACTGGCTTGACAGCCTTTGCATTGCTGCTTGCGTTACTGCGACCGATCCCGTCTTAGCTTCGTCCGTTGTCGGAAAGGGTAAGTTCGCGAAGCGCGTACCCAAGCATTTGCGAGACTTGCTTTCTGCCGAATCTGGCTGTAACGATGGCATGGCCTTTCCATTTGTGTATCTGGCTATTTACTTGATTCGCTACCGCCCGGATGCGAGCAAGGTGGCTTACCACTGGATCTGTTTTACTATTCTCTACGAATGCGTGTTCGGCGCTCTCTATGGGGTTATTGTCGGCTACATCGCCCGTCGTCTCATCCGATACGCTCACGAAAAGGACCTGATCGATCGAGAGAGTTTCCTCGTGTTCTACTTCGTATTGGCCTTGTGGTGCGCTGGTTCAGGTGCATTACTAGGCTTGGATGACTTACTAGTGGGCTTTGCCTGCGGCGTAGGGTTTTCGAATGACGGATGGTTCCTCGAAAAGACAGAAGAGTCGCACGTCTCCAACGTTATCGATTTACTCATCAACTTGGCCTTCTTCGTGTATTTCGGCACCATCATTCCTTGGGCACAGTTCAACGAGCCAGAGCTTCTAGGCCTCAGCCCATGGCGTTTGGTTGTCTTGGGACTGCTAGTTTTGTTCTTCCGCCGAATTCCTATCATGCTTATGCTAAAACCGGTCATTCCAGACATAAAAACCTGGCGAGAGGCCTCGTTCGCTGGCCATTTTGGACCTATTGGAGTTGGTGGTCTCTTCGTTGCTATCCTTGCGAGAGCGGAGCTGGAGACCGATACTACAACACCCTTGGCCCAACTTCCAGAACCCGGGTTCGAACATCTCAATATCATTGAGCTCATCTGGCCTATCACGTGTTTCTTGGTCATTGTCAGTATTATCGTTCACGGAAGTTCCATTGCAGTCTTCACCTTGGGTAAGCGCATCAATACACTCACAATCTCGATGTCTTATACACAAGCCACTGAGGATGGCCCGAGCTGGATGGATCGTCTCCCTCGCATTCAGTCTCGATCAAAGTCACAGATGTCTGGTCGTCGATTCTCGGAATCGTCGATGGATGAGAAGAACGGAGACTCTCGCGAGACAGGTCCAGGCCTACTTCCACCACCAGGCTATAACGGCAATAATTTTTTGCGTCGACAAAAAGAGGAGGAGAACCCAAGCCGATCAGGATCTGTACGTCCAACATCTCGCTCACGGAAGTCGAAATGGGAGTCTGGTCTCGGTCCAGGCGGTCCCGTCTCACAGTCTGCTATTCACCCCAACAGGCGTGATGAGGAGAAGGCCGAGGCCATATCGCCAGAAGATGACACTGACACGTTCGATGACAAGATGGCTGTTTCAAGCGAGAGTTCATCCAGCGACAAGGGCAAACTAAAGGATATTCGGGGTGAGGAGGAGATTTACCAGGAGGGCCATGAGACTGTTATCGAAGATATGGAGGGCAATGTTCTTGGTGTCAGAGACGGTCACGGCGAGCATGGAGCGCAACGGCGCGAATCGGACATCAGGGAGGCACGAAGACTGATGAAGGAAGACCACGTTGAGCATGGCGTTGCTCAGACGGAGCACGAGGGCAGATTCGAAGCAGCACCTGGGAAGGTCGTGGATGCTTTTGAACACCCCCAGAAGACATGGCGAAAACGGATGCAGAGCTTCACAGGCCACCATCACGACAACGAAGATTTGTCCGAAAGGCTGAAGGCAGAGAAGCCTGAGCGTAAGCGCGGTCCAGCTCTTGCCTACCAATTCGGCAACACCATCATCGTCGAGGATGAAGACGGAGAGGTGCTGAAGAAGTATGACATCCCCGCCAAGCCAAAGGAGCAGCGACCAGGAGCTGCCCGGGGGTCTTCAATGATCGAGACGTCTGGTCGCGCCATGCAAAGTTTGAAGAGGATGGGTACACACATGGGTATCCCGACTCATCACGAGGCAGGCCCTTCTGGCGCTGAAGGTACCGAGGTCAAGACCGCAGATGCTGAGGACAAGAAGAAGAAGAAGAAGCAGAAGGACACTGATGCCGACGATGACGACGAAAATCTACGTTTCACCCTGACTGCCGGCGGCCGCAGGATGAGCAAGACCGAGTTCATTCAGCAGATGAGTCAATTGAATCCGAGGGAACGTGCCAAGATGTTGCAAGAAAGCAATGTCCCCGAGTCTGTTAAGCAGGAGGCCCATCAAGATGCAAAGGACCACCACCGTCGGACCCAAGCTGCAGCTGTGGCTAACATTCCTACTGTTATAGGCGAAGAGGGCGAGGCTGAGCTGCACAAGATCGAGTCTCCTGTGGCACAGAACGAAGGCCAGCCACGTGGCCCTGAAGGACTCACCCTGATCGACAGCAACGAAGAGCATGTGCCTTTCCACTCTGTACGACAGACTCTGGCGGAGCACACAGAGGGCGAAGCGCACGAGACTGCAGCGCAACGCCGACGTCGCCTTGCTGGGGAACAGTCTCAGGGAAGCTCACGAACGATGAGGGATGAAAAAGCAGAGAGTGACGATGAGACCCCTGCCGAGCGTCGTCGTCGACTTGGTGCACTGAAGGGATCTACGTCTCCATCAGCCAGCCAAGCCCGTCGTCCGATGTCGCCTAGCCAACAGGCTTCAGCTTCTAACGGTGGATTCGAAGGCGAAACAGCAGCCGAGCGCAAGCGTCGTCTCGGTGCTCTGGGTGTCGGAGGAGAGGATTCCCCAGAGTCCGAGTCCGAAGGCGAGCCCGAGACCGGTGATCCAATGGAGACTGGCCGTGGCACGCACTCGCAGGCGACAAAGCAGGGTCTCGCACCTCCTCGGGCTCCGGGAATTCGATTTGCCGATCAACCTCGCATTCCTACGAAGGATGAGCGAGCTGTCGAAGACGCAAGACAGAAAGAGGAGGCTGACACTTTGAAGAAGAGCAAGCTCAGCGGCTTCCCGTGGGCCAGGAAGCAGTAGTGGAGCATCTATGGAACCCTTCCCTTTCGGAGAATCTTTGGCCGACATTTAATTTGGGGTTGCGCTAGTCACAAAGCGTAGTGTGAAGGAGTTAATGGACGGTTTCAATCTTCGTAAATGTCGTGTTTGCATTTCAGCGCGCATAATCACCAACGTTCTTACGCTGCATAGATCTGGTACACTTGGTACGATCAGTACACAAAGAGGTATCAATCTCACTCTCATGAACTTAATAGAACTTCGAATACACTATCTTCTGGTTAGACGAACCTCTTCAAGCACATGCTCGGGCTTAGCACCTTCGTTCTACCCGCGTTGACATTACAGCTTGTTTCATCTCGCTCGACCCGCTCTTTCTCATATTCTCGTAGCACGGCATGTGGCTGCCCATCAGCGTCTCCAGCAAGACTCGTTTCAGAGCCCACGAATGCTCCAGTGGAAGTTTTAACTTACACTCTGTTTGGACTTTTACTTGCAGGAGCAGCTATCGCACGTGCTCGTGCCTATGAAGAGCCGGGCGCGTGCACCTCCGACAAGGCGAAAACAATAAAGTCGTTTGTTTCGGTGACCACAGATGGTGGCAGCAGCCTATCCCCAAGATTTGGCAGTGCGCTGCAGAAGTCCTTGTAGAATTGTGTCCACTCCTCATTCCTGGCTTTTTGCATCAAGACGACCAGCACAGCCGCGGTTCGCTTGTGCAACACTGCCGAAGGGGATCCAAAAGTGCAGGGAGGAAGCCGGAGTATGTACAGCTCCCGAGTTGAAGCAGTATGTCTTCGAGAGTCCCGCACTGCCACCCTTACCGATCCCTGCAGACACAACGAGAATAGATGAGACCCTCCCGGATCGTCCATGATATCTCAGACTCTGACAGAAGTGCCATCGTACCTGAAGCTCTTCCGCACAGCAAGACTGCACCCACAATCCAGAGCCTTTATGACGCAGTTAGATTGTACCTGGACGGCCCTCTCGATCGCGCCGTTAGGCGAGTGCACAATACTACGGACCTTGGCCTCCATCGGAAATCTGGCGGAGATGTAGTCTTCATAATCACAGCCGACGAGCGGCGAGCTTTCGACTGACGTTCAGCTGGATCGCAGTATGAATTGTTGTGTACAAAGGCAGATTGACAGACAACTCAATTTCCAGCTGGGCTATGACCCAATGGGCTCGCTTGTGCTGATTGTAAATCTAGTGACGAAGGAGGTTTCACTCTTGGGGCCTTCGCGTAAGCTGGCGTTGAGCTTGGCTACCTTCACCTTTACCTCTACTTCTAGATCTGGACAGAAAATTTCATGTGATAGACTGTCTCTCTGTACCGGAGGATTCTGCTTCGTGTCTGCATTTGACTTGCTACGTTTGTTGCAAATCGTGAGATCTCAAACCGGCAATTGTACCAAAGTGCAGCCATCACGTACACAAGTCCACCGATTACGCATCGCGTAGCCGCTGTGAGGCGGAGAAGAATTAATATACGTGCCGCCAACTACACCGCAGGTATCTAACACAAAATCGGAAAATCACCCACCAACCAAGTCATGACAGGGTATCAGAGAAAGTCTGAAGCCGAAAAGAGAAGCCAGCTACCACAGCAGTAGCCGGCACGAAGACGCAGCCCAGAGAAAAGGACCGTCAAACGCCCTTGCGCAACGACAAGGAAACATCAAACCGCCGCCACGACAAGCCAGGCCCAGCTGGCTCTCAACGAAGAATGCGCAAATGCGACGATTATAACCGGCGGCCAAAACAAAGCCCAAAATTTCGTACCACATGACACGTTTGCTCCCGAAATCAAAACCTTGCAGAACGCCGCATCCCTAGGGTATTATCAAAAGAAACTCCTCCTCTTCGAGCGTTGACAAGGCTTCACTATCGCTACATGCGACCGGTAGTGCTTGCCCTGCTCATCTGGCTGAGCTGGCTCTTCTTGCTCGCCCCGCTTCCATGGCGCTTCATCCTGTTGTCCATCAGGCCAGCAAGCAGCCTGTCAAGCTCGCTGCTGAGGTTCTGCGCTGCTTTTGTCTCCTCGACATAGAGGCCGCTCATGAGTGGGTGATCCTTGCTCACGGGTACAACGCCAGTGGTGTCATTGATCATGAGCAGAAGATCGCGGATCTCGCTGCCGTCCTCCAGGTAGTTGCGCAAGCTAGCGTCCGACCATGCGGGCAACGTCGTAGAATCGGACGAAACCGGTGCAGACGAGACCGTGGGCGAAGTGTTGACGTTCAGTGGTGTAGGTGCGGCGCGAGATGGTGGTGGGACGAGGTTGGCGTTGGGTGAGGGATACGTAGGCGAAGGTGAGACTCCAGAGCGAGGAGCTGCAACATTGGGCTTTTCAGGTACGACGGTATCTGGGCTAGCTGCCTCCAGGTCAGGCGTCGAGACGCGCGAGCTAGTGTCGGCGCTGGAGTTGTCGCCTGTAAGTCCTGGTGGATGTTGTGCATCTGACTCTTGATCTCTCATGGGTGCTACCTCTCTGGCTGCTGGCTGTGCATCGGCAGCAGAAACGTGAACAGGTGACTCTGACAGACGTCCTACGGGCTCAGTAGCTGTCTGCTCTCTCGTCTTGTCTTGCGCGTCGGGGTCCGCGAACGGATCGTCGCTGTCGTCTGTGCTGGAGTCGAAGTCGTCTAGCGCCACTCTTTCCTTCGCCTTGCGGACCTTCTCTGGCTTTGGCGCGCTGTCTGTTGTGGTGTTCGATCTGAACGGGTTCTTGGAGCTGATAGAAGCCATGACGCCTTGGCTTTCTGGTGACTTCACCCGGTTCTCGGGTGTCTTCACGCGGTCTTCCGCAGACATATTTCTCTCGAGTGTTTCCCCTTGGTCTGGCGAAACTATGCGCATTGTGGAGGCGGATTGCTGACCAGCTGGTCCGGCCTCGTTTACACCAATGTCATTTTCTGGATTGACTGAAGCTTCCATAGGACTATCGGTCTTGAGGATGCTCTTTGTCTTAATAGGTGAGTCGTTTCTAGCGCGTTGCTGCTTCTGCAGTTTGCCTTTGCTTGATTGCCTCGATGGTGTCTGGCCAAGTTGCTCTTCTGACTGGCGCTCAGGTGACACCTCCGCCGGCTTGGCGTTGGCTCTTTGGGGTGAAGTCTGTTCTGGCTTCTCCACGGCCTTCTTCAGATCAGCTTCCACTGTATCGATGTCGCTCTTTGAGTCTTTGTCCTTCTTGTCCTTGCGTTTGAACAGTCCGCTAAGCATACCCGACTTCTTATCCTTCTTCTTCTTGTCATCCTTGACCTTGTCGGCAAAGCCGTTTTTCTCGAGGCTTTCGAGACTCGGTCCCCGTTCACGGGGGCCCGTCGTGGAGGGACTGGAGTCATCTCGTAGCAAGTTAGGCGTGAGAGTGATCTTTCGAGTTTCCGTGTTCTCGTCTTTGAAGAAAGAGTCTGTGTTGCGGAGCGTGCCATTGCGTGACACCTTCTGGTCCAGTGGTCTGTCGAACATCTCGTCACTCGTCCTCGATGTCTCATCGTCCTTGCTAGCCTCTTCACTAGATGACCGCGACTCTTCAGAGGAGACTTTCTTTATACTGCCAAGCTTCAAGGGCTTGACCTCGAGAGAATCGTCCTGCTCAGGTTCGGACTTCTGCACAGTCTGTTGCTCTTGCTCTTGCTGCTGCTGGGCCTGCTTTGGTTCCGATCCACCGAAAAGCTCGCCACCCTCCTCATCGGACGAGTAGTCGTAATCGGATGCTTCGACGTAGGTAGGTGCTCCAAATTGTACGGTCTTCGCGTTTCGTCGACGCATAGCCTTCTTCAGCGGATTCTTGGTCTTCTCTGCCGTGTCGCCGAGCATTGTTGCTGAAAGATCGATGTTCCTGTGCTTGTTCAGGCGCGCCAGACGCTCAGTGGGAGTTTCAATGTGCTCTGCAGGCAGGTAGCCTAGACGAGTGATTAGTATGTGCGCAATTTCCGACCTCGGGTACACTTACCAATGCTGCTGTCTTTGACAACACGGACAAGCCACCAGTAACTGTTGCTATCGTCGAGCAAGACCATGGTGTCACCCTTTGTAGCGTTGGCTTGCCCTTCTACAGTTGCAACGAAAGTGTGCAGGGCGTAGACGAATTCGAAGTCGATATCCTCTGTTTCTCGTAAGCATTCGCCTCCCCAACCTGAGTCGACAAATCTAGGATCGTCAGAGAAGGAAACGTCGTTGGATGCATCATCATCTTCCAGTTCTTCGTCCCAGGAATCGGCGTCGCTGTCGGTGGTCCAAGAATTTTCTTCATCGTCAGGGTGCCTAAGCGGTGGTGGGGTGTCGTTAGTACTCTGCAGGGCTGGTGCGATCCTTTCGACGAAAGGGTCGTCTGGCAAATCCATCGGCGGGGGCCGAATAGACTGCAGCATTTTCCTGGCGTACTCCTCGTCCAGCTCAGACATGAGTGATCCCTGCGAGTCCTCCCTCACATGTTGCAGTCTTTGCTCCACTAGCATCAATTGTCTCGTTCTTGGGCTCGAGTCTCCGTCATGCATAGCCGTGGTGTCGATGTGCGAGCCGTTGGTGGTCCTTGTCCAGGCATACTCACCATGATGATGCGCCATTGACCGTGATGTTGAGACTTGCTGAGAAAATTGGAAAACGGGAGGGGTTGTGAAAGGGGGTTGAGAGGTGAATGCAAGGTCCCCTGTGCCGTCTTCCGGGACGCTGAAGAGTCGACCGGGGTCGGCCACAGGGATGGGAAAGTGTACGGGGGTGGTTGTGAAAGGAGACGAAGAGGCGGAACTTGGCATGGCCGGTGACGAGTTTGGAGTCAGAGAGTCCCTTCGCGTCGGCCATACCAGGGCCAGGGGATAATAAGGTAGAGAATACCCACCATCGTCAATCGAAGGTGAACTCGACATCTTGTCGAGCATGTCGTCGTCCATGTCGTCCTCCACGTCGGCGTCCTGCATGTCGTCGTCATGGTCGGCGCCGCTGTGCTGTTGTTTTTGGGCATTCGAGGTGGTCATTATCGTGCGTTCATCGTCAGACCCGGGGTCTTCGCTCAACGAGGTGCCAGCGTTGTTCCAGGCATTCTGCAGACGCTCTTCCTCGGCGGAGCGCTCGTCCTCGACAGACCGCAAGGAGGCTTGCTGGTGGGGTGCAGCTGGCCCTATGCCGAGCGGGGCTGGGTGCTCTGGCTGGTTCGAGTGGTCCTGTGCGGTGGGAGACGTTTTGTCCTGCAGGTCAATGGTGTCTGCGCCAGGACGTCAGTATGCGCTCGTGTACTTTGGCGTTGCAGCGAGCACTGCCGTACCTGCTCGTATTATCTGTGGGCGCGTCATCCTAGCTCATGTCCAGTCGTGCGTCCGGGAGCCGTGGTATTCGTCGTCGTCGAGACCGCCAAGAAGCTGGGGTGCGGCGCAATCAATGCGAGGAACGGCTGCGGAGGACGTCGGCGACGGCGAGGGTGTCAATGCAGGCGTTGCTGTAGGAATGTGTGTGCCGTAATGAACGTGGACGGCCCGATGGGGTATCAAGAAGAGCGCATGCGGTGCGAGTGCGAATGTCGAGGGAGAAGGCGTGGCTGGACGTTCGTAGACGGTGCGGAGGTGGAGCGAACGTTTCAAGGGCGCGCACGGCTGCTGTAGCACTGGGACGGATCAGCCACGGCTGGCGGGGGCGGATGCCAATGTGTGCAGTCGAGCAGCAACCGAAGCAATAGTCGGCGGCGATTGCAGTGCTGCTGTGCGTCGTGGTGTTGCTGCGAAGGGGCCGTTCCAAGAATGTGTTTGGACTCCAGCCTGGTATATTGTGGGATCGCCTTCTTCAGGACCACGCACCCCTGGCCAGCTGAAACCCCCTCCCAGGTTAGCGCTTGGGTGTGCCTGTCAGCGTGAGCACATCACCATCTTACATTAATAGGAACATTCGCACAAAAGGGGTCGCGGCTCGGGCCTTGTCCATGGCTGTCTTTGCCATGGACATCCACTTTGAGCGTTGCACATGTGCGTCTTGTTCGCGTTTGTTTACACAGTATGCAACCTGTCAGGGCCATCGCAAGTCGACAGTCGCCACCTCGTATGTACCTGAAGATCGACACGACAAGAAACTGGAGATGAAACGTCACCACGCGAGTCATTTTCGTTGGCCAACACGGCACTCGTCGCCGCTGTACCTGCGTGCTGCTGTCGACCGTTTCACGTTTCTGCGAACTCCTGCGATTGACATGTCTGTCAAAGCTCCAATATGGGGTTTGCGTGCGTCATGGATCCACTGGCCATCTTACACAGTACAGCGACAGCACATCCGAACCATCTCCAGCAGAGAACGAAGCCACGTCCAGTCTACTGCAGAGCCTTGGAGTAGGTATACCATTGCCCTACAGATCGCCTAGTTTGCACTCTCCCACGTTGTTGCATCTCGCCGCTCGACATTGTTGCCTCAGGACAACACACCTGGACAAGGCACGCAGGCAACGACAGCCCTAAGCTGCAACACATTTTGTCGCGAGGCCTTCCACCAAAGCACATTGCACGAGGTTCTACCACGATGCGGCTCATTCCCTACACTCGATCGGCCGACTCTTTGGAACGATCCAAAACCATGCTAACACATCAACGGGGTATTCGCTCCAGTGTCCACCTCTCAAGAATGCTGACTGCTACTGCACTCAATTCCACGCAGATCTCCTAGAATGATTCCCTGACGAAACAGCCAAATCCGATGTCGTGGGTGTTCTACACACCTTCACATGGCCTATCTGATAGGCCTCGAGAAGATGGAAGGCTTCCACCAATTCCGCCCCTGTATTCTACCCTACAACCCGCAGCGTGTGGGAATCGCCTGCAACATGACCTGGCATGTACCTACCATGTTTCTGGGTGCGTTGATGGATACATTGCTGCCCCCAACAGTCTACAAGAAATCCTCCACAGCCCCAAATAATCCCAGCACCCGCTGATCAGAGCGGCGCGGCTTCTGCGCCCCAGGCTCACCGTACAGCTGCACCAAGTACCTGTGCAGCTCACCGTCGCTCGCCTCGCCTCGCCTTCGTCGTCGCCCTGCTCACCGCAGTTATCCACCGGTACTCTGGACCGCGCGTCGCACATCTCCTTCCGGCAGCCGGGACATGTGGAGGCTATGGCGTGGAGGAAGGCGACGAGCAGGCCCGTTGTGCGAGGTGTGGAGAGGTCTTCGGACAGCCAGTCGCGGGTGAGTGGGAGGAGGTGTTGCGGTGCGGTGGTGGCCGGGGACCGGTTCTGGGCTTGGAGCGTGGAGCGGATGTCGTGGCGGAATGTTGAGCGTGGTAGCTGCCACATTCTGGATGAGAGGTGGGTTGCGATTGGCGAGAGGGGGAACATCGCGCGGGTTGAGAGCGTCTGTTGACGCGTTCATCGTGGATGAAGATCCGGAGGCGAAAGTGAAGGCACGATAGCGAAGTGAAGGCGACACTGCGGCGTAGGAATCGGACTGCGTAATATCTAGAACGTATCCGGGTGTTGCGATTTTCTCGAACGCTGTGACATGCCACTACGGATCGCAGTAGGACCTGGAGTCATCCTAAGCCAGAGTCCCGTTTCTACCATTGAATCGGCTCTGCAGGGGGGACAGCTCACTCTTGATCTCAAATCTTATATATTCATGCTCCTACCCTCGCGCTACAACACCGGACAGACCACCCCCCAAGCACACTCAACCAGCCCGGCAGAATTACAAAGACACTACAACGCTAGTATACAAAGCAGCCAGAACAGAGTAAATGAAATGTGACGTGAAATCCAACAGTTGCGCCAAGGCGGCAGGCCCGTCGAGGGTGCACCCACAGAGGGGCGCCGGGCGGGGAATCGTGACTCGTGGAGCGTACAACAGATTTGACGCTGCGGTATGAAAAGACAAAAGAAAGGTGTATGTACAGGCCACCAGACAGCATCTGGGGCGCGGCCGCTGTTACGGGATATGTGAGGGGCGGTGATCATTTGATGGCCAAGGGTTGGACGGGGGCGACGGCAACGTTCGGCTCCACTATGCTGACGCGCTTCTGCTGCTGGGGCAAGATTGGAGTGCAAGGCAACGTGGGCGTCGCGGCGGTCGTCGTGAGTGTGGGGGTCTGCGCCTGCTTCTGCGCGGCTCTCTTCCCCTCGTCCTCTCTCCGCCTCACGAGTAGGCTCTTGAACGCGCCTAACCACTTGGCCAGCTCGTTCTCGCTCTTTGCGCAGAATCGGAA
The DNA here is from genome assembly GCF_010094145.1 of Didymella exigua CBS 183.55. Classification (NCBI taxonomy): domain Eukaryota; kingdom Fungi; phylum Ascomycota; class Dothideomycetes; order Pleosporales; family Didymellaceae; genus Didymella; species Didymella exigua. Next base: position 324,812 of record NW_022984776.1, on the reverse strand, counting down.
GTTCTTCTCCTCCGAGATGACCTGCATGCAGTACTGCTTGCTCTTGCTGACGCTGTCAATGTCGACGGCGTCGATGACGCTTTCAAAGGGGATGATCAGGTGTGCCGAGTACTCTTCGGCGTTTTTGTAAAAGGCGAGGCACCTGGGGCGTAGGACGACCCAGATCTTCTTCCATTGGCGCACGCCGCCCTTTGATTTCAGAACATACAGCCAGCCGTGGCACACAACGCGGTCGCGATCGGACTCGTTGGTGGATGGTGAGACGTTGGAGTTCGAGGTTTGGCTGACGTTGCGGTTGCGGGGAACAGGATTGCGGATGCTGGATTTCGAGTAGGGCAACGAGGTCGTAGACGTGGCATTTGGCGCTGCAGAGTCGGAGAAGTCAAAGTCAGAGACGGAGCCGTGCTCGTTGCCCGAGTAGTTCAGGGCCTGGGAGGGTCGCCGTGCGCTGTGCATGGGTATGGGCACGGAGTCGCGTGGCAGGGAGCTGGGAGGCAGAGCCGAGGGCTCAGCTTCAGAGGACGAGGAGAGCGTGCTCGAGGGTGCCTGCTGCGAGCGGTCGAAGCCGGTGAAGGTCTCATCGCCGGTGGGGCTGAAGAGCACCATCTCGCCCTCGTCGTCGTCAATGCGGGCCTCTGCGCGGATCAGGTCCACCCAGTCCTGGGCATCCCTGTCGGTGGTGGCGCCAAGGTGGTAGTTGCGGGCGGGCGAGAAGATGCCGAAGACGTGGTCCATCTTCTTCTTCGAGTCCTTCTGGCGGGCAACGGCGGTGATCTCAGAGAGGTTGATCTGGTGGCGCAGCTTGGTCTCGGCCTTGTCCTTGTAGATGGACAGGCAGTTGGGGCGCAGGACGAGGTAGATGGGCTTCCATTGCTGCAGCCATTAGTATTGGCATAGACGTGTTGGCGGGCAGTGTGGTGGTACCTTTGTCTTGCGGGTGCGCTTCAGCACGGAGCCGGCCTTGACGATGCGGTCGAACTCGAAGCAGCCGTTCTGGCTGACGGGCGACATGACGGCGGCGCTGAGTGCCTGCGTCTGGATGCTGGAGAAGCGTGGCTGCGCGGGCGTGCGCAGCTTCATGGGCGGCGGCGCGCGCGTGACGGGCATCGGTTTGGCAGGCGTTTGGTGTGCGCCTTCCGCCATGGCTGCGGTTCCTCTACATCAAGTGGCGGGCGGAAGTCGGGGAATGGGGCGGTGGCAGTGGCAGTGGCAGTGGCAGTGGCAGTGACAGTGACAGTGGCAGATGGCAGGTGGCAGGTGAGTACGGTGTGGTTTGAGGTTCTGGGGATACGCCAGTAGTGTATTTCCGCTGCTACGATGAAAGTGATGCGGATCGTCACTGGCGGGCGACAGGGGGGACTGCATCCAGATGGGCGCGAGCGTCGTGGTCTCGCCGGCAGCTCCATGGCCAGCAAGCAGCGGGCAGCGCTATACGTGCGGCACGCTCTCTCTCCAGGCAGCGTCGTGAGGCCAGGCCGTTGGATGCGGGCCTATGCGAGTGGATGCGCAGCGGATGCGCAGCGGATGCGCCTGTCGTGCTGTGCTGCTAACGTTTGGCTGTGACGTCGCCCCCAGTCCCGTCAGCCAGTGGTGGGGCTCGCTGACTTTCTCAGAGCCGCCATGCGAAACCCAACGAGCGCATAAGGCAGCTCCCCGTCTGCAACACACGACCGAGCCAGACCGCGCCCTGCAATCTTACGAAGTACACCAGGCCCACCCGAAACACGCACACGCACAGGCACACGCCTGCATCCGGACCATCCAGCACCCGCGCCCGCCATGCCGACCATCGCCGCCGCCCAGCTGGTGAAGCTGCAGCAGCAGGCAGAGGGCGTCCGCAATGTGCGCTGGACCTGCCAACGTAACGCGACGGATGCCACGCTGACATGTCCAGATCTGCATCCTCGCCCACGTCGACCATGGCAAGACGTCGCTCACCGACGCCCTCATCGCCACCAACGGCATCATCTCCCCTAAGCTCGCCGGCAAGATCAGGTACCTCGATTCGAGACCGGATGAGCAGCTCCGCGGTATCACCATGGAGTCGTCGGCCATCTCGCTGTACTTTTCCCTGCTGAGACGCTCCGCCCCGGACGCCCAGCCCGAGAAGAAGGACTTTCTGATCAACCTGATCGACTCGCCCGGCCACATTGACTTTAGTTACGAGGTCTCCACAGCATCACGTCTGTGCGATGGTGCCATCGTGCTCGTCGACGCTGTGGAAGGCGTGTGCAGCCAGACCGTCACCGTCCTGCGCCAGACGTGGATAGAGAAGCTCCGGCCTCTGCTCGTCATCAACAAGATGGACAGACTAATCACCGAGTGGAACATGACCCCTGCTGACGCTCACACACATCTGAACAAGCTCGTAGAACAGGTAAACGCCGTCATGGGTAGCTTCTACCAGGGTGAGCGCATGGAGGACGACCTCCGGTGGCGCGAGAAGATGGAGGAGAGGCTCAACGCCGCAGCCGCTGAGAAGACTAACACGACGTCGTCGGCAGTATCAGAGAATAGTGACGGCATAGACACGACAAGCACACCTGCTGAGTACGAAGAGAAGGACGACGAGGACATCTACTTTGCGCCTGAGAAGAACAACGTCATCTTTGCCAGCGCCATTGATGGATGGGCCTTCACAGTAAAGCAATTCGCTAGTCTCTACGAGCGCAAGCTTGGCATCAAGCGCTCGGTACTCGAGAAAGTACTATGGGGCGATTACTTCTTAGACCCCAAGACGAAGCGCGTGCTGAGCTCCAAGCACCTCAAAGGCCGCCATCTAAAGCCCATGTTTGTTCAACTGGTGCTCGAAAACATCTGGGCTGTCTACGAAGGCGCCACAGGAGGTAACAATGGGAAGGGGTGCGTGGATTTCCTTTCCTCATTCTTCACTCTTCTTGCTTGTTTTGTACGTACTCTAGCCAATATACTTATTTGCTGCACCTCAGAGATCCCGCCATGGTCGAAAAGATTACAAAGTCTCTCAACCTCAACCTCCCGCCGCACGTTCTACGGTCACGCGACCCACGTGCTGTTCTGACCGCACTCTTCGCTGCCTGGCTACCACTGTCCACCGCGCTGCTGGTGTCCGTCACCGAGTACCTGCCGTCACCCGCCAAGGCCCAGGCCGAGCGAATGCCCGAGATCATCGACGCCTCTGTCGGCGCTGATCATGTCGCGCCCGACGTCCGAAAGGCAATGATTGAGTCTGACAAGTCAAAGGACGCCCCTGTTGTAGCCTACGTCAGTAAGATGTTCTCTGTTCCCGAAAGCGAACTGCCTCAGAACAAGAGAAGGACTGGCGCACTGAGTGCGGAGGAGGCACGAGATCTTGGACGCAAGAAGCGAGCAGAGCTTGCCAGGCAACAAGCCATTGCGAATGGCGAAGGCCCAGATGTTGGCGGTATCACAGAAGCACTCAGCTCTGCCGCTATCGGCGAAGAGGAAGCGGACACTGCAGAAGCTGCGCCAGCCGACGAAAAGGCTGAGCATCTCATCGGTTTCGCACGCATCTACTCCGGCACTCTCAGCGTTGGAGATGAGGTGTATGTACTGGGTCCGAAGTTCTCGCCTGAGCATCCTCACGCCACACCTGAGCCAAAGAAGGTCAAGATCACCGCATTGTACCTCATGATGGGACGTGGCCTGGAGTCCTTGGACTCTGTTCCTGCTGGCGTCGTTTTCGGTATTGGTGGTCTGGAAGGACACATGCTCAAGTCCGGGACGCTCTGCTCGCAGCTGCCAGGCTCACTCAACCTAGCTGGTGTGACAATGGGTTCTGAGCCCATTGTTCGCGTTGCGCTGGAGCCTGAGAACCCCTACGATCTCGACAAGATGATCAATGGCTTGAAGCTGCTGGTACAGTCTGACCCCTGTGTCGAGTACGAACAACTGCCCAGTGGAGAGCACGTCGTTCTGACCGCGGGTGAGTTGCATCTCGAGCGCTGTCTAAAGGACCTGGAAGAGCGCTTCGCCAAGTGCAAGATCCAAGCCGGTGAACCCATTGTTCCGTACCGAGAGTCGACCGTTACCGCAGCTGAGATGAACCCTCCCAAGAACCCCGAGCTTGGTCGTGGCGTTGTCGTCAGTGCGACAGCAAGCAAGCAAGTCTCTGTTCGCCTCCAGGTCCGACCTCTTCCGCCCAGCGTGACTGAGTTCCTGAGCAAGAACTCCGGTTCCATCAAGAGGCTCAACTTAGAGCGCAAGGCGCAAGAAACCCAGCACTCGGACGAGCATGTTGCTGCGGAACTCGAGGGCGCCGAGCAGGACGGTATGCAGGAGGTCGAGCAGCGTGAGAGTGGCCAGACGTTAAGTCCAGCGGACTTCAAGAAGCAACTCAAGGCTGCTTTTGCCGAGGCTAAGAAAGAGAAGGACATTTGGACTGACGATGTGATCGACAAGATCACTGCCTTTGGACCGCGCAGCCGCGGACCCAACATCCTGATCGACACCGCTGGTATCTGTAGCAAATCGTAAGCCCTCCACTCCAATCCCATATTCACCACTGACACCCTACAGCCTCACCGACGCCACCGAAACCTCCGACCCATCCGACCGCACGTCCAGTGCCCGCTCCTTCGCCTCAACAATAATCTACGCCTTCCAGCTCGCCACAGCCCAAGGCCCCTGCTGCGCCGAGCCCGTCCAAGGCATCGCCGTCTTCCTCTCCTCCATCACGCTTGAAGACTCCACATCTGAAACCGACCACCACCGACTCACCGGCGAAGTGATCAAAGCCGTGCGCTCCGGCATCCATGCCGGCATGCTCGACTGGTCGCCGCGCATCCTACTCGCCATGTACAGCTGCGAGATCCAAGCCTCGACGGACGTGCTGGGCCGCGTGTACGCAGTCCTGACGCGCCGCCGCGGCCAGATCCTCAGCGAGACCATGTCGTCGACCTCGGCATCCACGACCGGCAACCAGACCTTCACCATCTCCGCCTTGCTCCCCGTCGCAGAAAGCTTCGGCTTCAGCGACGAGATCCGCAAGCGCTCCTCCGGCTCCGCGAGTCCGCAGCTGCGCTTCGCCGGCTTTGAAATGCTGCACGAAGACCCCTTCTGGGTCCCGTTCACCGAGGACGAGCTCGAGGATCTCGGCGAGCTCGCCGACCGCGAGAATGTCGCCAAGCGCTATGTCGATCGCGTGCGCAGGAGGAAGGGACTGCTTGTCAAGGAGGTCAAGGTCGAGGCGGAGAAGCAGAAGACGCTTAAGCGGTGAAGGGCGGGGAGTTGCACGGGCGGCGCGTTTTGGGTAAAGGGGTGGAAGGAGAAGGGGCGTGTGACGTGGTGGGATGGCGGGGAGTGAGCGCGCGAGCTGGCGACTGTGTAGATGGCGGCTGTGTAGATGGCGACTGTAGGAGCTGGCAAGCATGCGAACTTAGACCAGCCAAGACAAAGACAAAAATGCAATCAGGCTGTGGACCCCCCCTCCCCCCCCTTTCCAAGAAAAAAGCGATATAGACGCCATATGTCGCCTTCTTCCCTCCAAACCCCACCACGAAAATACGGCTCCGCAACGGCTTCGACAAAAGCACCAAATATCACTGTCTGCTACCATCTTATCCGCTCTGCGACCCGCTATCTGCAATACCTCGTTCAATCCGCAAGTTCAAACGGGCATTCGAGACGCGACATGATCCCATCACCCTTCGAATACGCCTTTGGATGAGTATGTTCGATCTGCGGCGTTTCGTTTCCACCAAAAGTACCGGCAACGGGTGACACAAGGTGTAGCGCCTGAAACACTGCGTTAGCTTGAGCGCCTGAAACGATTCCAGACACGTGTTGGTATACTATGCATTGGCTTCGGGAAGCTGTGTGTATCGTGTCTCGTAAATCTGCCGGTGTGGATCCAGCATGTCTTCCCTCGGGTTCGGGGGTTTCGACTCAAGACATGTTCTGCGCCGTCTCGCTTCGAGATACCTTTGTGGTGGTTGTGTTAAGACTGCAGTATCTGGAGCGAGTACACACACTCTACTGGACTTGCGAGGCTTTAGTTGGATGGGGAGATGCGCGATGCACTTGGAGAGATAAAGTAAGTGGATGGCCTTGGAGTCTCGACTTCTATACCTCTGCTACGGTTTTTTAATATCCAAGATCGATTTCATCGCATATTTGTCTTTCCACTCCCTTCTATCGCCAAGGTCTTTGGGCTCAGAGAGGGCGTTTGTTTCTGCCCGAGAGGCAAGCATTGCACACAGCACAGACTCCGAAGCGGTGCGATATCTTGTTTTCGACCCGGCGCGCAGCCTCAAGGTCGTCAATGTTCCTATGGAGAAGGAAGAGAGTGCAACAAAGAACTCGCACGTACAGATAGCAAGTCACGACTCCCCAACCCTGTACTTTGACACGGCACATATGACGTCAGTGGAGCGGCTCAGCCGACACACTGCAGCACACCATACATAACCGATCTGAAGTGCAACAGCTTCGTTATGTTTCACCTCCTCTAGATCTCCGCAATTTTCTGTGTTCCCGCCCTACTCGAAGCTTCGCGCTTTCACCGACAACGGTCCAGACTAGCCTGATCCGGACACGCCAGCCTACCATCACACACGGACCCACCTCGTATTCCCATCACCCTGTAGTCGAAGCATCAAGATGGGCATACCGTACTCGCGCGAGATCAACGCGGCCTTCGAGCAAGTCACCCCACTAGTCGCCGCGGGATTCGAAGTCCTGCGCACCACGAAGAACATATCCATCATCCTCGCGATAATCCAAGTACTCACCGTGCTCTTCCTGGGGTTGATCTTGGCCGCGCTCATCGCGCTGCTGTACACCGTGAACCCAGATTTAGAAGTAAACAACGAAGCTGGCGACTGGCTCGAAAAACACGCTCACGAATGCATAGGAAGAACGACGCATTCTCATAACGCCCTGGCTGAAGTACTACGCGCACCTGACGCTACTCGGATTTGCCAAGACTTCTATCACCAGCACAATCGTGCTAGGCGCAGTTGGCTTCGCGGCATGGCGTCTGTTTTTGTTTGAGCGGTGGGTTGAGGATGTCGAGTACGACGCCAATGTCGACGCCAACAAGGTGCTTGAGGACCTCGAGGAAGATGCGGCCGCTAAGAGGAAAAACAAGAAAGATGGCAAGAACGGAAAGCAAAAGGCGAAGAGCAAAGCTGATAAAAGTTCAGAGGAGGAGGAGGGGAAGAAGTGAGCGTTCGGAACGTGCTGTGTAGGAGCCTAATGGGTGAAATTTGAATCAGTGGAAAGGAGAAACTGAATTCAATAGTAATCAAGTAATCGACGCAGAATGAGGGCATGACACGACAACATCAGTCTGCACCTTACGAGCTCTTCCTCTGCTCAAGCAACAACAACGCGAAGAGCCCTCCAACAACAGGCCTAGCTTTAAACGTCAACCCCGGCGGGAACGTAGAATCGCTTGTCTGATACAAGTCCGTGAAAGGCCTGCTAGTCGGTGTCTCGTTGACAAACTTTGCCAAGTCGCTGATGAACATGTCTCTTGTCTCGTCACTCGCGATAGCCGCGCAGAACAGCTCCCAGTCGGACTTTGTGTAGTATCTATTCCGTGTATCGAGTGGGACACCGTATTTCTCCCTTACAGTTGGGTAGAACGCAGATTGCATATCGTATACCTCCTGAGGTACGAGGTTGGTATTGAGCAGCCTGTCGTTGAACAGATTGTACAGCAAACCCCACGTTGAGGCATTGCCGTAGTTGAGGATGGCATGCGGTGGATACACTTCAGAGTTGATGCTGAGGGCCTGCCAATCTGCGATGTAGTCATGCGCGATTGTTGTGTAGTTCTGTGCGTCAGATGCCTCTTCGACGAGAGATGATAGTTGTGACATTGCTTCAATACCAATGATTCCTTTCAGCGCCAGGTTGGTCTGATTCACAAGATGACCGGCGAAGTCGTCAGTCGACAGTTGCTCGGCAGGATAAAGGCTATCCTCGATGAGGTACTCGGCCCACTGTTTGAGGATGGTATAGTGCTGTTTGATATAGTCGATGTTCCCGGACCGTTGAACGTAGGCTAGGACCATGATGATGTTGTTGCCACACTCTTCCAAGGGCATTGGCTCGTCATCGCCAGCAGGGTGTCCGGTTGCGTTCGGGTAGTGTGTACCAAGGTCATGGGTAGCCCATTTGTTGGGATAATGACCGCTCTCTTGGTTCTCAAAGTGCGGATCCAGAAGTAACCTGATGAGCTCTGGGTTTGTGTAGAAGAAAATGGGCGATGCCGGGAAGATCACATCGATAGTCTGTGTGTTGCCATTCGAAGATATTTCCTTCAAAAAGAGGTAGTGTTTGTCTTCTGTGCCGACTAGCTGCGTCGCCGCGAAGGCCTGGCGTGCTGCTAGTGTCGTTAGAGTCGCGTAGTCCTGGCCCGCTGCTGCGATGGAGTCCTTAGAGATGTGGTCGTCCAGCTCTGATGAGAGCTTGCTTGATTCTGTAAAATCTTTCTGGAAGAACGCCAGAGCGTCGAGATCGTCTGCGAAGTAGCTCTTCCACAATGAAGGTAGCGTAACTAAGCCGTCCGCGCCGAGAAACTGGACCGCCTCATCCTGACACAAGCCCAGCGAGAAAAGGGTCGACGCCGCTGTGGATCCTACTGATCCCAAATCAACACCATAGCCGAAGACAGGCCATCTATCGTTGATGGCGCGGAAGTTGATGTCATTTGAGCTGGCCAGCTTGCCGTTGGCCGTAAAGCCACCTCGAACATCATCGTCAGCGCCGGACTGGTATGTAAGACCATTTCGGGCGTCGGTGGCATAGTACTATGATCTTTAGCGTCAGCCTTCCCAACAGCAGGCGAACACTTACGAAGTTGCCCCATTCGGCTCTGTCGTTGAACTCAGAAAAAACTTGCTGATTTTGCCTCGAGAGCCTGTGGTAGACAACATCGTGGACTAAGCCAAAGTCCCATTGTGCAGTCACAGCAACGTCGCCAGAAATCCACTCTATCCCAAGTGTCAGCAGTGGACTGGAGCATGGTGCATGAGGTGAGTTCTTACCCGCACTAACGTCAGTGTATATCTGTACATCGTGATCTAAGTTGTCTAGGGAAGCCACTTCGACGTTCATGTATGAAAATATTAAGGACTGGCGTTTGAGGTCATTCGGCGTAAGTGGCGAGAGGAAGGTCACCTTCAGTGACACTTTGTCATTCGCCACGATCGTGAAAATGCTTTTGGTCGAGGTATACTCATACGACGTCTGGTTAGCTGAAGGGATGTCCTTGGGCGCACCCATCCATGTGAAGGTCTCGTTATCGACGCGCACCAAGCCCGTCCAACCAAGTATTTGTCCACTGCAACGAATCAGCAGGTGATTCTGTTCACAGAGGGTGGGACTTACGTGTAGAACTGTGGCCACTGTCCTGGTAGATACCCTCCGTTGCCTCCTTCGCTACCGGCAGGAAACCATGTGCTCAAGTACGGGCTTTTCACAGCAAGCGGCAGGGATGGCGGCCGAGCTGGACTAAAGGTTGACTGCGCCGATGTGGCAGCGAGCAGACTGCCCAAAGTGGTCAAGAATAAAATGTACATTGCTGATAACGGCTTGTTTGCGAAGAGAAAGCCTAGCAAAAATCGGGTGACATGTACTGTTAACCTAAATACTTATCCAGAAGTTGGCCTAAGGTCATGTCGCATCGACCACCTCCTGCAACAAGGTCCGGGGTGGTGCGCAGGGGTGGAATGCGGATCTTTGACCCATGATGAGGTGTAAACTTCGGCGTGTGCGCTTTGTTGTTACTATTTTCCAGCTTGGGAAGGCGTTCAGAACGTATCGCAGACGTGTCGAGAACGTGGACTACTTGCACGAACCATACATCTGGTGACATGCAGGCGCGTTGCTGTTGCTGCGATACCTGAGCATCTTGGCCGTTGTGCAGCATGGGCCGCATGACTGCTCGGAACATTCAAACGACAAGCGGGTGGCTTCGATCCAAGCACCCATTTCCACTGTAAGCACCACCAGGAATCTGGCAAGTAGCGTCCTCTTGGGCGTAAGTGGTATATGATGCGGCCGATTGAGGGCCGTTGTAATGGCTGCGTCTTCGTGCAGAAATTGAGCGGATGATCTGTTTGCGCTGCGAGTGACCTTGGCAGCTACTTGGTATGGAAGCGCACGAAAGTAGTTAGTTGCGCATGCGTGAGAAGGATGGGAATGTAGCTCTATCAGTTGACGATCCTCGCTGAGAATCGAACAGGTCTAAGTATAGGAAGATATCAGGGGCCAGGGCTGGTGGCACATCTTGCCAGCGATTGTAATCATCTCGAGGCAGTGCCGAGTGTCTTTACTGTGCCGGACGAGATTTGGGGACGCGAGTGCCGGACCACAATTCGACCTTAGCTCATGCAAAAGGCTTACAAGGCTGGGACCGAGTCATGTAGTCTGCAGCAATCTGAGAGCGGCAGAGTTCGTGTGGGGGAAGGTGCAGGTGCACTGAGCTAAAACTGCAGAGAGGGCGCACGATCCCTGCATTTCATCAATTAAAGCTCCGAGGAAGTGGTCGTCTATAGAATCGACCACGTGATCATGTATCGATGAGTAGATGTGAGAGCTCATCGGCAATACGATTGAGCAAGAGTTTGGCATTCTAGTATTAGTAGCAGCTCCGGCTGCTGTTCGCTATGCTCTGGTACAAACGACGCCATCAAACGCCCAAACACATCGCAGGTACAACCAACAACGAGACGAGCTAAGTCAGATCGAACGCCAACGTGAACCAATGCCCAACAGATTGAGTGGAATGAAGTAGGGTATCCATGAAATCTTGTAAGAATAAATAAGGGGAGAGATGCGATGTAGCATGGGGGTATCGTTATCCAGAAACGTCGTCTATCCGGTCTTTTTGTATCGTGGGAGTAGCCTCCCTTTTCAATCTGCAGGCACCCAGGAGCGCGAGACTCCCTCGTACTGCTTGGCGCAGTCGCCCAGAAAGTCACTTTTGAGAATGTCCGAGACGTTCCAGCGTTGTTCGGCATCCTTTTCAAGGCAGCCCTTCAGCAGAGTCAGTGCGTCTTCCGCACTGCCGTCCTGCAATGCCTCTGCAGTGCGTACGAGCTCCTGATCCCATGTGCCTTTCAAAATTTTGTCGGTCGTCTTCGCATCAAGCCCTTCATTGAAGGGTAGAGTGGCGGTGAGCAGCGCGTAAAGCACGACACCAAATGCCCAAACATCTGCCGCTGGAGAGAACATGACCGCGCCGGTGGCGTTGAAAAGCTCAGGTGCAGCATACTGCAGACTCCCCTGAACTGACGTGCTAGTATCAGCTGGGCCAATGTTCTGGTTTTGCCCAATAGAATGTGGTTCCGGGCCGTCTCGGTCGTCTCGAACAATAAAATCTGCCATGCCGAAGTCACACAGCAGGACGTCACCGCCTTCGGTTGCCGCATTGGGTACAGTCATGTCTACAAGACAATTTTCCAGCTTGACGTCGCGGTGAACGACGTAAACATCGTTGTGTAGATAGCGCATCGCCGATGCCAACTGGTAAGCGTAGCGTTTGACCAGATGCTTCGGTAGACCACATTTCTGCTGTCGCCGTGTGTCACGAATCAGATCAAACAAAGTACCACCTTTGTTCAGCTTCGTAATGCAGAACGTCGCATAGTCGGTGGTGTAAACCTTGATGAGTGGCAGGATGTATGGGTGTCGCAGGAAGCGCCACATCTCTACCTCGTGGTCGAATTGGCTCTGAAGCGCCTCGTTCTCGAATTCGGATTTGCTGCTCTGCTGCTTGCGTACAATCTTCACCGCATCTATCACCGGCTTGCCATTTTCCATGCTCATCACCTCTTTGACAATGCTGAAACCACCGTAGCCAATCTGCTTGCCAATGATGTACTCGTTGTCGTATCCAAGCCCCTGGCCCTCATCGTCCGGCTGAGGCTCTTTCAGTGGTGCTTCTGTAGCCTTGTAGCGCGCGAGGAAGGAAGCAGCAGGCGACATGGACGACAAAGAGCGTCCAGAACGATTGGACGACCGCCGACTAGCCCGTCGCAAACTGCCATCCTCGCTGATCTCGGTTCGGAAGCTTCTGTTCCTCGTAGGCCCACGGCTCATCGGCGAGAACAGCGGAAACTCCAATGGCGAGCTTGTGGCAGGCAACGGCGAGAGCATGTACTGGCTCGGTGTCTCGATTGGCGTACGCGCTTCTTCTAGGGGCGAGGCGGTTGCTTCAGATGTGAGGGATGCGACTTGGTCGTTGTACTCAGCATCATTGGCCATGTCATCAACGGTAGATTGGAGGAGAGGGTAGCGCCCTTGGCCGTTGCTGGTTTTTCGCGAGAGCGCTCGACGGTGATTGAAGGGCATCTCAAGGTATTCGCCCTCAGAGTAGCTGCCATCTTCAGGCGTATAGGACGGAGACGCGTTCCGTGGTAGCGGCTTCGGGACGGGGACCTCAAGACCAACGCGGTCGCCAGTGTCGAGCTGGACCTCATTGTCGAAACTGATTGATGTCTTTCGCCGCCTAAACATCTCCTCCATGGCCTTCTCGTTGCTAGCAGTGCGCCCCAGCGACAGGCCAACGCCGCCATCGTAGGTGCCTATGTGCCCATGGGATCCGTTGTGATGGCGCGCCTTGAACGGGCCGTCGGTGATCTTGTGCCCATCGATGTGGTCGAGCTCCTCCTGCGACTGCGCATGGCCATTTTGCGCAGACTCAGGTCGCGGGATCGAATCAAAAGTCGATGCAACCCGCTTGTGGGGCGCCGAGGTATCGAGCTTGAGCTTCTGGAAAATGTGTGAGGATGGCTGTGGGGCCATTAAATCGGTTTTCTGTGGTGGATGCAAACCTCGAAATCCAGCTGCGACACCCTGCGTATTAATATGCAGGCCGTGGGGTCGCGCTGGAGGACAGTAACGGGAGAACACGGAGGGCGAATGAAGGGATTGTCAATATGAATGTGTCCAAGAGCAGCGGATGCCTGTTTGTGGTAGCGTGCTAGAACTTGCGCTGGGCGGGCACAACGAAAACCACGGTATGCCTGCGGAGATTTGCGGCAGGTTGGTAGGAGTTGCTGGGCGCTGAAGGCGGATATGCACTCGGACTGGCAATTGGTGCTTGGACGTAGCCACTTCGTTTGTGCAGTACTCAAGGGTACGCTACCCTCTTCACTTTCACTCCATCAGTCCAGCACCCCACGTCCAGTTCGCTTCGGCGTGCGCCGGAGAGGGGAAGGATGCCGGGCAGCATAGCGTCACACAAGATCGCCAAAGCTCTGGCAAATGGGACGAGCGTCTGGGGTAAGCTGCTGCATTTACGTACAGTGACTGGGCGCAGCGCTGAGGCAGCCTTGGAGAACACGGCAAGTTGACGTACGACGCCTGCGCCGACGGCCCTCAGATGTGAGCGCAGTCTCGAAGAGTCATTGTGACTGCAGGGGAGCCAAGGTGCATAAGTAATTCCCCGCGCTTGGGCTCGTGGGGCTCTGGCACGGTCTGCTCAGAGGGCACCTCATCTTGGTACGCCCAGCTGAGGCTCGCGGTGTTACAAAATACTGAGGTAGCTATGTAAGCGTGGGGCTGCCCATCGACGCAGTTCCATGCAGGGCGCGCTCGACCGGCACGCACTATCTGCGGGACGAAAGACGATGAAACAAACACCACCACTGTTCGAGGGCACACTTGCACTGCAGTTGGATGTGAGGCGGCGCATGATGTCGCTGCCCTGGCGACACCACTGTGGATGCGCCTTCTTCCATGCCGGAGCTGTTCACGCGGACAATGCCGCCCAAGGGCAGCAGCACCCACTCGTAGATAAACGGCATTGCGGCGAGTTCGCTCTGTCTGCTAGCTCAAGACCCTCTCGCGCTCTATCTATCCGCACCAAGAGTCCACTTTTTCCATGTGACAATCTAACAAACCGGACGAGCTTTTCCAGCGCGCTTAACAGGCTAACAGGCCGGGGCACGGTCCAGTGTGGTGGAGAAAGCTGCCGCTGAGTTGGACAAGAGCCCCAGCCAGCACGGGCAACACCTCATCTGTGCGCTCATCACCATCCCCATCGCCGCGTGATAGCCCATCGCACGTCGCAGCGCGCCCCTCGAGCTGCCCGTCCGCCATACCATCTGGTCTGCGATTGTTGTCGCTGCCATCGCCGCCTTCTGCACACTCTACGGGCAGGCTCTTAAGGCCCTCGAACCCTGAAAGGCAGATTGCATCATGGGCTTTCTCTCCAAGCTCTGCGGCTCCTGCTGCGGCGGTATGCACCTCGCCAACCCGCATCCCATCGTCCAGTATGACTAACATGTTCTCACATAGGACGCTCCAAGGACAGCATCTACGACCCTGTGCTGGCCGACAGCGAGCGTGAAGCTGTCGCCGATCTGCTGGGCTTCCTTGAAATGGTATCGCGACCCGCCATCTCTGTGCTGCGCGCCCGCATACTGACCTCTCCCAGCGCGCTGAGACCGACTTCTTCTCCGGCGAGCCTCTTCGGGCATTATCTACACTCGTATATTCAGACAACATCGATTTGCAGAGGTCGGCTAGCTTGACGTTTGCTGAGATCACGGAGAGAGGTACTTGGACCCTGCACGTCATAGCTGCACTCAGATCTGACCACCACTGCGCACAGATGTTAGAGAAGTCGACCGCAATACCCTAGAGCCCATCCTCTTCCTGCTTCAGAACCCCGACCTCGAGGTGCAGCGTGCTGCCAGCGCCGCGCTGGGCAATTTGGCGGTGAACAGTACGTCACAGCTCACGATACCTGCCACACGCCGCTAATGCTCCGCAGCTGAGAACAAAGTCGCCATTGTCGCACTGGGTGGTCTTGCGCCCCTCATCAAGCAGATGAACTCGCCCAATGTTGAGGTGCAGTGCAACGCCGTTGGGTGTATCACCAACCTGGCCACGCACGAGGACAACAAGGCCAAGATCGCTCGCTCGGGATCCCTGCAGCCTCTCACGCGTCTGGCCAAGTCCAGGGACATGCGCGTGCAAAGGAATGCCACCGGCGCGCTGCTGAACATGACACATTCAGGTATGGTTGTTGTCTATTGCGGCGTAGAGAGGTAGCGTAACTAACAACGGTGCAGATGACAACCGCCAACAGCTTGTCAATGCCGGTGCAATCCCTGTTCTCGTCCAGCTTCTCTCCTCCACAGACGTCGACGTCCAGTACTACTGCACAACAGCGCTGAGCAACATCGCCGTCGATGCGAGCAACCGTGCGAAATTGGCACAGACCGAGGGTCGCCTGGTGCAATCGCTAGTCCACCTGATGGAGTCTTCGTCGCCCAAGGTGCAGTGTCAAGCTGCGCTCGCTCTGCGCAACCTTGCATCAGACGAACGCTACCAGCTCGACATTGTACGCGCACGTGGTCTGCCTTCTCTTCTCCGCCTTCTGCAATCATCTTACCTCCCACTTATTCTCTCCGCCGTTGCATGTATACGAAACATCTCCATCCACCCAGCCAACGAGTCGCCGATCATCGAAGCCGGTTTTCTCCGCCCGCTTGTCGACCTCCTCGGCTCGACAGAGAATGACGAGATCCAATGCCACGCTATCTCGACTCTCCGCAATCTTGCCGCCAGCTCGGACAAGAACAAGCAGCTTGTCTTGGAGGCTGGTGCCGTGCAGAAGTGCAAGCAGCTGGTTCTGAATGTACGACTGCCTGTCCAGTCTGAGATGACTGCGGCGATCGCTGTTCTTGCACTGAGTGAGGAGCTGAAGCCTCACCTGCTTAACCTCGGTGTCTTCGATGTCCTCATTCCGCTCACTGAGTCGGACAGTATTGAGGTTCAGGGCAACAGTGCTGCAGCTCTCGGCAATCTGTCATCTAAAGGTATGAGACTTCAACTTAGAGGAACAAAGCAAAGCTAACTTGTGCAGTGGGTGATTACACCATCTTCATCCAAAATTGGACGGAGCCTGCAGGTGGTATTCACGGCTACCTCCGCCGCTTCCTGGCCAGCGGAGACCCCACATTCCAGCACATCGCTATCTGGACGCTGTTACAACTGCTCGAGTCTGAAGACGCCCGTCTGTCCGAAAGAATCTCCAAGTCAGACGAGATCATTCACATGGTTACCGAAATCGCCGAACGCAACATCGAGTCAGACGACGAAGACAACGAAGACGGCGAGGGCGAGGTGGTAACACTTGCCCGCAGGTGTCTTGAGCTGTTGGGCAACAGCCCCAAAGTTCTTATTGAAGGGTAATGCCGTTGCAACGCCGCATTAGCTTCATCGATCATATCTTTGCCTCTCCTTGCCCTTATCCTTCTGTTTTGTTAATGCGTTCATGTTGGACGCTGCTCGGTATAGCGTGCTCATGCAAGATGCTTCATGGCCGGCGTTCTGGGATCAGACTATTTCCAACATTTCTAGCGAGCATGGGAGGAGCATGACGTTTACTTATTGGCATACCATCTTTGTTAGCACCGCTGCTTGGTCAAGAATAGTTGTGGCTCGAGAGAGACTGTAATCGCTAGGGTTGGATGAATAGTAGAGCAGGGCGCTCTTAACGTATGTTGTGGACGAATTAAAATTGGACGTAGCCTTCGAGTTTGCTAACGAGTCTATGCCTACATCTTTCCACCTACTGCATAAGTGCCTAGCGAGCCCAGCGACAACGCGCACCGCGCCCCTCATGTGACGTCGCGCGTCGGCTAGATATCGATAAGCTTGAGCCAAAATGTTTTGCGAAGTGTTGCCGAGTCACCTTTACAACCGCGACAACATTGCCTCGAATCACCAATGCCACCAAAACCGAGAGGCAACCGTCCCAATCGAGGCGCGCGCGGGGGTTCCCGAGGAGGAGCTACTGTTGCAGGAATAGCTACGGACAACGCCAGCGAAGCTAGCGAAACCACAACCCCGCAAACCTTCGATGCGCCTGCTACAAGTGAATCTACAGAGGCTACGCTTCCCAAGAAAGAGAGTGACGCCGACGCAAAACCACCTACATCTGCAGAGGATGGCCCCACGCTCAACGATACATTCTCAGCCGCTGTAACACCACAAGATGGCGCCGAAGCCTCAACTCGTGCCCCCGTGCAGCGCTTGGGAGGCCTTAAGAGTGCAGAGCCATCTTCAAGGTCTGCATCGCCCTCCGTCAAGCGCGGCACCATCACTACCAGGGGCAAGAAAGCAGCGCCCAAACCTATGTTTACTGGTCGACGAAGCAAAGAAGAGCGAGCTGCGCTTGAGAAGGAACAGCTAGAGCGCGAGAAGATCAGAAACAGGGACCAGGAAAAGGAGGCTCAGTACCAGGCTAGGAGAAAGGAGAGGGAAGCTGCAAAGGAAGCCAGCAGGGCCACAAGAGGTCGTGGTGGCTACAGCGGTGCTATGAGCGGACCATTTTCGCTCGGTAGCTCGAAAGAAGGTCAGTGGGCTTCATCTAACCCGCAGGACAATGCTGACATTACTATCAGATCGGAAAGCCAATGCTAGGAGCTTCTCAGGATTCGGTTCTGGATCAGGGTCACGAGCCGTGCGCGTCAAGAACGAGGGCGACGAAAGCGGTCCGAGCGGGTCAGGCGGCTATGATGGGGGCCGTGGTGGTGGTGGGGGAGGAGGAAGCGGCTCGTCGATCAAGAGAGAAGATGGCGGCGTTGTTGAATCTTCTGAAGACGAAGAGGATCAAGAGTTTCCTCGGAGAGATATCGACCTCATCGAGGTCTCTGATGACGAAGATGGCGCGGATGTCAATGAACGCCCCTCGAGATCCGCACTTCCTATCCGAATCACACGAAAAGAACACCAAGAAAAGACCTTAGCGCTGAACACAGAGGCTAGTGCCGAGACAGCACCAAAGGACACAGTAGAGCCTGTTGGGACAGGTAGTCGTAAGTCCGCTGGAGAGCGGCCCGGGCAGTCATCACGAAAGGGCAAGGGCAAAGCGAGCGACGTGGAGATTACAAGCGTGCGCAAGCCATTTAAGGGTGTATGGCAGGATACCGACGACTCAGATGTGCAAGTCAAAGCGGAGCACAATAGCGACGACGAGCAGATGCCAGATGCAGAGCAGGTCGGCATGAACGCTGACCAGATGGAATCACCACAGAAAGAAGAGCCACAGTCACCGACTGTCGAACGAAAAGCCAAGGGCCGCGCAAAAAGCATAGCAGAACCCGTTCTACAGACAGACGAAGACCGTGCAGAGTGGTCACGCTTCCTCGAAAATCGCAAACACATCCGCGCCGAACTCGGTCCGGAGGATTCGCCCGCAGTGGACACGGCAGGAGACACAGCAATGGCAGACGGCGCAGCCGCTGCACCAAAGCCCACTGTGCGAGACAACAATGTGTATCTCTTCCAGATTCCGCCGCTCATGCCAGAGCTTCTTGAGCCGGGCATCAAGAAAGAGACTCCAGACGCTGCTGAAGCCTCAGCATCTGCGCCCACTGTCAAGAAGGAGGCCGTCAAAATCAAATCCGAGGAAGGCTTTTCTGACCCAGCCGCAAAACCAGCACAAGGCCCACGCTTCGCGAGTGGGATGGTTGGCAAGCTACGGGTACGACAGTCAGGGCGCACAACACTGGACTGGGGAGGCACAAGCTACGAGCTTGCACCTGGGAACAAAGCAAGCTTTCTGCAAGAAGTAGTCAGCATCCACGTTGTGCCCGAAAAGGATCGCGTGGTGCCTGAAGACGCGGGCGAGGCAATCTCATTTGGACGCGTCAAGGGCAAGTTTGTCGTCATGCCTGACTGGGGAGAGATGCTTGGGTAAAGATAGGGGGATGCAGGGTACTCAGTGGCATGTACAGGCGTTTGACCGCATTTTCTGGCGCTAAAGTCTTCACGCAGGGCAGGAGGCAGTCACGGGGTGAGGCAGCGATTGACACCGGCCATTCCAGCCATCTTGCATCAACAGCACATTTCGATAAACATCGGCGTTTCTCCGTGAACGAGATTACGACGTCTATCAATAAGCAGCATTTCTTGTTGACAGCTTCCAGAACCGCATTAAAACACCACAAAGCTAGCGCCAACCCCGGATCTCCGCCCCCGATTCGCTCCAATCTAGCCCCTTCCCCGCAAAGCTTAACCCTTCATCCACTCACACACCAGCACACAAGCCGGCCATGCGGACCTGCCAGTCCTGTTTCAGTCCGCACACCCAGATCCGACCTCACGATGTCACAGCAACAGAAAAAAACCGTGCCACTGCGCTCGGCTGACGCTTGCGCTTATGAAGGCTGGGGGCTCCGTGTCTGCGTGGCTTTAAGGATGTACATTCCCCTGCGGTCACACTGACGGGTTCTCACACCACAATTCCTGTCCCATAAGCGTTTTTCTGTTAGCCGACTCGATCTTTGTGGGTCCTGCACGTCGGTCCGTAGCAAATCATAAGAGAGGGGTTGTTCACCAGACTACAACAACGCATGTCGGCCATGATCGAGTGCGCGTTCATCAACAGCGTAATCACAACCGATAGCGACCGCGACTCCAATCCAGACGTCAGAAGGACGAAGGTACTGAAGACATGCGTGCAGCAAGATACTATGGAAAAGAGGATATCAGGATTGAAGATGATGTGGCTGAGGCCAAGTGCGGCTCCGGACAAGTCAGGGTGCGCGGGAAACAGCCACGCTCCAAAACATGGCACGACACTAACACTTTGTGTAGGTCGCACCCGCGTACGTAGGCATCTGCGGCACTGATCTTCACGAGTATCTCGGTGGCCCTACCTTCGCGCCCACAACACCGCATCCATGTACGCACGATACAATCCCCATCACACTCGGCCACGAGTTCAGCGGCGTCATCACCGAGCTAGGGCCTGACGTAGAGGGCTTCACAGTCGGCCAGCAGTGCGTCGTCCAACCCACCATCGCGTGCGGCACCTGTTACGCTTGTGAAGCCGGCGTCGAGAACGTGTGCTACAACGGTGGATTCATTGGGCTCTCTGGCGGAGGCGGCGGGTTGAGTGAAAACGTTGTCGTTCCCGAGAAAGCTATCATTTCACTGCCGTCCAACATCTCACTGGACGTTGGCGCGCTGGTCGAGCCGCTGAGCGTGGCGTGGCATGCTGTGTCGGCCGCGCCCATCGAGGCAGACACGGTGGCGTTGGTTTTGGGCGGCGGCCCGATTGGATTGGCGGTTGTGCAGTGTTTGAAGGCAAAGGGTGTGAAGAAGATCATTGTGAGTGAGGTTTCGTCGTCGAGACAACGGTTCGCGAGCGAGTTTGGCGCGCATCATGTTCTAGATCCGAAGACGTACGATACCGTCAAGGTCAGCAGAGAATTGAGTGGCTCGGGTGGGCCGGATGTAGTGTTTGATTGCGCGGGTGTGCCTGCGAGCATTGAGACTGCTTGCACAGCAGTCAAGGTGAAGGGTACGGTGGTTAACGTGGCGATTTGGGAGAAGGCGGTGCCGTTCAATCCCAATATGCTGGTGTTCAGGGAAGCGAAGTATACGGCTGTTTTAGGCTATCAGAGAAAAGACTTTGAAGCTGTTGTTGAGCAGCTCGCCAAAGGTTAGTGCTTCATCGGCTGGATTTGCGCTTTTGCTGACCCGATGACAGGCAACCTACAGTCAAGCAAGATGATCACGAGTACGATACAGATGGAAGATCTAGTTGAGGATGGTATCAAGGCCCTCATCAACGACAAGGAAAAGCACGTCAAAATTCTAGTGGAGGTCGGCGGCTTGAACCGCGTGGACTCAGCTGCGCGTTAGGCAGCAAAGCAACATGGAGGTCACGTAGAGGGGTCGTCCACAACTTTGAATTGCCCGCCAAATTTCTTCACACGCCTGATCTGGTGAAAAATAGCCTCTTACCATTACTCGTGATGGTCTTGCTCATTGTCGGCTGCAGTCGGACATTTGCAGGCACCGGGTGTTCTTCTTCTCGACGTCAAAGATGTCCCTATGGAGAAAAGCGGAATCCACCGGACGCAGACGGACAGTCACTGTCGCCAATATCGACTAAAGACTCACCACACTGGAGAGGGCAGTGGCTACCTCCTGTGCTTGCGGGCACTTTGTCTGAAGCACAGAACATGGCCATGACGATTGCGAAGTGACGTCAGAATAAAGCAGATACTGTAATCGATGCAGAAAATTAACCGACCTACCATGGGTTCGAGGGACTGCCAGTCCTTATACGGGAAATCGTCATGGCGAAAAAAAAAATCAGACTCACTGACCGATTTCATGGACAAAGTTCAATCTTGTGGGAAGCCGGCATACATGGGCTAGTTAGGTAGGATCGGAGTGCCCTCGATCAGTGTCATGCGAGTCGGCATATCGAAGGTGTGAGCTGACCTAGAAGTATTGTAGTCGCCAGAGCTGCGATCGAGTTACATTTTGTCTATATCGCAGCAGTAGCTCGCTCCCTAAATTTTGACATACAGCTACATTGGACTTTCTCGACTTTGTCATGCCCGGCCGTATAAGCAGAATGTTAAACGAGATAGTGAGGCTCTTCATCGTGGCCAGCGAATAAACCTCGCGCTCAATCGAATAATTCACAACCATCCCCTCAGCTCAGCGAATATTCACCTCTCCGGCTAGGAAACGAGAAACGAGAAACTCGCTTCCTACCGCACGAGAAACGACGCTTCCTCTGACCCTACAAATGCGCTGGCGGTGCCACCAATCCTTCCACATCTGCTTCATGTGCCTGCATGTGCAGATTCGCTGCGCATTGCAGCTTCTGACGCAGGATGCTCATCCCCAATGATGAGCACACCCACAGCCCCATCGCGCCCCGCGCAGCAGCGCCACTTCCTGACCACGCAGAGGCTGACGGAGGAGGAAATCGCTTTGAAGCTGCGTCGCGGCGTAGCGCCATCCTGTCTTCGTCGCGCAGACTGCAGAGCAGCCCGACGCCGTTTCTCCAGGACCAGGAGACAGTGCAACGGTAAGTCGATTCTCCTTCACTGTTATTTTCTGCGCACACATTTCAGCTGCCGCGGTATTCGAAGGTTGGGCATGGCTAATATTTGTATCTGCAGGCCCGTCCCGTATCAGCAGGTGCACGCTCAGGTGCCGAACGTGAACGAGTTCCGCGCTCCAATGACCTTTCTGCGGATGCTCGATCGGCGGTATATGCATGATCAGGAGTATCTCGACCTGCATGTTTCAGGCCGGGATTTCTCCCAGCAGCAGACTTTTGACCAGCAGTCGTTGAAGCAGCAGCCTTTGAACCCAGAGCATTTCAGCCAGCAGACTCCAGCTCAGCGACTGCCTGTCCAACGGCCTCTTGGTCAGGCGTCACCTGACCGGGAAATATTCGCTCCACAGACGCTCCAGCAGCAGTGGACACGACAGGCACTCCCAGGTCAAATGCCCTCGGATCACGTGCGCATGCAGCACATGCCGAGCCAACAGCGTGAGCAACACCTTGCACCGCAGGATCCGGCTCCATCTACACCGGAAGCCGCGGCGGCGTGCATGACGAGCAAAATGTGCACCAAATGCTACGCGCCCTTTGACGAAGCCCACAACCACGGGATGGCTTGCGTGCGGCACTTGGGTAAGCGCCTTCCCTTCAGATTTCAATACCAGCTCCACGTCTCCAGCGTGCATGCTAACTCCACACAGCCGACGAACCCGTAGTCGACGACAGGTCCCCCGTGTGGCAACACTGGGACGCCAGATGCGGCGTGCCCAAAGACCATACGCAGGTGCTCGCGCTGTTTCCGCACGCTTTCGTGTGGCGCTGCTGTGGGCTGCCCGGAGGGGCTGAGGGGTGCTTGAGTGAGGCTCACGTCGCTAAGGCAGATCAGGACTACGTCTCGGAGGCTGCCAGCTGGGCTGCGGATTCTATGCAGCGTGGCCATGGCTCTTGAGGGTGGTGCTAGAGCTATGGAGGCTACGGCGAACGGAATATGAGGACAGACCGGAGGCTGTCTGGATTGAAGCGCTTCAGCATTGGCGCGTTTTGGCGGTTTGACATGGGGCGTTGTGGCCTTCTCACATGGGGCATTTTGGTGTTTTGTTTCTACGGGTTTGGTCTTACGACAGTCGGGGCCGGTTTATGGCTCTGTCGGTTATTACCTTGGAAGAATTGCGTATGGGTTGATTGCGAGGCATCTTGGGGACGTAGTGTCCAGACGATAGGACGTCGTCGTGTCCAGGGCGCGAGCCGCAGTCGGTCAAGCGTGGGGGCAGGTTGCAGTAGCGCGCCAAGCGGTCGCGAGGCTGGACTGACATCAACACCAGTCGAGACGACCAAGCTCGGCATATCTCTCTGCTGCGCCGCCTGTAGACATTGCAATATAGATCTAGCCTTGCGAATTCTTCTGGATCTCCTCAAGAGCGTTGTAGTAGATTTGCTGCCTAGCACCTGACCGGTCACGCTCACACCGCGACCTTCGTCATCGCCGAAGCTTCGACCGCCTATCAATCGCGCCGTCCCTCGGCCGTACGCCTCACCAACGCACCCCACATACACAATGGCGTCCAGGAAGAAGGTTCTCCTCAAGGTAGTCACGGCATCTTCCAGAATGCTGTACCCGGCTGACGTAGGCAGGTCATCATCCTCGGTGACAGCGGTGTCGGCAAGACCAGTCTGATGAACCAATATGTACGACTCCACCCCTCGCGGTCGATATGCAGCAGTCGCACTATTGCAGGCAGAGTGCCCTCGCTCACACAAAGGACATAGGTCAACAAGAAGTTCAGCGCGAGCTACAAGGCGACAATAGGCGCCGACTTCCTCACCAAGGAAGTCATGGTCGATGACAGGCTTGTGACGATGCAGGTGGGCTGGCGCACTCCCCGCTCTGCGGCGCAACGATTGACAATGCATAGCTCTGGGATACAGCTGGACAGGAGCGCTTCCAGTCGCTCGGTGTCGCATTCTACCGCGGCGCCGACTGCTGTGTGCTCGTATACGACGTCAACAACTCGAAGAGTTTCGACACACTTGACAGCTGGAGAGACGAGTTCCTGGTCCAGGCCAGCCCCATGGACCCCGAGAGTTTCCCCTTTGTATGTGCTTCTGCTACGACAGAGGGCGGAGCATGGCTGACAAGCACAGGTCGTGATTGGCAACAAGATCGATGTCGAGGAGAGTAAAAGGATGGTGAGTCTTCCAGACAGCTGCAAGCGCTGCAGTCGCTGACTTCAGCTCCAGATCTCGTCGAAGCGCGCCATGACCTTCTGCCAGTCGAAAGGCGGCATCCCGTACTTTGAGACCAGCGCCAAGGACGCTATCAACGTCGAGCAGGCATTCGAGGGTAAGTGCCGTTCGATCCACGATCAACTGCAGTACTAACGCAAAGCAGTCATCGCACGACAGGCCCTTGCGCAGGAAGACGTCGGCGACTTCAGCAACGACTTCCCCGAGACCATCCCCATCGATCTGAAGGGCAACGAGGGTGGATGCGCGTGCTAGTGTGCACGAGGGTGTAGAAAGCATCGTTCTGGAGACACTTGTAGCCTCACACAGCCTAGTGTCGTTCGGCGGAGTCTGGTGTACGGTGTATTGCATGCCTCTGTTGGGGTCTCTTGCTTGGTTGTGGTCACTGGGAGTATAGCGACTGATAGTACATATTTAATCACGTGCAGTTGAAGGGTTGCACAGTGCACATGTTGAATCACGTGCAGCTGAAGGGTTGCACAGTACACATGTTGAATCACGTGCAGTTGAAGGGTTGCACAGTACACATGTTGAATCACGTGCAGTTGAAGGGTTGCACAGGCACACGTTCACTTATACAGGCGTGGCGCATGTGAAATGACGAGATGTGGCTGACGCGTCCGGGCCCGGCGCTATGCACACTTCTGAGACAGACGACCCTGAAGCACTGCGCATCTCGGACCACGACGCCATCCCCGAGTTTCCCGGGTCACGCTGGACCCTCACGCAGTCGCTGCAGGAGCCGACACGCAGCCTCTGGCTCTCGCACTGCACAGCCGTCTCATGGGCCCTCTACCGCACTTGGACACCCGACTCCCGGCCGCGATCCCGTCCAAGGCCTACACTTGCTTCGCTGCGGGCCCTCCCTGACGGCACCTCATTCCCTTGAGTGCTGCATATATATATATATATATATACGTATATATACACGTATATATATAATCACAATGATCCCGCGACGACAGGAGGAGGTCGAGCCCACGCCCACGACGCCCCTCAGCCCGCGCAGCAGCTCGGCGTCCAGCGACAGCCGCTTCGTCTACGACGATGATTTCTTGGACAGCCCCGTGCGCTCGCCGGCGAGCGTCGTCAGCGTGTGGGACGAGGAGAAGAAGCCGCACAGCAAGACGCGGCACGCAGTCGGAATCGCGCTGTTGTTGGCGACTGTGTTTCTCTGGACAGCGTCCAACTTCCTAGCTAGCGTACGTAGCAGCATCCCATGCCCGACCATTCGGACCGCGCTAATCCCCCCCCCAGACCATATTCGCCGACTCGTCCTACGACAAGCCCTATCTCGTGACCTACGTCAATACCTCCTTCTTCCTCATCCCGCTCATCCCAATGCTGCTGCACCACCTCTGGGCCGACCGCGCCAACCGCGCCACCAGCACCCACCGCGAGCCCCTGGCCGCCCAACTGCGCAGCCTGCTCAACCGCCGCGCCGGCAAGTGGACCCTCCTGCGCGACCACGAATCGGCCTCGGCCTCGCGCTCGCCCAGCAAGTCCGGCGATGCCGAGGGCGCCGAACTGCTGCTCGGCTCCAGCACCAACGGCAGCGTCCACGACCCGCGCGAAGTGACGCCCGACGAGGGCCTGACGCTGCACGAGACGGCCAAGCTCGCCCTCGAGTTCTGCATCCTCTGGTTCCTCGCAAACTACTTCGCCGCCGCCTGCCTGTCCTACACCACCGTCGCCTCCAGCACCATTCTCGCCTCGACGTCCTCGATCTGGACGCTGCTCTGCGGCTCGCTCCTGCGCGTCGAGCGCTTCACCCTCGGCAAGCTCATCGGCGTCGGCGCCTCGCTCGCCGGCGTGGCCCTCATCTCCACCATCGACGTCTCGGGCGCCACAGACTCGAACCGGGGCTCCTTCCCGCACAAGACGCCGCGCGAGCTGGCCCTGGGCGACGTCATGGCCTTTGTGTCGGCCGTGCTGTACGGCTTCTACGCCGTGCTGATGAAGAAGCGCATCGGCAGCGAATCGCGGGTAAACATGCCGCTATTCTTCGGCTTAGTGGGCTTATCCAACGTGGTGTTGCTGTGGCCGGGCCTCGTGATCCTGCACCTGACGCGCATCGAACCCTTTCAGCTGCCGCCCACGCGCTCCATCCTGGCCATTGTCCTCGTCAACAGCGCGTCCAGCCTCGTCAGCGACTTCTGCTGGGCCTACGCCATGCTGCTCACCAGCCCGCTGGTCGTTAGCGTCGGTCTTAGTTTGACTATCCCGCTTAGTCTTGTAGGGCAGATGGTGCTTGATGGTCAGTATGCGAGCTGGCTGTACTGGGTTGGTGCGGCCATCATGGTCGTTAGTTTTCTGTTCATCAATGCCGAGGAGAAGAGGGACGGCGAGGGTGCGCTGGAGCATGCTGAGCCCCTTGGTGGCCCGCGCGGCATGCAGAGTCTGAGGGATAGCTCTCACAGCCGCCGCCGCAGCTCGGGGGCGAGTGTGCAGGGCTGACGAGGAGAGGGTGTTGGCTGTTGAGCGGTGGGTTGGATACCGTGCTTGCATTACCGGCGTTCTAGAGTCTTTTCCTGCAATGGGATATCATTTCTTCTCCTGCAATGGGGATGTCATTTCTTCTCCTGCAATGGGGGTATCATTTCTTCTCCTGCAATGGGATATCATTTCTTCTCCTGCAATGGGATATCATTTCTTCACCTGCAATGGGGATGTCATTTCTTCACCTGCAACGGGATGTCATTTCTTCACGTGTTCTGGGTATCATGTCGTGGCTCTGTCTTTCTTCACTCGCTCCGTCCCGCACCGCCGCCGTTCATATCCCTGCTATACCGCCCCCCTCCCCTGCCCTTGTACTTCCCCCTCCCGCCGCCCCCGCCCCTGTAACTCCTCCCGCGATCCTCGTCCCTTCGGCCCGCCACAAGTTCCTTCCTGCGGACCTCCCAGCTCTCGTCGTCCTCGAGCTCTTCGGCCGCCCACCCCTCGCTCGCCATGAACGCCTCCAGCATGCGCTTGACCTGGGGCTCCCACACGCCCGCGCCGCGCGCAAGGTCGGCGTGCTCCAGCACATTGTCGCCGCCGAGCGAATACGCGCCCTGTCTGCTGCGCACAAGACTGCTCATCAGCCCCAGCGACCCGCACGCGACACCGAGGTCGTGGCACAGACTGCGCACGTAGAAACCGCTGGTGACGGTCATCCGCAGGCGCGCGGCGGGTGGTGCGTGCGAAGTGTCGATGCGCGGAGGGGATGGTAGGTGCGTCGCTGAGCCTGCGAAAGACGATGCGTCGACGGCTGAGGCTTGCTCCACGCTGTCTGCGGGCTGCTTCTCGTCGGGCACGAGGGGCTCCGGCATGTCTGCGGTGAGCGGGCGCTGGGCCGTGTCATGGGGCTGGGCTTGGGGGGCTTCTGCATCTTCGAGCGCTTCTGCGTCTTTGGGGGCTTCTGCGTCTTTGGGCGCTTCTGCGTCTTTGAGCGCTTCTGCGTCTTCGGGGCCCGGCGCGGGGGGGAGGGCGCCGGACATGGCGGGCTCGGAGGCGGTGCGGGGTTTCTTGGGCTGGGAGCCGGCGTCGTCGCGCATGCCGTCGCCTGCGTCCCGAGTTGGGGAGCGCGGGGGCTTGGGGGACGAGGGTGAGCGTGCGCGCTTGGCGTTGCGCTGGTGCTGGACTGCGTCTGAAGCTCGGATTCCCAGCAGCTTCTCTGCGCCGGCTTTACCATCGTCGTCGATTTCCTCGGCCGGCCACGCAAAGGGGTGAGTGCCGGGCTCGAGCCACTCCACGAGCTCGAGCTTCTCTACTGTGACCGGGCGCGCGGCGACGGCCGGTATGTCTTTCCCCTCGCGCGCGTATTCGTACATTTTCTTGCCGTCGACTTTGAGCGCGGAGAAGACGCTGGGCTTCTGCATGATGTTGCCGCGGAAGCCGGCGAGCTTCTCCTCGACCAGCTCGCGCGTGACGTGCGCGTAGTCGGCCTTGCTGACCACCTTGCCCACGGCGTCGTAGCTGTCTGTAGCTGCGCCGAACAGGACAACGCACTCGTAGCTCTTGGTGCATTCGAGGAACTTGCCCAGCTCCTTCGTGCCTCTGCCCACGCCGACGACGAGCACGCCTGTCGCCATGGGGTCGAGGGTTCCGCCGTGCCCAAGTTTCACCTTGAGCTGGTCCATGTGCTTCTTCTTCGATCCCGAGACGAGCATCTGGCGACGTGTCGATTCGAGCCACGGCTGGAAGAGCTCCGATTTGGCGAATTCCGTCTGCAGGTCGCGCAGAACGCCCGCTGAAGACGCCCATTGCGGCTTATTGATGCCGAAGATGCCCTCGAGCACCTTCCGGCCAGCGGCGGCGCTTTCTGTGGGAGGTGTAGTCATGGCGCGTCGAATGTTGGACGCAATTGACATGGAGGGGTGAGCACTGGTCGAGACAGCTCCAAGGGAGCCTCGAACATTTTCCAGACGTCTGACGACGCCAAGCCTGCAGAACACCAGCGGTAGGCAACGAATTAGCGGACGATCGCATGTGAAGTGTTTCTGCGGCCTTTGCACGTGGTGACTGCACTCCACACCTTGTACCCTGTACCCTGTACCTGACAGCACGTGAGGCGCCTACTGCCTCTCGAGTATTTGATCTGAATCGCACCGTCGTGGCCATCATCCACGCATAGCGAACAACCACGCCGCCGCCGCCATGGGCGACAACCACAACGACCTCGAAGAGCTCGCGCGCTCCACAACAGAAGACTACTACACACTCCTCGCCGTGCCCTTTGACGCCGAAGAATCAGTCATCAAGCGCGCCTACCGCAAAGCCTCGATCCGGTACCACCCCGACAAAAACCCTGACAACAAAGATGCCGCCGACCGCTTCATCGCCCTCGGCTGGGCGCGCGACATCCTGATCGACCCCAAACTCAAGGGCGAGTACGACCGCGCGCGCACACGGCGACGTGAGAAAGCGTTCCAGGATGAGCTGCTCAGCGGGAATAGGCGGAAGATGAAGGAGGAGCTCGAGCGGAGGGAGCGCGAGAGCGCCCATTTCGGCGCGAGCGCGAAGAGGAAGCGCGCCGCGGACTTGACCGAGGCCGAGCGCAGGGAGCAGGAGATTCAGCGTCTGGCCGAGGATGGGAAGAGGCGGAGGAAGGAGGCGCAGGACAGGAAGGATAGGGCGAGGATGCATGAAGAGGCTGCGAATTCGGCGCCTGCGGAGCCGGTCAAGAGCCCTGAGCGACAGGCGCCAAGGCCGGGGGAGTCTGCTGAGCTGGATCGCACGGTCAAGATACGGTTTCATCGTGACGGCGAGACGACGACGTGGGACAAGGATGCGGTGAGGAACATGTTTGGGAAGTATGGCAAGATTGACAGCATCATCATGGCCAAGGATAAGAAGCTCAAGCTTGAGGGCGAGAAGCACAGGAAGCTCGTGGCTATAGTGTTTGTCGTCTACGCACGCCTCGACCACGCGCACGCCGCCGTCTCAGACGCAAAGGCAGATCACCCAGCGCTTGACCTCGTAGCCTGGGCGAACGGCGAACCAGATCTATCCTCCGTCGCCAACGGCACTGGCGCATCCACCTCCACTGGCGCATCCACCTCCACCGCCGAATCGCCCACGACGCCATCAGCACCCACGACGCCAGCAGCACCCGCGACGCCAGCAGCCAAGTCGTTCAAGGCATCTTTCGGGTCCAGTCTCGGTGCCGGGGCCGGAGCGACTCCGCTCGGCACGCCCAAGTTCTCATTCAGTCCCAAAACACCTAGTCTGGAAGAGGTGACCATGATGCGGCTCAAGAACGCAGAGAAAAAGAGACTGGAGGAGCAGATTCGGACGAGGGAGGCTGCCGAGGCGGCACAGGAGGCTGCCGAGTACATGTCGGTGTGATACTGCAGCATAGGACCTTGACTTTAGCGATGATACCCACACCATGTCGATAGACGATATCTACAAAGACAGCTCTCTGATGATGCGGAGTGAGGCTATCTCATGGCCTCAGCACTAGATCATACCGCCCGGGCTTCAGAGCGATCCTCTTGCCCTTCTCCACAATAGTGCTCGGCTCCTTCTGCTGCCGAGTAACGTCGGCCTCGCTCTCATCGCCCGGCAGCAACAAATACCCAACCGTACTCGTCGGCACCGAGATCTTCATCCTGACCCCCCCACTCGGCTCATCCCTCCAATACTCGACCTCGATCCTGCCATACGGACACTCGACATCGCCCCTGACGTGCCCAAACTCCGACTTCAGCGGCGGCCGCACAGTCCACGTCCGATACGCCACCGCCTCGCACTTGACGCCCAGCACCGCCTCGTAGAACCACTCGTAGATGGTGCCCAGCATGTCGTGGCACTTGGAGCGACACGCGTCCTGCCAGAACTCGTTGAGCGTCGTCTCGCCGCGGCGGAGGAACCGCATGTAGCTCGGGTGCTCCTGCTGGCGCGCCATGTCGAGCACGATGTCCGGGCGGTCCACGTCTGCGAGCGTGTTCCACAGGTACTTGAGCCCGATCTCGCCGGCCTGGATGCGGTGCCCCGAGTCGGTGCAGCTGGCGAGGAAGGCGCGCTGGACGTCGGGAATGTGCGCGCTGGGCACGAGATGGAATTGCAGGGCAAAGGCTTGCGCGACCATGTTCCTGTCCTGTACGCCCGGCTCGTCGCGGGACGTGTAGAAGGCGTAGGGGTATTTCTGCTTGTCTGCGACGAGCAGGTGTGCGTTGTACGCGTCGTAGATGCGCTCGGCCCAGGCTTTGAAGCGCGCTTCTTGCTCCGGCTTGCCCAGCTCGGCCGCCATGCCCTGGATGTTGCGTAGGCAACGGTAGTAGATCGCCGTCTCAATGTTGGCCTGGTTGTTCCCGAACGCAATGTCGCGCCCCCAGTCGCCCAGGCCGTGCTCGATCAGCCCGCCGTCTCGCTCCTGCGTGGCAATGTACTCCATGTAGCGCACGCAGGGCTCGAAGAGCTTCTCGTAGACGTGCGTGGTGCCGTAGTAGAATCGCAGGATCTCCGGCAGCAGCGCAACGGCGCCGCCCCAGGTGATGGTGTCGTGCAGTGGCCCGCACATGTAGCGGATTTCGGGCGCCATGGTCGGGCACAGCCCGTTGGGCTCCTGCGCGTCGACAATGTCGGAGAGGATCTTGCTGTACAGCGACTCCATGTCCCGGATGTACTGCGTTGCAGGCGCAAGCAGGTGGGTTACTTCGAGCCAGCCAAACTTCTCGATCTGCGGGCAATCGGTGTGGTAGCTGAAGAGGTTGGAGACAAAGGACCAGTAGCACATGCTGAGCAGCTGGTTGCAGTCCTCTTTGTCTGTTGTCATGGTGCCTAGCCGACGGGCGGCAGAGGAGATGTGGCGGCTCTCGAGAGATATGATTGTTGGTAGGCCGTTGGGATTATCCGACTCGATGGCTGCACCCTCAATCTGGATGTAGCGTGCGGCTGTGAAGCAGAAGTCGGGCTCCCAGGTCTCGACGCCGGTGCCCGCGAGCGTGAATTTGCAGAACACATCAGTCTCGAAGGCTTTGAACAGAGGGTCTGGCATGAGGACTTTGCCATCCTCGCCAATCGTCTCCGAGAAGCGCACGATGACCTCAGAGCCCGCAGGGCCTGAAACTTGCACCTTAACCATGGTGGTCATGTTCTGACCGAAGTCGAAGGCGACAACACCGGGCTCAAGTGTCTTCTGTGTCTTGGGCGTGTACGTCTCGTGCAGAACCACCGGGGGCTGGTTCTGGTACTTCAGCTTGCCCCTTGGGCCTGTGACTGGCGTGGCCTTCTTCCATTGCACATCTTCCTGGAATCCTGGTGCATCCCAGCCGTGTGGATAAGCACGAAGGTCCTTGGTCTCGGATGAGTAGATGTTCGCAAGTGTCGTTGCGCTCTTGCGTAGGCTCCAGTCAGGGCCAGTAGTAATGGTCTCGCGACTGCCGTCTTCGTAGAAGAGGTGCAGCTCAGCGAAGAAGCACAGCTCATTGCCATATCGGACATAGGTGTTGTCTTCGTAACAAGGCCAGAAGAAGCGATCATCTCCTTGATCGCCAGCATAGAAGCCGTTGCCAATGTGAGCACCGAGCACGTTCTCACCCTGCTTCAGGATGCCCGAAACGTCGTAAGCAGTGAACTGGACCGTGCGGTGGTAATTGGTCCAACCGGGATCGAGCTTGTGGCCATTTGCCGCCGAGGGGTCGCCATTACAGACGAAATTGAAGTGGCCCAGGCCACTGGCGAGCACGATGGCACGAGACGGCTGTCGGTCTAGATGGATTGCCTTGCGCACGTAGATGGGCTTATCACCATTGTCGCCGATCCATACTCCTTTCCATCGATTGGCCTCATCTTCGAACCAGGTCCGGAAGATCAGGCTGGTGTGAGGCATGTAGGTTTGGTTCATGCTGTAGGGAGGGAGCAAGCCACTCGACCTTGGATATGCGGTGAAGAACTCATTGGTGGCGCCTTGTGATGTGTTGCCATCTTGGTCCCAGACAGTCACTCTCCAGTAGTGGAAGGATGCTGATTGGAAGCCGCCATCTGGTGCGCAAAGGACGTTACGCTGTTGGTTTCCCTCTACTTTGCAAGAATCCCAGCAGATGGCGTCGAAAGATTTCGTTGCCGATATCTCAACACGGTATGCTGTTTGCCGAGCATCGGCAAAGTCTGATTGCAAGACCCAAAAGACGCGTATCTTGTCGGTGTCGATCCCAAGGGTCTCGTGGAAGGCGTGAATGCCACAACGCGTGATCTGGAACGCCATGATGCTTGTGCAGGACTGAATCCAACGAATATCCAATCGGTGTGGTAAGTGGACAAGTTCGATCTCGACGATGGCAAGATACTGAGGCTTGTCGGGATTGCGCACTAGTAACCCATCGCAAGCTGTATCGTGCTTTGCAGTTCAGTGAGCCGACCCGAGCAGGCTGGATTGCTAAAACTAGATCTGCTGCCGACAAGGTGGGTCTGCTGGGGTTCGGCAGTCGACGATGTGGATATTAGATGATAGAAAGCATCTTCTTAGCGTGTACGACTGCCGCCGCACCACGGAGAGCCGCAGCTTGGTCCGGGGCGACCTGCACCGAACACGACAAAGCGAAGGCTTGCCGAAGTTCTCCCTGACTAGAGTCTGACTCTGTGCGGGGAAGGATGCTGGAGTCTAGAGAACGGGCGGTGACGGTCTCCACTGCGGCGAATTAAATTCGCATGATCTAACCGCAAATGTTGACCCACGTTCTCTGGCCATGCAACGATCAGTCTGGCCGTCTTCATCAGTCGGTCATGTATAATCCGCTACCTGTTATTCAGAGATGGTGCCCCGAGGGATCGGAAGCAGATGTTGCTCCACGTGCACAAGCCCAGTCGGTCGGCGTGACTCAGTCCGGGGTAGAGAGTTAGGTCCTGATGATTCGCTGCGGTGGTGGTGCGGTATATAAACCTGAACGGTGTCTGTTGCCGACAAGAGCACCGCCAGCTTTTTCTCTACGCAAACAAGATGGGTCTCGCCACTACCGTCTTCTCTGCGGTCTTTCTGGCTACTGGTGGCTTCTTGTTTGGTTATGATTCTGGTATCATCACCTCCACCATCGCTCTCGATACATTCAAAGAGTACTTCGCCAATCCCAATGACACCACAACCGGTGGCATCGTCTCCGCCTTTCAAGGCGGAGCTATTGCTGGCACCATCTTCAACATGCTTTTCGCGCACAAGCTGGGTCGTCGCTTGACCATTATGGTCGGAGCGCTCGTGTCGGTCTTCGGCAGCGCTCTCCAGGCTGGCGCAGTCAACATGGCTATGCTCATCGTCGGTCGCTTCATCGGTGGTGTTGCAGTCGGTCAACTCACGTCCACCATTCCCCTCTACGCCGCAGAGCTGTCGGAAGCCAGATCCCGCGGTGTGCTCTCCGGCCTCCTACAGTGGATGCTGAGTTGGGGTTTCTTCGTTGCTCAGTGGCTCGGCTATGGCTGTTCCTTCAACAACACACAATTCTCTTGTAAGTTGCTCCAAGCTCACATCAACGATCGCGAACTGACTTTCATCAGGGCGCTTTCCGCTTGCATTCCAGTGCTTCCCAGGTCTCATCCTTGTTTCTGGTATCTTCTTCCTCCAGGAGTCGCCACGCTGGCTGATGGAAAGGGACCGTCATGAGGAGGCCATGGCTTCGCTCCAGAAACTCCGCAGCGGCTACGATTCCGAGGTTATCGACCTCGAGTACCGGGAGATCCGCGACGTTATTGCGGCCGACAGGGCCCTTGGTAACATCACCGTATTCTCAATCCTTACCAAACCTTCATGGCGCAAGAGGCTGTTGCTCGGATGTGGAGTCCAGGCCTTCGGCCCTCTTTCAGGCATCAATGTCATTAACTACTACGGCCCTCGCATCTATAACATCCTTGGTATCTCGACTCGCGAGTCTCTTCTGATCATTGGCATTAGCGGAGCTCTGTCCATCGTCTGGTGTACAATCGGTCTTGCCATCTTGGACAAATTCGGTCGCATCAAGCCTCTGCTCATTTCTGCTGCTGGTCTTGCTGCAGCTCTCCTTGTCAACGCTGTACAGGGACAATACTTCAACCCCAGCAATGGTGCGCAATTGCGTAGTATGGTCGCCATGAACTTTGCATTCTCGTTCTTCTACACACCACTCGGTATCATTTCTTGGGTGTACCCCGCCGAGGTAAGCAGCAACGCACTCAGTCACACTAGAAATGTCTGCTAATACACTGATTCAGATCTTCCCTGTCGAAGTCCGCGCGCTCGGTAACGCTATCACAACCTTCACGAACTGGGTCGTCAACTTGATCTTCGCCCAATTCTCCCCTCAGGCGCTTAGCACGATCGAGTTCAAGTACTTCTACGTCTTCTTTGTCTTCAACGTCATCGCATTCTTCTGCTACTGGTTCTTCTTCCCCGAGACCAAGGGCAAGACCCTCGAGCAGATGGACGAGCTCTTCGGCGACCAGCTTGTACCCCACGCCATGCAAGATCCTGCTGCGGCAGCCGCGGCCATGGAGAAGGATGAGAAGCTGCACACTGAGATACGAGACGAGTCGCTTGTTGGAGCATGAGGCAGCTACAGCGACGTAGTCGTATACCTCGATGAGGTGTATGAACGGGGAATTCAGAGCCGTGTATGTGATCTGTAGTTGGCGTCGTGGTGATTGAACGAATCAACAATTGTTCGTAGCATCAAACTCACAAATATCGTGTAGCTTTGCTAGAAGGCTAATTCAATCGTTGCCGGCTCTACTGAAACATTCCACTTTTTTCCTGTTGTCGCTCCAATCTGCGACTTCGCCGTGTGTGTCGCATTCGGCACTTCTTACTTACATCACATACCTAGGTAGGTAAGTGTGAATCGTGATGCATACTCGGCAAGTCCCGAAGATGGCCCTTGAAGCCATCCCTTGGAGTTCGCGACCCAGCTGATGCAGATCGATGACGAATAGACGAGGAGCAAGCACTTGGCGGCAAGACTAATACCTTGGTTGCGTTCGCTTGCGGGAAACAAGCCGTGAATAGGGAGAACTTGCAGAGCGAATTGCATAACGAAGCGGAACGCGCCACCCGATCGTACTTTGACATGTACAATCACTTGCAGCCGGCAACATTACGACGAAATTACGGCCCGGCATGCGCTCCAAGTTTTTAGTCTACGAGTCCTTCAGTTTGGGTCCTATCGCCATTCAGACCCATGTCCAGATCTGATGAAAACCTGGAGCTTGCGAAGCGCCACGGTGCGGCACCATCACGAGCGGTTAACGCAGGCATTTAGAGGTCTGTTGGCAGTTTTGCTGCAAATAACGCGCGACGAGAGCAGAAAATTTGCGCAGAGTTTAAAGTTTCAAGACGGCTGTCATCAGACAGATTCATGCCATGATAAACCAGGTTGCTGCCAGTGACTCAGGTGTCAGAGCAAATTGTGGCAAACGTTGAAAGTGTCTGATGTGTATGCCACCGCAGTATAGTGTGCTCCCAAGACAAACAGATCACTACGGAGTACATGTTGAACGACTATGCTACGCGCCATCAGCCTAGAGGGCGTGGCCAGCTCGATTCGAACAGCCCGAATACCATTATACAGCTACCAGAAGTGTGAGCCCACCGCTCAGCGTCAGGAGTAACTCCTACTTGCTACAAACACGTTGGGACCTAGATATATACGAGCCAACGTGGTCACCCCCTGTACCTTCGTCCAGTTGTTCTCGTTGCGCGGTGTAATATAGAGCGGGTTCTGATCGCCCTATGTTCGGCTTAGCTCTTGCAGGTCCATCGAGGGCTTTCGGTACGACTAACTATTTACTTGCCGATATATGAGCAAGCGCAAATATATGCCGTTGAGGATTCAATATCAGCTTACCAACCTCATACAGAATTAGGTCTATGATCAAGCGACGCACTCCAGCAGCTTTAACCACCACTTCGGGTTGAGGAGCACCAATTTCGAGAAGCCAGACTCGTGCTGAGGGAGATCTGACTGACTGACCTGTAGTCAATCCTGGCCCGCTTCCTTCAGCGCAGAGAGCCTTGCGGTGTGTGGGGATACAAGATATCGGAATATTGCGCCCAATACGGTATCACGACAATCGAGACGTTGAGAGTCTACATTCAGCGCAATGATTGCCTGGTAAATCAAAGTACAGATGGCGACGGCTATCTTGGAAGCCACCCCGGAGGTAAACAGTGGAAAAGGATGAAAGGCAAACGATGACCAAAATGATATCTGGAGAAGGCAGTCGCAGCTTGTGAGTGATGTTCTATGGTATCGGACCCAGAAGTACTTGCAGCTATGTTCTCACGCACTGCTTCTGTATATAGCGCCATCGTTGCTGCCCTTGTACTATTTTCTTCAGCGCTTGCCCAGCAGCCATATTGTCATTGGGATGCTGCCTGCAAAGCTGCAGAGAATTTGATCGCTCCTTGGACTACTCGGGAGCTTGCGAGCAACATAGTCCGCGAGGGTGTCGCACCAAGATACCTACCGTTCACTGTCACCGATGGTAGGCCGGAGGCGTGTTATCACCACACACTGTACTGATTGTTCCCATAGGTCCTCTTGGCGTATCAGTTTGGTTCACACCATATATGCTTGCTGCCTCGTGGAACATATCCCTTGTCAAAGCATAGCACGGAGCTATGACCTTGGGGTTCCGCGACAAAGGCGTCGCGATGATGCTCGGTCCTACAACAGGACCGCTGGGAAGGAGTGTCTCCGAAGACAGAAGCTCCCATTCTTGACTCAATGGCAAGATGTTCGGCGCTGGTGTCAGAGATATCCTGCAGCGGCAAGCGCTACCTAGGCACGAACTTGATCTCCAATGCAGCAGCTTTTCAACCAGGACTTTGCCTTGCGAAAGAACAAGAGACCAACAGCACGGCATCTGGAAGCGCTGAGAATCGTACGTCGAGCACCATGGAAGATCATACACTGCACGATTTCTACCTGCGGTCATGGTTTATTGCTGTCAAAGAAGGCATGGGCTCCATTGTTTGTGTCATGAGACGAGTCAATAGCACAATCGGCTGCAGGAATGACCACATCCAGAACACAGTGTTGAAGGGCGAACTTTGCTTCAAAGATTGTGTTGTCCCGGGTGCAAGAGCGCCGGTAAATAGAACGAGGGGCATACCCAGCTACAACACTGCGCTTCCTCAGAAGACATCATCAAGGAGCACGCTCTCCGCATCGTCACAACACAGCTCAACCTCAATATACCACAGGAAGAGTATTCTAAAGTCGGAGAGGTTGGGGCTAAGATCATACGCAAGCCCTCGAGCCGTGCCTTTATCCGCAAGGCGGCTAGCGAGTCTACCATCTTCTCAAGAATGAGTGCAACACTCTACCGCCCAGGATTGTTACACAGGTCGCAGCCTTCGGCATCAAGATAGCAAATCTGGGCTTTGACGCACAACCATTGCTAATTTTGGTAATTTATTTGTGGGCTGCTGTGCTCAAGCGTCATTGTCCTGGTTGTCTTCAGGCAACTACCTAGGCGACACGTACGCCTTTCAATCGGCTCTGGCGGCGGCAGTGGCATAGCCCCAGTAGTGGGTTTTCCCGTGAATAACGCGCGCTGTGTCTTGTAGTCGTCAGCAACGTTTGAGGCGATGGCGTCGCTTCACCTGCGCGTTTGAGACCGCCTAAAAGAAAAAAGTCTTATCCGTGTCTTGTTTCCGCGCTCTCACCACTGACTTGTGGAGGTCATTGGTGGATTGAGAACCGCTGTTTCGACATGAGGTACCTGTCACGTTCGCCTCCGTTCGCCACGTCAGGTAGATTGACGTGTTGACATGTCCTTAAAGTTCGTACATGGTTGTACTTCGCTTGCCACTCTTCATTCGGCGATAGGACAACACCGTAGTTCGATTTTGACAGGGATTGTGCGTTGTTATCGAAACAAAGTTGTTGTGTTTGGTGGTGATGGTGAGGGCGGCACAATAAACGGCTCAGCGGGTTAACCACGATGGGGAGCATGTGACTAACGTGAGCTTCGGTGGCAGTTTTTGCGCTGCACGAGACGGTTTCGATTGTCACCTGAGATGGCAACAATGGGCGCGGCGTCATGGTCAGTCGATCGTAGTGCGGGTACCTGCAGCTGATGGTTAGCGAAGAACATGTTTAGTCAAGATCACACGGCAGCATGACTCAAGAGCCGACATTCAAGTTGATGATCGCTCCTGAGAAATTGGAGCAAAGTTAGAGCTTTCTTGGAGCGCAGCCAAACGCGGTATGTTTCAGACGCCGCGAATGACAATTCCCATAAATATTCTCCCCTCCTCCAATGAACACGATAGCATACCCTTGCAAGAACGTCTGTTTCGTTGGTGACGGTAAGTCGTTTCGATGCTGACCGTGCGATATGTGTATTATGAAGTGGCTCATTTGTATGCGATATAGTGAGGCTGAGGGCAACTTTTGTTGTGGGGGATCAATCGTGGCTGTCATTTATTCTAAACGCCGTGTAGCAATAACCTCTCCCAGATCGTTATGCGAAAGTCGTGATGGTCATATCCATACACATTGTGAGGTCTCCAAGACGCCGAGATGTTGACATGCTGAAACCCCGAGAAGCAAACAATTGAAAACCGGCAGCATCACTCAGTGGCCATTGTATCCGCCGTACTGATCATTCTGCTTGGGCTTCTTGAAGTGGTCTTCGGTCTTGCTGCCGAGCACGGCACCTGCTATGGCACCGAGAATGCCGTGGCCGCCCATCTTGTTACCACCAAAGTACCCGGCAGCGCCGCCACCGAGAGCACCCATCAGGCCTCGGTCTCCCTCTTGCTGCATAGCTGGGTCACTGGAGCCGTACTGCTGCTGTCCCGGCTGACTGTGAGGGTTCTGGCCCTGTGGGTACTGATCTTGGCCGTACGGACCCTGCTGGGGGAACTGGTTCTGAGGTTGCGAGCCGGGGTAGCCTCCCTCTTGGTGCTGGCCATATTGTCTGATAATGGTGTTAGATCCTGTCATCTTGAAACAATGATTTCCGTTATGCTTACCCTTGCTGTTGCTGATTGTAGTCACCGTGCGGACCTACTTGCTGCTGACCATGCTGGAAGCCACCCTGTGCAGGAGGACCGTACTGCGCGTTGTAACCTTGCTGTTCGCCATAACCCTGCTGGCCGTACTGCTGCTGAGGTTGCTGGTAACCTTGCTGCTGATAGCTTCCCTGGTCATAGCCACCTTGCTGAGGGTACGGGCTGTGGCCTTGAGGCGGATACTGCTGCTGCTGGCCGTAACCCTGGTTGTATTGATCGTAGCCAGACATGTTGATGTGTTTCAGGAACTAGGAACTTGTAGGTCGAAAGATGTTGTCTTAAAGTTGTGTGGCTTGTGAAGCGGGGTAGCTGGAGATGCGGGTGGTCGACGTAAGTCGTGATTTGAGTGGAAGCAAGAACGAATGAACAGGAACATCAATCGCCTTTATTCAATAAGCTCAGCTTCTTACTAACGCCACTCCGATCCGCTCTGATGACTTCACAAACCCGTTC
Source organism: Didymella exigua CBS 183.55 (assembly GCF_010094145.1). Lineage (NCBI taxonomy): Eukaryota > Fungi > Ascomycota > Dothideomycetes > Pleosporales > Didymellaceae > Didymella > Didymella exigua. The sequence continues at coordinate 284,853 of NW_022984776.1, read as the reverse complement.
CCACATGAGGGGCTGAGCAGCCAACGAATCTTCGAGTCCTACTCAGCCCTAAGCCACTCATAGCAAAGAACATCAGCTCGTCCGGTTCTGACGGCCTGTCCGGTCATAACATGGCCAAGCACAGGCACAGCCGCACGATCCGAACTGCTCAGCGCTCGCTTGCGCGTTCCCTAGTCTCCTTCCTTCGGCCGGGCTCAGAGACATGCGAGACCGCTGCTGACACCGACATCCTTCGCGGGACCCTCAGTTGCCCGTGAACATCGACTCCTCCTCCTCCTGCTCCTCCTCCTCAAATTGTTGTCTACAGAACGCTTGCGACTCTTGCGCAATGTCTGCGCTGCGCGTCGGCCGAGATGCGTCGCCACAAGTAGGTATCTAGCGCGGAGGCTTAGTGGAGCCGAGCCTCGAATCTTCGTTTACGAGTGTGACGCAGCCACACTCGTAGACCGCAGCCACACTCGTAAACGAGGTTGCGCCGACTCAACAACCTGCATAACAAAGTATTTCTCTGAGGCGCGCTTGCAATGAGATACATCTTATGCGGGGAACTGTTGGTGAGATATGCAACATCACGACAGCTCGAACGACCTCGTGTGGAGCCCAATCACGGCATAGCTTTCAGGGGTCTCAAGATGCCCCCTGTCGCGTCTGATCTGCGCCATGGTCCACCAAGCGTACGGGATGCAGATGTTGAAACGCGACCACCATGACTTGAGACAACTTCAAGACGAGCTGCCAGGACCTGCCCAATATGTTTGCTTCAGGTCAGGGCTCAAAAAACCCCTTTACAGCGAATTAGCTCTCTCTAGTTATTCGAAATTGCCATTTGGAGCCGTCAGGTTATTCGAAATTGCCATTTAGAGCCGTGGACGCAGCCAAATATGTCATTCTGTCACTAGGGGCTCGTTCACTTCTTGGGTCAACCCTCAAACCGACATGGGTTCAGAAGGGACCGAATGCTAGCGTCCTTCATGCACACTATCAAATGCACCCCTCGCGCTGTCGCATGAACGTGTCTCGTCCAGAGCGTTCGCCTGGCCTTTCGCTGCGTCTCCGCTGACTTGCCTTCCTTCTGTCACTCATTCCGCAGGCGGGCTTGTTGTTGTTAATACCACATCCATACTTTCGTTCACTTCAACATTCATTTCATACCACCCTGGTGGCGGTCCTAGCAGGCTCGGGCTTATACATTTTCTTTACCGGATCCAACCGTCTACATCTGGTCGACCTGCAGATGTTGTTTGGTGGAGCGATTAAGCGGCAGGAAGACTGAGAGGGGCCTACCCTATCGTGAATCGCGCAAAATGAACTCGCCGAAGCATCGCAGGTGGAACGACAAAGTGAAATATGTGGTGGTAGAGAGGGAAGGTGTGGTTGGAGGCGGGCAGCAGGACGAATTCAATGCGACACCGACACCCACCATTACTCAGATCCTGTCACGGTCGTACACGAAGAGACAGCAACCGACAACCACGGATGACGGGGTAGACAGCGACGACGACAACGGTGACTCTGGAACGACTACCATGACTGCCACAACATCAACTGAAACACCACCACCGGTATGATTGAATTGGAACGCATGATATACATGCAGAAGCTGACGAGAGTAGCTATTGATCACCATGACGCTACCCCAAGCCCAGGCTTCCGTTGGAGCGCTGGCAAACGACGACCCTACAGAAACTGTTGTTGTGTCGCTGCAGCCTCCGCCTCCTCCTCCAAAGCCTCTGTACGATGGCGGTGGTAGTGGGCGGATATCGCAGACGACAGAGCATCTCCTCATTGCTGCTGGTTCGATCGGTAAGTTAGAGGTCTTCTGCAATATTTTATGGCTACTGATTGTGGTTAGGTGCTACAATCATTGTCGTGATGCTTGTGTTGGCATTCTACACAATGCGCCGGCGAGGACTATCCTTCTTAGACGTGGTCAGGCAAGGCAAGAACCAAGTCACGCGCCGCGGTGGCCAAGGTTCAGGCAAGTACGATTGGGACAACAAAGAGAACGTCGAACAGAGGTACTCTGTAAGGAACGATGCGGTCTACCCTCCTCCGCCGGCGGCTAAGGGCTCTCAATCTGGTTCTCTTTCCTCGCAGACACGCGTGCAGCCTCTGGGTCGCAGCGATAGGTACGACAATATCACGTTTATCTCTGTATATCATGACTAATATCGCATAGCTTCCGCAGTGGTCCCTCCGACATGACTCAGCAGACGTTCTTGCTTGAAGACCCCCCATCACGAATGAACTCTCACAAGCGTGACAACAGTGCAACACCATCTTCGCCTTTCCTGGGAAACCAAAGCCTGCGGAACAGCGAATCAACACATAACACGAGATCCATAGACGATGAGGGTGAGTACTTGCAAGAACAGCAAACTGCGCCTCGACAACCGGCACCTCCATCATTCAAGCAGTTCATGTCAAACCGACCATCTATCTCGCAACGGCCTGGACTCGGGGGTATGAGCAGCAGATTTAGCTGGACTAACTCCCAAGCACCACAAACGCCACACGATCCCAATCGCGACACAATGAACCAGCCCCTGGGACGCGATAGCTTCATGACAAACCGATCCTCAGTACCTCGTTTCCGCACCATCAACTCGTGGGTCAACCAGCAGTCGACCCGGGTGGAGGAGCAGAAGCTTAGGGAACAGTACCGCATGACACAGAGCTCTGCGTACTCGGAGGATGTGAATGACGACGTGGTTCCAGAAATGCCTCCTGTGCCAAAGAACTACAAGCCAACAGGTGGTCTTGCAGGCAAAGACATCAAGCACCAGCGCCACCATACCAACACCTCAGTCGGCACTGCGCCGGTCTTCAGGCAGCACCCCGGCACAGAAGTTCGCTTCAGCACACACAGTACCGTATCCTCCGAGATCCTCGACATGGGCCGGAAGAACTCGGTGCTCAGGTGACAGTAGGCTACGGCATACCAACTTCCCTATCAGCTTTTTTTTGAGTACCCATCAGCATTTTAGCGCATCAAGGAGGACAATGATTCAGTCATGTGACTCGGGTATATGATGCTCCAATGGAACGATCGCACGCGGTTTGAATTTCTTGCTATACCATGTCTGCAAGCTTGTAACTATAGGTGTCGTTGTGCATACTGTTCTTGAATTAGCGAAAATATCTTATCTACCTAATGCTATTCCAACACCACCTGAACCTACGCCTCGCTCTTTGGCTCCCTGCTCTGTAAATTTTGAGACTAACTCCATTTCATGACCCTGCTAAGTGTCCCGCACCGAACCCTCTATATCGTACACCTTCGAGATCTGCGAACACAGCCGCATGGAACGACTGAGAGATGATATCCGCGGAGCACCAAAGTTCGACGTTCCCATCTTCTGCAAGGACTTGACCATGTCCGCGCTGCGCGCGCCAGTGGAGGACGCGCGCCTGAGAAGATTGCGCGGTACTTCTTCTTCGACGGTTGAGGTTTCAGATGGGTGTTTCGAAGAGAAGCGCTGGCATTTACGCTAATGATCAACATCGTACATCGGAATTGAAGGCTTGTCTTTCCGTTGCCGATCTCATTCATAACGTCTTAAGTTGCCGTCTTGTCTTGCACAGCAATGAGGTGGTGATTTCCCACGTTGTAGATGCGCTCTGGGAGTGTCTTCTCATGCTGATTTACAGGGGGATCTATCGATATACCTCTGACCTACCAGGCGATCCCCACATTGACAATCCCCCAGTCCTCGAATCACTCTTTGAAGGAAAAGATGACATACAACGATCAGTACGCAAGCGACGCGCTTTCGACGTCTTGTTGCTCTCAGAGAGACTGCGAATGAGCAGCGTAGCCCATAGGATATACAGACCGGCGACTATGTATACATCCTTGACTGCACAAGAACATATTTCGTCTTGCGCGGAAACGAGCGACCGATCAAGTCCGCGCATGGCAGCCCTAGGATAGACTTTTATAACTTGGTTGGGGACTACTATATCTAAGGTCTCATGGACGATTGCCAGCCTGTATTTGAACAGTCAAGTTCATGAGAGGTAGTGATACTTACATGAGTCGCGTCTTATGTAACTGCGTGAGCAGTATCGGTCGGAGACTGTGATCAACGAGTGTATTGCTATCTGTTGTGGTGTTGTGATGTTCTGTTACAGGAGCTCTCAGCTCTGAGGTAAGCGCACTTGCCCACCGGGCAGTACCTGCTACAATAAAATATCATGTGATCTAAGCCACGTGGTTACATCTTATCAACGTACAAGTATTGAAGCCGGCCTTTACATCTAGGAGAACAAACATGAGCAAGTATGGAAATGACAGACATGTGGCATACTGTTACAGCCTAAAGGCGGCAAAATACAGAATTTACTTAACCCTTGATTAGGCTGCTTATATGAGGCTAATTCTCTTCGACACATGCGCATACTCTCCCAAGGCGTGATCAGACGTATTCGACCAAGGGAACCATTTGAATCTACTATGTCCATAAAATGAGATTTGCGAGCACTTAACGCCGATATTGGAGACATCTCGAGCGTATACACTGCCGTAGATGTGAGGTGAGAAGCATTCGGGAGATGAAGGCACATGGATGTGAAGGAAAATTCACACAAGTTCGTGTCACTATAGTTTTACCACATTATGCAGCAACTTGAGTGGATCGTACGAAATGCTATTTACCCTTAGATCTAGAATCAATGATGAACGAGACTATGGATCGGCTAGTCCCCAAGACAAGCTACACGGCCTTATGGGTTCTCATCCTATGAACCATAGAATACTTCCTAATTGGCCTGGAAAGCCTCGAAATCACCGACATGCCCAGTCCGTGGGCTTTAGCCAGCACACCTAGACTCAAAGCCTGTCGAATCTCGACATCTCGACACCGCCTCAGGCGGAACATCTCGATCATCAAACCAGGGCCAAAGCTTGCAGCCACAATATCATCCCTTCCAGTACCCATCTTCCTCAGCTTGTCCAACACAACAAGTACTGTCGGACTCGATGAATTGCCGAATTTTGTGTATATATCGAGGGACGCTCGAATGTGGTCATCGGTCAGGCTCATCGCCTGTTGTGCACCCTTTAAGATCGCGAGACCACCTGGATGAATGGCCCAGTCGAATGCTGCTGGATCGAGCGATGCACCGGTCGGATTGCAAACCTCGTCGAACATGGAGCTTATGGCGCCGACGGTGGCTTTCGGCACCTCTTTGGTGATGGTCGCTATCATGCCATTTGGACTCACTGAGTAGGACATGTGATTCTTTGTGCCTGGGATGAGTGCACTGCCCCACTCTTGTAGCTCGAAGATCGGCTTTTGCTCCTCCTTCATTGCGAGACCGTTACAGACTACCAATGCTGCCGATGCATCTGAGAACAGTGCCGGAGCAATGTGTAGGTTCTTATCGTCTTTGCAAGCAGCTTGAAGCTCCGCCCTAAAGAAAAGACTGCATAGCTCGGTTGCGAAGACGAGGACTCGAGCCGGTCGACCCCTTAACGAGGCAGACGCTGCGAGATTCGCGGCTTCTCGTAGAGCAGACAGACCACCAGCACAGCCAACACCATGTAACAGTGTTCTTTGTACATCATCAGGTAGCTGCAGCTCCTGGCTGACAAAGAGGTCGTAGCCTGGGCTGCCCTGATCGGTACACGTGACCGCTACAACATGTGTGATATCTGCCGCCGATAGTTGTGCCTCCTTCAGTGCTTTGTTGCATGCTGATACTGTGAGGTCGACACCGGTTGTGCGAAAGATTCGCGAAAGTTCATCGATGGTCGGAGGATTTGCATGATCTTTCGTCCATGTTGAGTAGTCAGAGATTGTTGGGCGTGAAGAGATCTTTGTATTTTGATTGACGTGTAGCAACCTTCGAAACCTAACTGTCAATTAGCAACGGAAGACTTGAAAGTGCTTAGAGTACTTGTGGTCCACTTACCCTGGTGACGAGATGTGCTCAGGGAATAATCTCGTGACGAGTTCAGCAAATTGCTCTTGTGTCTGAGAGTACTCTGGGTACTGATGTGCCAGTCCTGTGATATACACAGAGTTACTGATGGGGAAATTCATGGTGAAGGAAACAAGTAACACAGAAGGATATGAGACGACTCTATGGATGAACCAAGAAAGGCTATCGTGTACTTGTGATGCTGTGATCAGTCAGAGAGCATGCCGTCAACCCTCATATAAGTTGAACAACAGTTAGGTAGTGCTTAGGGGAAGTGCTTTTTGGGCGACTGCCATGGCGACTAGACGGGGCTGAGTGATTTGACCTGATGAAGATAAGAGCATGGCGTGGGGAGAAGCCGTTCAAAACCTAGTGTTACAGGCTACAGTTCGCTTGATGTTACCATCAGAGGCAAAACCCGTGCTCAGGTCGTCGAGAATGTGACTGAAGGAATGCAGTAGAGCCGAAGGATGATTCATACTCTCATACAGGCACTCGGTCCGCGCAGAAATAGGCCATCTTGCTCCTTGGCGATGACCTATCAAAAATAGTTGAAGGAAGGCAGTGAACGGATTATCCAATGATTGCACAAACAACGCTAGCGGTTGGCCTCATGAGGCCGCATATAACGAAGGAGCTAGAGACGGCCATCTCTTTACAGTTACCGAGCCGGACGAGCTCGGATCTTGAACGCAGAATGGGTGTTGCTGATGAACGTGAATGGAGCTAAGAGCCGGTCGTCGCTTTTGCCTATTCGGATATATAAAATCACATCGTTCACCGCGCATCCAATAGAGGTCTCAACAAACATCAGAAAATAGTGATCCGGAAGGTGTGTGTCTGTAGGAAGGAGATCCTTTGGCCAAGGCCTCCAGGCAATTGTTGCTGATTAGCAAATGTGGCCAGTAATGTCGCTTTGTTAGCAAACAGCTGGCTTTTGACAATGTCAGTACGCGCAAATGCGGATGATTCATCCTGTCGTCTCAGTCAGACCACACCGATTTAGGTCCGGGTAATGCCATCAGCCTCCACAACGCACCAACCGCCATATTCGTGATTGTCGTTCAGCGGCTACAGCCACACTGCATGATAGACCCCCGGGGCGTTCGCTGGCAAGTGTTGGTTTTTGAGTCTATTACGATACACGCTCCAGAAATGCATCGACGTCGGTGGAGTGCATGCGACCGTAATTCTGGAACGAGGTTGTATCGATGCATCGTCACATCTAGATATCTGCGGAGAAAAGAAGCGACTAAGCGATGCAGCTGCGAGCCACATCATCGACCGACCTGAACGACCGACCTGAACGACCGACTTGAGGATTGAGCCATAGAGGTCCTGTAGGCGCCTAATTACTTCGCGTCTACCTAAGCTGAAGTGCACCTCAGGCGTTCTTTCGGCGATTGGTGGATCTATCGCACCCTCACCCTCCAGGAATAAGTTGTCGCCTTATGCTAAAGATTCCTGCGCCTTGCAGGAGTCAGACACCCAAAATGGAAGATTTCGCGCGTATGGGGGGCGGCGAACGATGTATGGCTCATCACGGGTGCCTGTGTCGTAGGGTGTTGATGCGGCTCTGAGGCCTGCAAGGCTGAAGCTGACACCTAGTGCCAGGTACAGTGCAGCGGATCATCTCATAGGTGAGCTGGATGGGTGTTAGTGGGGAATCGCCTATCAATTGACGCTTGGGGAACAGATCTCACACCCGATTTGTCAATCACCCCGGCTTCTGCGCGGTGGCGTACCGTGTCTTACACACCGCGGCCTCCAATTTACCCCATCGGGACCGGTCCACGAAAACTGTTCGCGAATACAGCTTCATTGCAGCATAGTACTCACGTGCTTTGTGCAAAGTATCTCTGGGAATAAGCGCAAGTCCGAGACAGTGCGCGGTGGTTTATATTGACGAATGTTCGCCCTGAAAATCTAGGAATTATTATAAAAGATTTTGTGTGTGAACCATGGAGCAACGCAACCCTCACAATGCAATTGCACATCAAAAGTGGGAGCCTGCAAACCTGTGAGTCTGCACTCGCAATTCAGAGCTTGACATTAACCGCAGCAGAGGCAGAGTGGATGTGTCATTGTCTCTACAGGAGCAGTCAGCTCTAAGCAGATACTCGTCCCTGCCATGGGAACTTCGTAACCACATACATACCTTCTACGTGCAAGGATTCTGTGACAATGAAGTTATTGTCCGCCGCGGAACCGAAAGAGGACTGAATCTGCTAGTACGACAGACCGCAGGCCCGCACTCGTACCATTGGGTCAAAGACCCGATCTTACAGCAATCGGGGCCAAATCGGATCGGGGTGGCGGCTGCCAGAGAATTGCTAGAAGCGTACTATAGGAATCGTGCCTTCAAGTTTATTCATGATGAGCTGAGCACTCTACGACCATTCCTTGAGGCGGACACCTTCGGTCTCGCCATGCGTCCAGCCGACTACGTCCGAAGGCTGCAGCTTCAGATTCAACCCTTCAAATATGCTCAGTTACGGGAGCTGAACGCAATGGATCAAGAAGAACATATCTGTCGTGGAGCTTTAGAGTCTTTAATTATCCTCCACTCTCCGCATACGGCAATCGAGATCCGTGCGGACTTGGCGCAGGGGTTTTGCGACGACGAAGAATACGATGAGCTGCTGGACGATGCTGCCGGTTTCATTTTTCGAACTGTCGATCTCGTTGATTCGTTGAAGAAGAAGGGACTGAAGGTTGAGGTAACATTTGATGGAAGGTGGGACGGTAGAGACGGAGCAAGAATTGGCACCCTATCATCTCTCAATGACTGTGTATTCGCAATGAAAGTAGCCTGTCAGTGAAGGTTGACTCTAACGTACCGAATTGGGTATCATGGTCAAACGCTGTCACGGCCCAGATAATTTGCACAATAGTTCCAGATCACCGCAACACCAATTGTCTGGGAATAAGGTCCTGTCGTTCAAACAGTCCGGGATACCTCATTGTCGGCCATGCCCGGGCAACCGAGCATTCATACGCGCGTGCAAAAGGCTTCCCAGACGAAGAAGGCACGGAGACTGCAGTAGACATATTTATCCCAAATGACAGTTGAGAGGCCATCACTAAGCTCAGGCATCTCCAGTCTCACCATGCAGAGCAATGTAGGTCGTTTGCAACAGGGTGTAAACCGTTGAACTCAGCCTTGTCAGGTCGCAACTTGAGTGGTGACAGATCTGAGATCACCGGTTGCCCGATCGACTTGTAGTGGAAGCGTCTAGCTATCGCAACCATCACTCTAGAAACGTTGAATACCAACTTCACAGGCGACCAGACTACTGGCATCTGTCCACGGGCGATGAGCAACTGGCGTGCTTTGAGCCGATAGATAATGCACTACATCTGGTGCTTGCCACTCTAAACCGTGGTAGACATGCATAAAGGCTTCGATTTGAGTAGGCAACCGATATTCTTCAGATTCGTCCAGGGCGACTGGCAGGCCCACCGTTTGGCGACATATTGGACATATTTATTGTTCCTGAAGCCACTTGCCAATGCAGAGAATGCAGAAATGATGGTCACACGGTGTGGCTATAGGCTGAACGACGTCAGGCATGAACGCGTGATGATAGGGGAGGTCTTGGAAGGATATGGAATTTTCTTCTTTCGAGATGGACTTCCCGTGCGCTTCGTAGCAAAGTCATCATTCGGTTGCTACCATAGCTGGAATCGGGATTGAGAGCGCCGACACTGGGCCATTAACAAGTCCTGTCGAAGACTTCGGTCCATGTCCATAATGCCTCGTGGGCGTGGTATCTGCATAGTAGCCTGAACAAGAGCAAGTACTTTCTTGATAACTTGGAGGAATCCCAAGAATCTCACCAATGTACAATTGGTGGAAGTGTGAGCTCCGGCTCGCCTACGAAAAGACTTTTCATCGGGTTGGTGCTCGGTGAAACCAGACCGCAAGCTCGATACACGACCTGACATGAAAATTCAGTCTTCTGTCAGATCGATGTAATCAGCAATAGCCGCCGGAGGTCGTTGAGCTCTTATGTTCGGGGTAGCCTGTTGAGAAGCTGCGAGTGGACTCGACGCAAAATGTCTGAGACGGGCATTGCGGATCTCATCAAGCTGGTTGGAATTGCTGTCGTTGCTAATTGGAGCAGCAGAGGCCAAAATTGCGTCGGTTCGAGGAAGGTGTCCTACATCCTGTGGCGTTCGTGGAACGCTGAGAGCTGCCGAAGGGGCTGCGATGTCTTCCGCATTGCGATCTGAGTGTGGAGGTTGCACGCTCAAGTGAATTGCGAGAGCCAGGTCTTCGTCCTCATCATTTAACGACTCTGGGGAACTAAGATCCACTATACCGCCCCGCGACTCTTGTGCCAACGGTGAGCGTTTAGACTTCCGTACTGGGGGGAGGCGCAGGACCAGTCCATCGTCCAACTCTGATAAATCGATGACTTTGCGAGGCTCGGCGTGTACTTGCTGATGGGCATATGCTTGTAGATGCTTTGAGCGGACTGCTGTGTCTTTGTGCTTCCCATTCGCTGTTGATTTGTCAATTGAAGCCGAATGCGGCTCACGCCCCAATGATGGCTGGTTCCTGGCTTCTACCTGTCCGCTCTTGCAGGGCTTCTGTTTCTTCTTTGCAGGTGAGATTAGCATCTTACCAATAGTATCGACCTCCGGAGGCGCTTTGCGCTTCACAGCTTTCGGCTTTTGTGCAGGTGGAGGCGGATCGAAAACATTTGTCGGAAGGGCCTGACGAAGCACGAAAGCCGGAAAATAATCGCACTCGACACGGTAAGTGGGGTCGAAGGGCACACCTACTTTGCCATCCCACATGCCTTCGCGATCCCCACCCTCGAGATCGTCCCTCCGCAGGGCAGTCAGGCCAAAGGGGGAGTGTAATTTTACGCTCTAAAGAACGTAATGCCATGACTTCCTCGCTTGTGCTTGCGCGCTGCTTTGTAAGCGTGATGCCATGCACAACGTCTCCTGTCTCCGATTGTGAAGAATTCTTTAGCAACAATGACCGCGTGAGCAAAACTGGCCCCACCCAGTTCATGTACAATCTGCCCCAAATGTTGAAACGTTTGCTGGTGACCTCAAGCAGTTTCTGCTCATGTAAAGGGCGCGGATTTGTCAGATCGAGCCGTTTCATCGCAATCATGAGCTCATCACTTGTGACTTTGGGCCTGTAGTACTTCTGCAAGATCTTGTGATCTGGGAAGTTGGTGAGTATCTGTAGGGTCCGTATGTGTGGCTTGGTCTGCAAAAAATCGGCCAAGTGGTAACTCCATTCCGCACAGTCCCTCTGATTGCGGCATAAGCACAGGGAGTGTGCGAGCGTACCTTCTTTTGCAGCGCTCAGAGCGGTTGCTGTACCGCATCCACGCAGACCAACTGTATTGTAGTCGCCACCAGCCAGCATGGCAAACAGCACGAAACCCTCACGATCCAAGTTCAGCTTGTCCTTCATACCTTTGGCTCGAACGATGCGAACATTCTTGTCGCTCTTCTTTGTGTTCTCTTTACTACGATCCTTGTTTCCTGGCTGTCTGGCAACTCGATCATCGTGAATCCAGAAGTTGCAACCGAACATGAGACAGTCCGAGTCCTGGGACCATACAGCATCGACAATGCCCAGTACTTGCAAGCGAGCACACTCGGCTTCCGCTTCACCAGGCGCTTCTTGGTATGGTATGCCAAAGCAGTGTAGCACTTCTTTTAACAGATCGCGTTTTCGGTAGTCAATTTTGCCTCCGCCTCTTTTACCACGTTTCCAAGGAATTCCAGGGCCATCGAACACGACGATCAATTGGATGCTATGAGTAAGCCATTTGCAGATGCGCCAGAACATGGCTTTTTCGATGCCTTGGAAGGCTTGCTCTCCGGAACCTATACGGATTAGACCTAGAAGATCTGCCTCGCTTAAGACGTACTGTCACGGATAGCGTAGACCTGCTCTCGGGTTAAATTGTTGAATCGCCAATCAGCCTCGTCCACAGCGATCCTAAGGGATCTGCCATGTTGCTTGTAATGCTCTTCCGCAAGCTGAGCCAGAGGTATGACTTCTCCATATTCCCGGATGACGTCCCAGAGCCTTCGGCAAGTTAGCATACATATCACGGATCAAGGATGTGCATCTAGGGCTCACTCGGGAATACCCATGACGTGTCATGAAGGCCAGTCCTGTTGGCCGAATAACGCGTCTTAGCGCGTTTTTCGTGTTTGCGTAGATTTTCGAAGCCATGCAAGGTCGTGCAACTTCCCGCGACGTAATTCGCTCCGGCACATCTCTCGTATATTCCACGACTCACGTTGAGTGTCTACAGTAGTGGTATGTGACGATGCTCCTGGAGTGTAGGTGGTGAAGATGACGGACATTAACTCCTTTTGAAGCAAAAACAACGGCGCGACGCTAAAATTGCTGAATTAACGCACTTGGCAAATAAAGAGCTACTCGAAGTATCTATAATGGATACGGTTTGATTTACTAAATCGAACAGTCCCAACCAGCGGAGTCGTCAAGCTGCTCGAAGCCGTGCCAAGTTTCCACTTCCAGGTAGGAGCTCATTTGCTTCAACTTTTCCTCTGCGCCCTCGCGCTTTTGTTTCAAGGCATCCCCTAGGATCTTCGCCGCCGACATTGCCATATCCGACTTTCTCCCCAAGTACCACAGGGCTTGTACGCAATTGTTTGCTGCCTGAAACGCTTCTTTCGACTCTGAAGAACCATCAACTGAGAATGAGGACAGATCATGCTCGGACTCAAGCATAACCACTCCAGCTTTAGCAAATGCACGAATCAACACAGCAGTCCAAGGTTCTGTCAATAAAGCTCCCTGACTGACAGCGAAATGAAAGTCTCGAGACTGGGCGAACGAAGCATCCTCTCGGGGACACGAAGATCGCGCCAGGTTTGAAAGAGCCCGGCAATTGCTCCTGCGAAAGCAAGCTACGAAATCTGTCGAAGTACGGAGCATCTGCTGTGTCTCAAGGCCGAAATCGGAATCATCTACGACTTCGATAAGATCTGCCAAAAGTAAGGCGGCGAGGTGCCAGTGCCCAGTCAGGCAAACGTACCACGACTGGATGCGAGGCGGCAAAGTATCATGATACTGGACGCAATCCCTGATGAACGGAGCATACAGCCTCTCCCAATGTTCGCATACACTGAGAGCCGCTTTTATGGATTGCTCAACTCTTTCACCACGGCAGCTGCGAGAGAGCAGCGTCTGAATTCGCGTGACTTTGCGGAAAAGGAGAACTTTCACCGGAGCTGCATCGCACAGAAGAGCAGCAGCCTGTTCGAAGGAGCATGGCCAACGGACAAGGTCCTGCTGCAGCCGACTCCGCTGATGAGCAAAAAGATGGAGGTCCCAAACGCCATCGGTACTTCTCGGCACGACTGAACCTACATTGCGTTGCATCTGATCTGCTGCTGTTCTTGGTTCAGTAGCGTATACATTGCTATCTTCGTCAGATAGCACGAGAGGCCGCTTGTGCATTGCTGAAGATAAGGTATCGAACATAACTCCAAGCCAGAACAGCAGATCGACTGTAGCACGATCCGCAGCATCGACACGACTTGCAGATGGCTTATGCTGTTTTCCCCGTCGGTTCGTTCGGGGCTTAAGGGGTGGCGTGCTCGCGCACATCGTCATTCGTGAACGCAGCGAGTGGATAAGGCGGACGCCTTTTTCCAAATGTACAGGGGGGTCTTCGGCATCGATCGCGAGGTTGAGCTTGGACATCAGGTCCTCGCATTCCTCGATTGTGGCTTCCCCTTCATTTGGTGTCGCTTTCGATAGATCCACTTCCTCTGCTGTCTTTGCAGGTCCGCTCTTCGAATCATGTGGGCGCTGCGTTAAAGAGAACACGATCTGTGCGAGAACAAGCCGAAATGATTCGATATCGCCGGCTTCCTGCAGGGCTACACGTGCCTCGTTCCAAGCAGTGATTTGCATTGTTCTGTCAAATTCCACGCCGTTCCAAGAGGTATCAGCTGTTTGTCCTGCGAACGCTCCCGGATTACCGTTATGGTCGTAGGGATACTTTGCTTGGCTTCGTTGGGAGGATTGCGCCCACTGAGTGGCAAAGGAGAATATTGCCGAGTTGAGGGCTTTGCCAACTACTTTGTCTTCCTGGAAGGTAAGCTGTCTACCTCTGATCGAGGAGGCCAGAAGATCGAGCCGGAAAACGCGATGGTACATGCGGTTCCAATCGGGTCCGCCCTCGTTTGCGGACGAGATGTCTGCTTTCAGGGTGTAAGGGCAAGTCGTTTCAGTGAGCCAGCATGACAGGGCGTTCTCAAAGCTGTCATGGTATATCTTCAGTAACCCCTCTCTCAGAAATGCTCTGTTTGCAGATGACACAAATTCGGCTGCAAACGAGATGGCTGGGCAAGGAAGCGCACCATTTGAGAGCGACGCCGACGAGCTGCGGCGCCTTCGTTTGCGTCCTGTACGCATGACAGCACCATCCAGTTTGGATTCAGCTTCGCTACAATTGGCATCGTCGCTCTTTCCTTCTTCCACTGTGTCTTGACCGCTAGTGGGTGTTTCAAGGGACGAGCCTTGCCCGGAATCATACGTCAGTGGGCTGCCATCGTCCTCGAATACATCACTAAAACGTCCAAGATGCTCTTTCATGGAGATTTCGATAGCATCATACCACAGAGCAGGCGTTGATCGTTGCGCAAGCGTTGAAAATGCGTCCACTTGAGGCACCGGGATTCCCGGGAAGTCACCGAACGTCACTCCTAGTTGCGCTGGGCTTGTCGAATGGCCACTCCCTGTGTTATCGGATTGACATGTCGCTCTCTCGGTTTGAATTTGCGATAATGATCCATTGGAGTTTCGAAGCGAGACCACGGCTCCGCTGTTCGTCCGGCGACGTTTCACTGGTGGGGCCGGATTTGGCGGAGGTTGTGTCGCCTGCAACACCCTTTGCGAACGCAGCCATTCGAATGTACAGCTCTTCTTTGTCTTGTCGCAATTGCCGCACGCTGCTAAAGGTCCGTAGACATCTACATGGTCAATTGTCTGTGGTGCCGCCCTCAAAGCAAATGTAGCTCACCACTATAGTGGAAGACACTCGGATGGTCCCCCGATTTGCTCTCATCCAGCAGAGAGTCTTCTAGTATTGCTGCATCGCACGCACGCTTGCCTCGCCGGCATTGATCGCAACATCGGTTCTGTTTCCTGCTCGTCTTCAAAGGTTTCGGGGCACTCAGCGCCGGAGGCGTGGGCGATGTCCATGCATAATCAAGGAACGATTTTGGCTGTACATCAACGAAATTCATACTTCCACATTGGACTGCGCTTCGGAAATAGGAAAGAGAAAAAGAGCGGCGTACAGAGGAGCGAAAGCAGCTTTCACGCCGCTGACACTTGCCATGCACAACCCCGCGCGAGCAGCTTACCGGGTTAGGTTCTGGTGGGCCAATGCCCTGATTGGGATTTGCGGGGAAAGCTAATGCGCGGCTAAGCACTTCTTCCACGGCTCTTCGCGCGGCGGAAGCACGCGGAATTGTTCTACTGATTGGACCTTTCAGTCGTAAAACGAGTCGAAGGACGTTTAATCTTCGCGGTTGCACCAATTGTCGTCCGTGCGCGTCATCAGCTCGCTCGATGCGGCCTGCGCTAATGTATAGATCCGCGATATGTGGGCTCAACGCTCCAGGACGAATCCACCGCTCTCGGCTCAATATCTCCTCCACCGCGAAGGGCACAGGCGAGCCGATGAAAAGACACAAGTTAACATTATGAACCTACTTACTGAACCCTAAAAACCCCTCAGAATGGGATAGGTATGGGACATTAACGTGCAATGCGAAACTGATATTTGAGTGGTTATCGCCGAGGAGAAGCTTCAATGTGCCGCCCCATGCGATGTCAAAAATTGGCCGTTCGCTCCGTCTTAGGCATCAAGAGCCTGATATACCTGCCCCTCGACATTGAACCACAGGCCAAGAACTTTGGCATCGGCGAAGGGAAGTATTTGAGTGCAGACAATGCCACCAACTCCTTTCTCACGATCGGCCCACCACCAGCAGTTCGGAAGTCCCGCCCAAAAGCCCGTGCTCTTTGATCTTCCCGTCGGACCTCCATTCGACAACATGAACGTCAGTCCCCAACCTTGAGGAGGGTTTCCCTCGACTGGGTAGATCTCGGAAACGGGGTTCGTGAGATCCGGTTTGGCAGCCGGTATGCCTTGACGAGCAAAGTCGGGGAACCTCTCGACCTGATTTGTAAACATGGTATCTACTGTGGCCTTCTCAAGCAACTTTGCACCGGTCGTTGGCGATGTGCCATCGTTCAGTAGTGTTGCGATTATTTCTAGACGGGGTCAGCGAGCTTGCTCCGAGCACACCGAACATCGGACGACTTACGCGCGTAGTCCGAAGGCTTTGCGAAGCAGCCTGCACCACCGCTATTCAGGACGTCCTTCACCTCTGAAGATTCGACAACCAGAGGCTTGCGTAGAAGATGATCACGAGCGATGAGCGAGCCATCTTCGTTGCGATGGTTCATGTACGCAAGTTGCTTCTTCATCTCGGCAGTTGGGAACATAGAGATGTTCTTTAATCCCAGCGGTTCGAAGATGTTCTTGCGACAGTAGTCATTCAGAGACAGTCCAGTCGCGCGCTCGAGGGCGATACCAGCGAAGTCAATGTTGACCCCGTACTCCCAGCCCTCTCCCGGTTGGAACACTAATGGCTGCAGAATGTCCTTGATATAACCGGAGAACTCATCGAAACCAATGGGGTGAGAGAAGTCGCGCAATCCCTCGTTGAAGAATGTGTATCCGAAGCCAGCTAGAATTGGTCAGTCGGCGAGTTTCCATGCCCAATTCGAAGGCTGTCTTCACATACCAGTGTGGGTGAGTAGCATCCTCAGGGTGATCTTCTTATTCTTGGGCACCAGCTTGCCATCCTGCAACACCTGCAGATCTTTGAATTCAGGAAGCAGCTTCTCGATCTCGTCTCCGTCATCCAGGTGCAGCTTGCCCTGTTCCACCAACTGCATGCACGCCAGACCAGCAATCATCTTTGTGCATGAGGCAATCCAGAACACATTATCCAGGGTCATTGGATCCGAGGAATTGACACCTCGCTGACCTGCAGCATGCGCAAATAGCTCTTTACCATCTTTGCCCACTACAACGACACTTGCTCCTGGAATGTCAGACTTGGGGTCGGCGACAGCGTCTTCAACGGTCTTCCTGAGATTCTTGAGGACGTCTTCGGACAGCAGCATTTTGATAGAAAATTTTGAGAAACCAGGAATTGTATGATATAATCATTCGAAGGATTGCGTGAGATACAACTATGTATTCGAAAAGACCCTCATCCTCAGCTCGGAACGCGCCCCGCGAACGATGAGGGGCGGACTACCACCAACCCCGCGTCAGCAGCAAAACACCAAGTTCTCGCACGAAAGGATCGCGCTTTCGACCCAGTTCATATGATGTCGATCGAAAAGGATGAATCTGGGACCGACAGCTGCGAGAGCCTCCAAGAGACGCCAGGCAACGCTAAATGCAACACGGCGAAGCTGTAGTTCACTCCAAGCCTGCTAATGTTGCCAGCGCCCACGGCCGAACAGTCCCTGCTTTCGCCTTGCTCTGTAGTAAGTCACCATATTTCATACATACAACCGCCGCAAATTTCATGGGCTGATCCTGTACATGAAGGGCGGAATTACGTAGATGCTCTTGGCCTCCGGCAGAGACGATGCCCTCATGCTTTGCCCTGTGCTTTTAGGCGCAGATTGACCAACACAGCCCCACAAGCTCATTGAATGAAGCATTGCAAACCGAATTGTATCACCAGCGGCCACTTGACTTGTCGTGTCAGGCAACTAACCACGTAGGTAACGTGCCTCGGATATACCTCAAGCGAGACCCTGATCTAGGACCGTTGCACCATAACACTCACCGGCATTGTTTACCGTGAAATGCACTTCCGTGCTGCGCAACAGTACTCCCGATGTCACCGACATAACCCTTCCTGCGCCTATCGTATAATGTTGTGATCGCGATGATCACGTCCGCGGGTCGTCAGTTTGACCGCCCACTTGCAACCTGCAACTTGCAAAGAATGAGGTAGCAATTGCGTCACCGAGGATGACTCGCAGGAACACAGCATCTGTGCATGATGGAACTAACTTCCGAAGCCACTGCTGCATGTCTCTGTACCTTACTGAACCCTGAAACATTATTTCGCTTTACAATTAATCTACAATGTACACCTCTCACAGCGGCAAACGTACGATTCAGCAATTGCCCATCCCATCACGAAAGGGCCACAATGCGATTCTCAAGGCAAACTACATTGAAGACATTATCCACGCAATAGGAGAATGGAGCTGCGAGCGACTGGTTCTCGTCTACTCGAAAGCACTTGACGCTAACACAGACGTTGTGTCGGAGCTCAAAAAAAAGCTCGGCCACTTCATCGTCGGCAACAAGGCTGGTGTTGGTGCACACTCGCCGTACCAGGATGTTTTAGAGATCACGAGTCTCCTCAATGAGAGAGGAGCGGACTGTCTGCTCAGCATAGGGAGTAGCAGCTACTCAGACGCCTGCAAGATCGCGCGACTGATGCAGACAAATCTGGCTCCACAGAAGTTGACACCAGAGGCGATGGAAGCTCTCGTCAACCAAGAAAAGGGCACAGTAGATGATCTCAAGAACCCCACAACACGCCTCATACTTGTACCGACCAGTCTCAGCGCTAGCGAATGGAACAACACATCATCAGCGACGAGCCCCACGACCAAGAAGAAGCAGCACTTCTCCAGTCCAAACGCGGCGCCCGATCTCATCTTGCTAGATCCAGAGGTAGCTTCGACATCGCCAAGGAAGCTATGGCTCGCGTCTGGCATACGAGCTGTGGACCACTGTGTGGAGACGATGGTCAACGATCAGTGCAATTTTGACGCCTTCCATCACATGGAAGACGCTCTTGCCGTTCTCCTCAAAGGCCTCAAAGACTACAGAGAAGGTGAAAGTAATAGGGATCACGAGGAACTTGTTGACGGCATCAGTCAATGCCAACTTGGCAGCAGAAACGCGATGATGGGATTGCTGCTCTGGAGCATACCCATGGGTCCGTCGCATGCCATTGGCCGTCAGCTAGGCAGCATCTGCGGCGTGATGCACGGAGTGACATCTTGCATCATGCTGGCACCTGTACTGCGGTACACGTATGAACGCAATGATAAACAGAAGGAAGTACAGAACAAATTGTTGCAGATATGGAACAAGATTCTCAAGACAGACGAGAAGAGTCTTGCCGATGCAGTGGAAAACTTTGTGGAGATGCTGAACTTGCCGCGTACGCTGAGGGAGGTCGAAGTGACCAAGGATGAGGTGATTGAGAAGGTTGCTGAGAGCACCTTGACGGAGATGCTCGGAGCTCAAGACGGTCTGGCGGGGAGTAAGGATCAAATTTTGAAGATCCTTAATATGGCACGGGGGTGAATGGGTGTGAGACGTCTCAAATTGGTGTTTATAAAGAGCGGCTTATTGACTTTGTTCTATGTTCAAACAGCTAAGATCACGGTGCAGGAACAAGAAAGCTGTGGGGGCAGGCACCGAATGGCTTGATGCATGCCGGGCCGCCTCCGACAATGAAGGTAGTAAAGTTGTTGTAGATAGCAGTGGTGTGTTTACACTTTTGGACGGCATGGATGATTTCGAGTATCCCCCCAGTGATACATGTGACAGAGTCGATATTAGATTCCTTCGAGGATGGGCTGTGTGGCATTCCAGTTACCCTATACACCACCAGGTGTGTAGCTATCGATACTCTCAAATCTGCAGCATGAACTTCCAATCAAACTCCCAAACACGCCCATGCTAAACGCCAAACCCTTCACTGCTCAACCCTGACTAGAATTCTCAACGTCCTCGCCTCGCAACATCCTCCAAGAACCCGAGCAAAAAGGTCTTGTCCACCGGACTCTTCGCCTCACTGGACCGCGAAGCATCTCCCTGTGCGCCCTGCAGACCAGGCAAACCATAGTGCCCAGAGACAGACGAGGCAGCCACAGGCTCCCCGATACTGCTGATCCTACTCCGACTCGCCAGATCCGCCGGCGTACCCGTGCGACTCCCCTGCTGCAGCGGACTGACAGGGCTGACGAGGCCGGACATTGCGGTCTTGGGCGTGGGCGGGTTAGGTGTCCTGCTAAATGGGAGAGGGCTGTGGGATTGCTGGATTGGGGCGCGGTGTGCGGTTTGAGGGGAAGGTTTATTGAAGAGCCCAAGGAGCGCGGTGCGTTGATCGGTGGGGATTGATTCGCGGCGGTCAAAAGATGCGGGTTGGGAGGTGGGGATTGCGGGAGAGCCGGCTGGTAAGACCTGGGTTCTCTGTGATGGAGGTTGGGGCGAAGGGCTTTTGAAGAGGTTCAGAAGACCTTGGGCTTGTGCGGTTGATGGTTGGCTGGAGAGGGAGGGTGCTGCGGGTGCGGGCTGTGCAGGAGCGACCTGAGGCGAAGCTCCCTTGAACATGGAAAGTAGATTCTCGGCTTGCGCTGGTCGCACAGCTGTCGTCTGAGGAGACGCTCCCTTGAACATGCTCAACAAGCCTTCTGCCTGCGTTGTCGGTCCTGTGCCAGCGGCAGGTTGGGCAGGTGCAGGTTGTGGGGAGGGGCCTTTGAACACATCTAGTAGACCTTGTGCATGTGCACTAGGGCCATGTTGGGGTCGCTTTAGGATCTGAGGTTGAAATGCTGGTGCGGGCGCTGTGCTAATGTCTCCGTGCGTCTGCTGAGCGTGTTTCGAAGCAGCAATGACAGTGACATCCGACCCGTTGCGTCCAGAACGAGGATGGATTGCCGGCGATGGGCCACGAGAGTGTCCGTTCATGGAGGGCTGCTTGCGCCTCTTCACTGTGTCGAAGTCTGGTTCGTGCATTGGCCCACTGACAGTAGCTGAAGTGAGTCCAGGTTTCGTCTGCTTGGTGAAGAGGTCGAGCAAGGCCCGGTTAGGCGCCTTCGCGTGAGTAGTCGCTGGCTGAGCTTGTACAAAGGCCGGTGTGAGAGGATGCGCAGAAAGCTCAGCCGGCTCCGCAGGTGCTGGAGACTTTGCCGGCGGTGTGGCGCAGAACAGAGTAAGTAGCGAATCCTGATGCACAGTCCTTGGTTTGGGCTGTGGTTGACTGAGCGGAGGCGACTGATACGTAGGTGGACTGATCAACTGTGTGGGCGACACAAGTTCGTGGGGCGGATACTGCGGATGCGGCTGCTGTAGTAGTGGGGTGCTGTACTGAGGCTGCTGCTGTTGCTGTGACGAGGCATGAGTCTGCTGTGGAGTAGGCTTCGAATCGTTCATCTTGAAGGAGTTCAGCAGCCCCAGAGCATGTGCAGTAAGCTTAGGTGTGGGCAGGCCTGACGCAGCAGGCACCTCTGGCCCTCTCCCATGGGCACCGCTGAACTGTCCATGTTGGAGCGGCGGTCGTCCGTAATCTTCTTGCTGTTGAAAGCTTCGGTTCGGAGGCGGTGGAGGCGGCATGAAGTGATGTGGGAGGTGCAATGGCATATCCTGCGGGTGCTGTTGTTGGCTTTGAAAGGTCATGTTTTGATGCGGTGGAAAAGGGAATGAAGGCGGCGGACCCATCTGCGGTGGCAATGGATGATGCTGACCGCGTGGGCTCTGTGGAGGCTGCATTGGAGTATGCACGATTTGCTCAAGCGGGGTCTGGGGGACTGAGCCTGAAGGACCACGAGGGCCGCTGTTCCCTTGCAGCAGGGCTAGCAGAGGATTGGCTTGAGGTTGCCCGCTCGGTGCTTCTACAGGCGGTGTAGGTGCCGATGGTCCTCTGCCTACGCTCAATAGCTTCTTCAGCTCCTCTGCCGGATCTGTCGAGGGCTGCGTCTGCACTGCCAGCTCTGGAGGCTGGCCCTGCTCCAATCGTGCGAGCAGGTTGGCAAAGTTGTCGTTTAGGGGTTGCATAGCAGCTTGCGCGGTGCCTTCGTCGCCTGTAGCCTCGTAAATGTCCGCCTGGAGATCCTCGTCATCTGTAATGGCAGGCGGTGGCACCACGTGCTGCCCAGAGCGAGCTCTTTGCTTGTCGAGCTTGTGTTGCAACTTGATCCAGGCCCTCAATGGCCCAAGGAAGGGTGCCACCATGTAGAAACTGCTCTCCTTTATCAAATCTTGCCCGGTGCCCTGCTGCCGTACCTGGTTCTTCCGCCGCACAGTAGGCAAGTCTGTCAGCTTGTACCAGTCGATCTTGGAGATCTCCTTCCTCGTCCGCGGCTCGAAGTATGTGTCCATGGGCACGCCGCGGAAGACGTAGAGCATCATGCTCTGCTCGCGCATTGTAACTGTGATGCTCTTCATCTGCTCTGCTGGCAGCACCAGGCCGGCCTGTGTCAGATCGTAGCCTGTCTCTTCCCAGACTTCTCTCACTGCACAGTCGAGGTCGTCCTCTTCCTTGTTGATCTTGCCTCGTGGAAAGCTCCACTTGGCACCCTTCTTCCAGCCCTTGACCAGCACCGCGTGTGTCATGTCCTGGTTCAGCATGATGGCCCCGCGGACGGGCACTCGGGTCTTGTAGGCGAGGAACTGGTCGTAGGCCTGCTGGTGCAGCTCGGCCGAGTACGCAGAGAACAGCGGGCAGTGCTGGAACATCAGCTGCGAGAACCTGCGCAGGTGCATCGAGGGCAGGCCGTGGGGGTCTAGCGGACGGATGAAGTCTTCGTAGAACCATTGCGCCTCTTCGATCTGGAAGCATATGCGCTCCACGGACAGCAGCTCTTCTTGAGGGAGGTTGACGATGAAGCGGACGCAGAGGTCGTCCAGCCAATCAACGAGCGTCATCTTGGTATTTGTGGTGGTCATGTTGGCCGGTGTCGCGCAGCATGCTCTGGGCACCTGGTCAGTCGCGCGGCGGGGATGTCGTCGGGCGGCGGGCGCGTCGCACGCTGCAGCGGGAGAGTCGCCGGAGTGCTGCGAGAGGAGGAACGGTGATCGGCGTGCACTGCCGCGCCGAGAGAATGGGGAAGAATGCGGTGGTGGACACGTGCGCGGGTGCTTCTAGATGCAGACTTTGGGGGTCGACCACCAGCGATAGCGAGCAGAGCTTCAAGCTCGACGTGTAGTTAGTGGCTGTGTACGCCACAACTCAATCGTCGCCACGGCTAACGTTACGATCAGCGGAGGGCTAGAAACACCATCACGTCACAGCGCAATCAGGGCAGCAGCACACCGCCCAAGTCTCGATGCCTTAAGAGCCCGCCGGACCTGCTCTCGAGTGGCCTGTAGCATCTTGACCTTTGATCGCCAGCTCAGCACTCTTTGCTGTCTGCCATCGCACTCGCCGTCTATTCATAGGCAGCGACGCGCCCGTTTCAGAATTCCTGAGTGAGCAGCCGCCGTCCAACCAGCTTCCGCGCATCCTTTGTGAGACAGCCGCCGCGCAGCGCATTGTCGACGCACCGCCAAAAGATTCAAAGAACGCGGAGAAACGCCGCACATATAAGGACTCTCTGCAGGACGCCTCTACGCTTGTATTCATAGCCAAGAACCCCCTTCACACCACTTCTGTGCATTCCTCACCAGCACACCAACAACATCGCAATCATGGCCCAGCTCGTCGCAAAGTATGCTGCGAAGAAGATGCTCGCAGGCGAGATGAGCAAGTATGCCGACAAGGCCGCTGCCGGCCCATATGTAAGTTGCCTCCACACATTGCGTTGAACTCCTGCTAATTGCGAGTCAGGACCCATACTACGAGGAGATCCCCCACCCCAGGAGGCCGGGCAAGATGAAGAAAGTCAAGAAGCAAATCCCAGCCTACATCCCAGAGCAGGAGGCCAACGTCCTCGCCAGAGCCCGCAAGACCGCCTACCGACTTGATTTTGCCCTGTTCAGTTTCATGGGCATGCGCTTCGGTTGGTCCTCCGTCATTGGTCTTGTGCCCGCAATCGGTGACGCAGCCGATGCACTGCTTGCACTCAAGCTCATCATGAGTATGCGCAAAGTCTCATGCGGTCTACCAAATGGCGTCCTGCTCATGATGATGTTCAATCTTGCATTGGACTTCGTTATCGGTCTTGTCCCCTTCGTTGGCGATCTTGCAGACGCAGCCTACAAGTGCAACGGCAAGAATGTCCGCTTGCTGGAGGAGCATTTGGATAAGGTCTACATGCCCGAGGAGCTCAAGGCTAAGAACTCGAAGCTGCCCAGGGAGAGTCGCCCACGCCCCGCGTCTGTTTACATCGATGTCTCCGACGAAGAGGACGAGCGCCACGGTGCCTACGACGACCGCCATGACGATGTTCGTCAGCCTCAGCGCGCGTATTCTGGCCGCAGGGATAGAATCCCTGACGAGGAGATGGGCCGCGCTACCCGCAAAAACACACATAAGAGCAGGCGGTAGAGAGTCGTTTCCCTTGTCTCGTTGTAAGATTGCATAGACAGTCATCTCCTTGTCATCCTTGTACCAAGTTGCGAGTTACAGCGCTTGTTTTGGCCTTCGAAGCCCTCCACAGATACCCATCAAGATTCTCAGTCAGCTGTACTTATAGTCCTTGTAATACTACTTCATTCATACAGCCTGTGTTCATCGCTCTGACGCCGTGGCTGTGACTAGTCGACGTCACACAGATTCCCAAGTATACCCATTACAGGCATGCAATCCAGTCCTGCGCGACTCTGACACACTTTCCTCCTGCAAGTCCAGTCCTCAAGGCCTTCAGATACATCATATATGGTATCCAGGCCTCCAGTAGTCAACTGTGGCGTTCATCAGCGCTGCACAGAAACGACTGACAAGTGCAGACTACCTCCCGGTCAGGATGGTCTGTTTACTAGCGCTGTGCTGTGCCCGCCTTCACCTTCACTCCACACCAAGGCCTAAGCTGGCGCACATACCATACAAAAGCAAGTCCATCATCACCACCGTGTCTTCACTGCCACCCAGCCGCTTTCAATACATCGCGGGTACTGCTGCGCTCATCACACCACAGCGATACTGATCACGGTCGCCATGAAGGCCTCCAGTCTTCTCCCTCTGCTCGCTGCGGGCATC
Source organism: Didymella exigua CBS 183.55 (assembly GCF_010094145.1). Taxonomy (NCBI): domain Eukaryota; kingdom Fungi; phylum Ascomycota; class Dothideomycetes; order Pleosporales; family Didymellaceae; genus Didymella; species Didymella exigua. The sequence continues at coordinate 259,917 of NW_022984776.1, read as the reverse complement.
ATCGCAGCACCAGCGCCACCATCCGATACGACTGCGTCTTCCCATCTTGGGCCTGACGACACCAGCGTCACCGAGCTCAGCAAGGGCTATGAGAAGCACAGCTTCGACCTGTACATCAACGAATACTGCAACATCAACGGCAAGTCTGTGTCCGCCAAGCCAGAGCTGCACGTTCGCGCCGAGCTCTTCCACGACGACGACAAAAGCCACGGCTTCGAAATCGTGAAGGGTGCGACTAAGGTATCCCTCTTGGATAGTACTGACATTTTGGTCCGCCACGACTACGACACCTCCGAGACGAGCTTTGAGTATGGTGACTGCAAGTGGAAGGATGGCAACACTGTCGACAAGAACTGCGGATGGTGCGACCAAAACGCGCCGTGGAGAGGCCCTGAGAGTGATGGCCAGATCGACTGCTCCGCGCGCCCTCAGCTGTCTAGAGTAAGTGTCAATTCAACGACTCTGAGTCGATATGACCACGGACTAATAGCCTCCAGCACCGAACGCTCACTTGCTATCTCTGGCGCACAACTCAGTCTGGAAGTGCTCCGTTGCTTCGGCTTCCTTTTGGCGAGGACCCGAATGCCGCTGCTGTCGCAGCCGCGGCCGCAGCCGACGCTCCAGCTTCAGACAATGTCGCGACGACCTCCGAGGGAGCCTCTACCCTCAAGGTTCGCGGCATCACTGCCGACGGTAAAGTTCCAGAGAACCTGTACCGCTTCGGTGTCACCCACTCAGAATGGTGCGAGAACGGCGCTCTCAAAGCACGCGGCTGGACGAACGGCCATGAGCTGAACTTCTACAAGGACGTCACAAAGAAGATCCCAATCAACCTGCGCCCTGGGCGCGATCTACTGATTGGCCCGTACTCGTACGACCAGCACGCATTTGGAGTAGAATATGATGGATGTGCGTGGACTTCCGAGGGCGGCTGGCCTTGTGGATGGTGCGAGGCAAAGCCGTGGACGTCAGACGCTCTCAATTGCCAGACCTTGCAGCCTGGATACCAGCGTACATCATACCGTACCTGCTACTTCGTCGACAACCACATGGACGGGAAGGCTCGCCGCGCCATCGACTCTCCACCACTACCCTCCACGCTCCCAGACAACACTACTTTCTCCCTCCTCACGCCCCCTATGATCACCTCGCCCCCTCAACCGATCGACGTCACCCCGCCAGAATCTCCTGAGTCGCTGCAGCCCACGCCAACCATCATGGCTGCATCGACCTTCACACTGAGACCGGAAGTCATCATAACGGCCCTTCCGAACACTCCCAAAGGCCAGAAAGACTGGGTCTTCCCCTTCCGCATTCAAGTCTGGGAGTACTGTTTCTCGGGCTCGCGGCTGGCGGCCGGCGTCTGGAGGAACGGCAACATGGCGCAATCGCTCAACTTCACCAGGGACAGGCTGAACCTCGTCGGCCACAGGGTTCCAGGCTTTGCGCCGTACTACAGGGTGGACTTTGACTATGACGGGTCGAGGGTCAAGTTTGGGTATCCGTGGAAGAAGGATGAGGGAGCGGAATGTGAGTGGTTCGATAACGAGTCGTGGAAGAGCTGTGGGGAGTGTCGCGAGAAGCTTTGGAGCTCGGGTCCGTTGGATTGTGAGAATCACAGCGCAGTGGGGATGAGGGTTAAGGATATGGATTGCTCGTTGCTTTTGGGTCCGAAGCCGGCGTTCAAGCTTGATCCTCAGGGCGATGGTCAGCGATAAGAGACTGAGTGCAAACGGCCTCATGTCATGTATGGGTGAACGACGATCTCTGGATGTGCAGAATGATTGGAGGTTTGTTCGGAACCTCTCGGTATTGGCTTGATGGTATCTTCACGGATTTCTGGGGGCGGTACCGGTAGGCAGGCGAAGATTGGATCGACGTTACAACCCACAGTAACACTCGTAAGCTTCCAAGGGCGCGATGCACCGAACGCCTCCAGTAAAGATTCCGGTCAAGTTCCTCTAGCTTCAATCTTCAAGTCCGCTTGGTCGCTCTCAGAGAAGTGAGCTTGCCACATCTGTACCCTTTCCACGAATGCCACTTCAATACCCTCATTTACCAAGATTGCAAACTTTCATAGTACAGCTTACAGGGCCTGTTCTGCTTCTCATGAGCTTCTTTGGCTCCATCTCAGCCAACATTTCAGGTGCTGCCATTACTCTTGCGGTCCGCTCCCACCCTCGACTCCCCTATCCGCACGAGCATCGAACCAGCCACCTCGCAGCTGCCCAAGCGAGCCCTCCCGACCGTACCCAAGGGCAAAGACGCTACCAGACTGCATGTGTGGATCGGCTCAGATGAGCGTCCAACTACGAATGACGACCGCAGTGGTGCGAGCCACGAAGGCCTTGATTAGCTCATGAAAGACACTGGCGGTCGGCACAAAGACGTTGTGATCGGCAACAGCAAGGGATACTGGGACTACGGGCTGCAGTTCAACGAAGAGACTTGGCTCAGCAAGCCGGACGGCGACGGTGCCAGTATGAGCGAATATGCAGAGCGTACATCGAGGTCAAGGCCGGGCGTGAGGTCTTTGAGAGTAAGGGCCAGGCCAAGGAAGGGAGGAAGACTCTCAAAACCATCGTCGCTGTCGGTGAGTGGTTACTCTTCTTCGAACTCACAATGTTGTGCAACCGCGTTGAGATGCTGATCGCTGTTGTGAATAGCCGAGACCGGTATTGTAGGGAAGACGTTGCACTACTTGTCCTGTAACTGTGCGACCTTTACAGCAGACCTTGTCAAGAAGCTTGTTTGAAATGGTTCGAGTAGGAGGTGCCACGTTGTCACCGAGTGGGCTGGAGGTGGTAGTGACATGCCTGAGGTGCCGTCAGTCTAGATTGTACTAAATAGAAGAGCTACGTTGAACTAGCTAGCAATGCGTGCGCTGCGTAAATTGATAGAATCAGAATGATCTGCATATTTCCTCGCACGGCTTCAACCGACAGTGCTGGGTCCTACACGCCTCCATCATGCTCCCCCCTCACAAGAACGCCGCCGCAGCCGCGGCAGCCAATGCCCCAAACTCCTTCCTCACCCACGGGCTCCCCGTCGGCTGACCCGCAGCCCCGGTACTACTACTCGTCGTCTGCCTCCCAATAACAGACCGCACAATACTAAACTGGTCGGCAACCTGCTGCTCCTTGAATGCGCGCGCGCCACTCGGCAACGCAGAATACCACGTCGGCGCGCCGAAAAACGTCGTCGTCCCGCTGCCCGTCACCTGCGCGGGGACACTGTAATTCGCCGTGGCAACGAACGCCGCGATCTCGGATGCCGCGGATGACGAGGAGGATTTGTAGGGCGCGCCGAGCGCGCTCGTGAAGCTGCGGTATGCGAAGTTGGCGTTAAGGAAGACGGATGTTGTCCAGGACGAGGCCTGGGGGGTGTTGTTAGTGCGAGTGTTTGCGAGGGCAGGGGGGACGTACGTCGGAGGGGTTTGCGAATGAGGGGATGGCCGTGGTGGGGATTGGGGGCTCGGTGTAGACCATGAAGTCCGCGTTGGCGGTGCCGAAGCCTGTCGCGGCGGCGAGAAAGAGGAGGGCGCTCTTCAGGTACATGGTGTTGAGCTGTGGTGCTCTGTGGGTGGTGTGGCGAGTGATGTGACTTGCCCGTTGTACGGATTAGTTCCAGTGTTGAGTGAGCGAACGGTACATGTGGGAATTCAAGGCAATGTCAAGGATCTCTCAATTGCTTGGCTCATCATCGCTGCCCGTATTTAATGATTAATGGTCATCCTTGCTGATCGTTTTGCGGCGTTCAGTCCGTTTGATGTCGTCGGGCTGTGCAACTGACGCGTCTGTGCGTTACGCTAAGGCATCCGTAATTGACATCCCCACGACGTGCTGCTCCGCGAACACCGTCTATAGATTTGAATCTTGGCTGAACGAGACCTCTGGCTTAGTGAGCCGTCATCTGATGATGTGAATCTGGACTAGCATGGTGCGAGTTGTCAAGTCCAAGCTGACGATGCATTTAGCTCTGCCTGTAGGTCTCAAAGCTGCTACCGCAAGGAACGAGACATGGTGTGATATCTTTGATTGCCGGTATCAGCCTCTCTGTTTAGCCTTACAAGCTTTCCACGTCTGGACTCCCCGCTATGCGACCACTATGTACGCCGATCGGCAAATCATGGACCGTTCGCTCGGCCATCACGGCATTGTAGCGAAGTTTGTTGTAGTACCTCATGGCAAGTGATTCCGTCTAGCGATCACGCTCCTTGAGCTCATCGATGGCATCCTTGAGACGTTGTGCGTGCTCCTTTGTGACCCACTCCCAGTACTGCGCCCAAGTCCGCGACTGAGGGTCGTCCTGGCCAATTGCACCTTCTGTGCCCAGCTGCTTGTTCAACAGCACAGTGACGCGGAGCACACCTTTCCCGCCCTCTTGGATCTTCTCGATCTCCTGCTTGACGGCGTTGTCCTTGGGCTTGACGTTGAGCACGGTGCGGAAGTTCGACGCAATGGCCTCAAGGCGGCTGTGCACCTGTTCGGGCGCGATCATCATCAGCTTGGTCAGCATCAAGTTGCATAGAATGCGGATATCGTGCTCATCTGTGATGCCGGCAACAATGCGCTCGAAGCAGTCTGACACCTCCATGGGTCCGATGCGAGTGAACGCCGTTTCCAGCAGTGCGTACAAGGTTTCGTAGGCAGACTTGCGGAGCTCGAGACCGTCGTCGACGTTGTGCTTAAAAGGACCCATCTGTACTACGCGGATAAGCTCGGGCTTCTGGTAGGTCTCCTTCATGGCAAGAGGGAGCAATTGATCCAGAGCGGGCAGGATGATCTCGGGCTTGTTGTGCATGGCAGAGTTGAAGGTCGTAAGTGCCAGACGACGGTTATCGAGGTCTTCCTCATTGAGCATCTGCGTGAGCATAGGGACAACAATGGGCCTGAGGTACTCGTCGTAAGCCTCGTCGGTGTCGGCGAGGGTGTATCGTAGCGCAGAGATGACCATGCCACGGACAGCAGCCTTGCGATCGTTCAGGAAACCCTGGATGTATTAGCAAACTTGTATGTGTAACAATGGTGACATATCTTACTTGAAGCTGAGGCAGGTATGTCTTGGGGTCAATGATCGTAAGCCTGCCGACACACTCCGCACCGATCGCCTTGTTGTCTTCAAGCTGAGATGCGGCGACCAGGTTTTGCCACAGTGTCGAAGCATACGGGATGATCTCGGACTCAGTATCTTCTTGCTGCAAAATCTCTTTGATAGCGTGCAGAAGAAGGTACTGAGGTGCCGATACCTTGCCCATTGTCGATAGAATGACAGGCACATACTGGCTAATGTTGCCAGCTCCAGCGCGGCCGAGAGCAACAGCAGCCGCCAGAGGCACCTGTTCAGACTTGACGGAGAAGTATCTGATGAACAAGTTGGGATCAACCGATGACTGCTTGCCGAGACGACGTGCTGCTTCTCCTAGTACCACCAGCGCAAGGCACTTGCGCTTATCGTCTTGGGCGGTCTCGAGCTCAGTGACGAACTGGTCAAGCTTGACGCCGACACTAGAGCCTCCATATACGAGAAGATTACCGATGACCTTGCCTACTACCTCTGGGTGACCGCCAACGCCAACGTCTTGCAGCAGCGACTTCATCAGGGCTTGGCCAGCCTGCTGCTCTCCAATCGTACGGACGAGCTTCAACAGCGCATCAAGAGACGACCCACTAATCGAGCCTTGTACGACTTGGCAGAGCGCGTCATTGAGCTCAGGCGTCAATGTCGAATTGGCGTCATCTTGGATAAAAGTGGCCAGGATGATAAGCGCGGGTCCGAGGAGGTGAAGGTCAGACGCGTTGAGGAGAGGCAGTAACAGATCAACAATCCGAGCCTTGGTCTTGCTGTCGAGTTGTTTCCGTGAATGCTCGTTAAGAGCCAGTGTCCTAAGAGCGCTCAAGCTCGCGCCGCGGAGAACACGGCTGGCCTTGCGGAGCTGTGCTCCCAGTTCCAGAGCAACACTCTGCACCCAGTTCGCGGACAACTCGTTCTGAGCCTTGGTGTGAGCTGCGATTGAGTCAATGGCACGTACAGATGCCAAACGTGTCAGCTCGTTCTTTAGGCGATCAGCCAACAGCTCTAGGCCAGCCGCACGTTTCTGTGGTGAGAGCAGTCCCTCTGTGCCAGAACTGCGGCCAAGCAGCAGCCCAAGCACATGGATGGCGCTCTGGCGGACCTCAAGGTCTGCATCATTGGCCGAAATGCGGCTAACCAATGTGTCATACAGTGGCTCCAGATACTGCTGGTTCTGTGCTCCTGTTGCCGCAGATCGTGGCGGTGTGAGAGCCTTGATGACCTGCTCAGTCGCTGCAAGCGCCTCGATGGACAGCTTGCTGTACTTTTCGGTCGATCCCTTCAGGAGAGCTGGAACGATGCTCGACAGATACGGCTGGATGTCCTTAGCATGATGTGTATCGGCGATGGCACCAAGAAGTTGTAGCGCTTGAATGCGGAGGCTGTTTGCTGTGGCTGATGCGCTGCTTGTCAAGCCGCTGCTGGTCTTTGAGGCTTCTATTACAGGCTCAAGTAGCTGTGACAGGTAACCCTCAAGGCCGCCTTGTTGGGTAATGACGATGTCCTTGATTAGAATAATCGAAGCCTGCTTTGTTGATGGCGGGCAGGATGATTGCTTGAGAAGCTGCGCTACACCCTTGACAATCTCAGGGCTCAGCTTACCCAGGCTGGCACGTGGGCCGACTGGCGGTGTTCCAGTTCGCGCTGGAGACGAGTAGCCCAGTGAGACTGATGAGTTGGCGTGCAGGTCGAGCATGCTGGCGTCACTACCACCCCTACGGCGCTTACGACTCGGTGGTGGCATCATCGTCCCGCCTTGAGGGTGCTCATCGGCGAACTTGACAGGTGAAGGCCCATCGCCCGACTTCTTGACAAGGTTTGACAGTGTCGCAAGCACTTCCAAGCGCACGTTGTCTTCCCGCTCCTTGAAGCGTGCAGTCAGAGCTGGAGCGACCTTGCTGTAGAGTGTCCCGTCGTCCATGAGATCACCGTTACTTCGCGTGGAGATCAAAGTGTAGAGGACCTTGGCTGCGCACCTCCGGACCTTCCAGCTGGCATCCTCATCGTCGTCGTAGCCAACTTCCTCCTCGAAGTCATCGCCCTCCAACGCATCTTCCTCGTCACTCTCCATAGCGTCCTCGTCTTCATCGTCGTCTTGCGCGAGGTTCGGGTCGTACTTCAGGAGTCGTGTGGCTGCGGCGATGGTCTCGTCCGTGTACATGCGCATGTCGTGTGAGCAAGAGGCGAGGAAGCCCTCGAGAGCAATGAGCGCAGCTTCCAGCACCTCGTCGATCTCGGGATCGCGCTCGCCCTCATCGTCGGATACATCCATGCCATCCTCCTGTTCTTGTTCGCTGACTGCGCTCAGGACAAAGGGTGCCAGTGTCTTCAGGTATGGGCCGAACTTGCGAGGGATAGACCTAAGCGTGTTAGCGCGGCGACGGAGCGAACGAAGCGGAGGGCTTACCTGGCCATGGAGCCGAGGATGGTGATGTACAACTTGCGCTTGCTGCGAAGCAGGTGGGCGTCTCGAAGGTGCTCGATTACGCGCGACAGGAAGCTGCTCAGCAACTGGTCTGGGAAGTATCCCGCCAGCGTGGAGATGGCTGTGACCGACTTCTTCTTCATCATGGAGCTCGCTCGGTCGTTCTCGAGAATCTCGAATGTGATCTTCTGCAGTGCCTGGATCTCAACATCCTGCAACAACGGCCCAAAGCAGCGTGCAATCTCGATCAAGACGTCGATGGCATTGCTGTCTGTGCCCTTCTCGAGGTCCACCTGCAGCATCCCCTGCGGCACCTTGGGCAGACCCTGCTGTGCCGGCTGAATGACATGGTATCCGACCAGTCGCGGGATGAGCACCCTGCTGATGGCGCTGTATGCATCGAGGACTGGCTTTATCCGCGCGACACCAGCGACAGGGCGTGGCAGGGAGACGACAACTTCGCGGAGGGCGAGCGAGGGTATGCTCTGGTCGACGGCGCTGTCGGTCTGCAGGTTCGAGAGCTTCTCGATCATAGGACAGAGTATCTTGTCGGGGATCCTGTTCACGAAAGGGCCCAAGCACTTGACGGCCTGGTTCTGCACCTCGCCGTTTGTGTCGACCAGCGTCGCGAGGAGACCCTCCACGGTCTTGGCGCATGTGACATCGTCGTGCTGAAGGAACCCAGCGTGCGCAACGACCAAAGTGTCGTGCAGGTCGCTCAGGGCCATGAACCGAAAGTCGGGGTCCGTGTCGGAGAGCTTCGGTAGCAGCTGCGCGACATTGTGGGCGGTTGGGTTTGGCGGTACCGACGAGGGCGCCATGGTGGCTGTGTGTGTTGCTGGGAGCTCAGCCTGTGCGAGTGAGCTGTTGCGCTGGTCGAGTGGATGCGCGTGGCGGGGTACCTTAGCTGTGGCGGGGTGTGGTGGAGAGCGGTGTTGGGCGGGAGTGGCTGCTACGGCAAACGCGTGAGGCGAGCGCGTTTATGTTCGCAGCGCGCAAGTTCTCTATGCGAGTGAAGGGGAGGTTTGCTGTGGTGTGGCCGGACCACTGCCGCCTGGTGTGCCTGTTGCTTGTACCCCATTATTTGCCCCAGAGCTCGACACAACGCACGGTCTCATGGCCACGGTTCACAGGACATCGAGCAAACGACAATGACTGAAATTGATGATTATAATGCGTCTTGAATGTCTCCAGAGCATTCCCTCCGTCTGATGGTACTTTGCACGCCTAGTATCGATTCATCCATGTCTCGAATGTTGCCGAACATGTCGACAGCTGTGACGTAGCTTGCCCTGGACGTAGCTTCCAGCGTGGAGCTCCTTCCACGGCAGTCAAACAGTCCCTGCACAGCTCCGAGCACTCGTAGATACAACTGGAAGCTCAACGATGCATCTCGCCAGCATACTGGATGACTTGAGGCTGTTCCGAGGTGGTGCGCTTGGTGACCCAGCTCCAATGCGGCTAAGCTCGACCACGCACGGGTCTTTTTCGTCGTGAACATGACGTGCCGAGTCGACTGACGCCGCAACCTCACCAATCCGCCTTTCGGCTCTGCCATCAATTGCTCTTCGCTGCAGTCAATTGATATCTCCACAGCTTCACCATGTCTTTCCTCAGGTCCACCGCCCTCCGCGCGTCCTCTGTCGCGCGCGCCGCCCGCCCGGCCGTCCGCGCTGCCCAGCCTCTTCGCCAGAGCATCCAGCGCAGGACATATGCCAGCGGCCACGGCCACGGCGAGGCCAAGAGCAGCGACGTCCCATGGTGAGTAGACACAGCAGTCATCACAGGCAGACGACGCCATTGTCTGCTGGCACACAGCTAACCGCCGCGCAGGATTGCCGCATCTGTTGCCGGAACTGCCGGTGGTCTCTACCTCGTCTTCACCCAGGACTTCGGTCACGGCGCTCACGACGATCACGCTGAGCACGCGCACGCCGAGAAGCATGAGGATGCCGAGGAGGAGCCACCCGCTGCCGAAGAAGAGGAGTCCGAGTCCAAGCCTGAGTCCACTGATCAAACCAACGTCGACGCGCCCAAGGTGGAGAAGTCTGACGCCAACGAGGACGACGCAAGCAAGGATGATGCCGAAAAGGGCGACGGCCAGGACGACTCCAGCAAGCACTCCGAGTCCCGCGAGAAGGCTGCCGAGGACAAGAAGAAGGAGCACAAGGAGTCCAAGGCGCAGGCCAGCCAAGAGAAGTCCGACGACGAGTCCGACCCTTCTCCCGACAAGTCCGATAAGGTAAGCGCTGATACGCCATCGAGGAAACCGCTCTAACAGCTCCAGGCCTCTCCCCGCAAGGAGCCCAAGAGCTTCAACGAGACGTCCGGCAAGCAGCAGGGCCTGTCCAACGACGACACCCACCACAGCACGGACATCTCCAACAATGAAGAGAAGTCGAAGAAGGGCGAGGGTGTTGCTGAGACCGCTAAGCTCAAGGGCACTGTCTCCACCGACCGACCTGGTGCTGAGAACAAGGAGGAGCGCGGCAAGTCCCAGATTGACAAGGACGCGTAAAGAAGAGTTCGACGCACAGCTCTTATACCACATCCGTCATATTAGTACCCTAGCGACGAACGACCCTCTCGTCACTGCTTGTATAGTCCCAAATCAACATCATTCACAAGTGCATATTTTACTGAACTTATTCCAGCTCAGGCGACATTGTGGAGACACGGGTCATGCTGTCTTGAACCAACCATTTCTCTATCCTTGGAATGCTGACGTGCTAGGGGCGACCTCATCAGCAGCAAGCACAGCCACAGATGCTACGACTAAAACTCATTTGGCACAGAACACGGTACCAGAGCAAGGTCAGAGCACTCAGAGTGCACATGCGAGAGCTGGTGCTGACGTATAAGGAGAAACATATGAGATGCCAGAAGGTGTGGGGTGAGCTGTTTGAGCAGGGCTCGAGATCGATATCGTGTTATTCTGATCGAGTACAAACCACTCGACTATGCTTATTTTTACATCTGGAGCTGAAGACCACATTCTCCTCATGCCACAGCATCGAGCTGCCACTGCGGCTGTCCTTGTCTCCACGCATCCAACTCTCCAGATCCAGGCATCTCAGTGCCGTTGCTCAGCCGCAGCCGTGGAAATATCTTGCCCTCGTATGAATACGATGGCTCCTTCTTCGCCAGATCCTCGTTGACCAGCACCAGAGCACCAGAGTGCCAACCCGCCGCGCTTACCCTGAGGGAAAAGTACGCACCGAGACCGTCCTCACCCGCATCCTTGTCCCATTCGCGCGCTTCCTGCTCGATCCATTCGCTGACTTCTCCCTGCACGACTGGGTCTTCGCTGAACAGCTGCTCACGCTGCCGTGCCTCTGTATCCTCGTTGGGCGAGCTGTGGATGACTTGTTCGATCCAGGCCTTCTTTCTCGGGTCGAACCATACTTGTCGGCCGTACGTGTACGCGTGTGGTAATATACGCCCATTGCGGTTGAAGCGGTCGTACGTCACGCCTCGCGCCTGTCCTTGTGGTCCTTCTTCTCCGAGGCCGAGGGCGCCACATGCCTGTAGTTCGGTCCCGTACGAAGTAATCTTGCCGTTTGAGTGAAGCGCGAGGTAGTGGTAATCTCCAAAGGCTACGGAGATGACATCGTTGTTTTGCAACGCCGGGATCCTTTGAAGGCCTCCAAATGTGGAGCTTGTGCCTCGAGCGTCCCAGCATCGATGCAGATACTCTTGGTCGGCAGTGATGACTTCCCCGTTCTTGAAGACTGCAAAGCGACGGAAAGAGCCTTGAACGTCGACAGACGACCCTTTTGCGCTTCGCAGATCGCTCAGCTCGAGAACGTCGTCGACTATATTCTTATCGCCGAAGAGTCCACAGAACACTTTGCCGGTGTCAGTAGCAAAGACAGCAAAGTGCTCCAGGATGATGTAGTTGAGCACCTCCCCAACTTCTTGACCAAGAGCCCTCTGGTCCTCACTCTCTCGCTCTTTTCCCTTCGGACGTCGGTAGCTTGTCTTAGGTACTTCGGCATTCTCAAGTACAAGCATGGTGTCGGTATCGCCATCGTTAGGTCCTCGTTCCACAACGTCCCAGACCACAATGCCTACACCTTGGACATAAGCAGAGCTACGACTCCAACCTGCGATAACCTGCTGTACGTGTCCAAATGCTGAAGGCTGCTTGACCGCTGAACTTTCACTAGCTTGTTCGCGCAAGTCGACATGAGCGAATTTGACTTGCAGTGCGGCCTTCTTTGCGTGGTACCATGACCAAATCTTTCCATTATCTGAAAGCCCAAGTATGTGTGATCTGCCCGCAGAGAATTGGCGGATCGCAGTCGAAGGCTCGTGGTACTGAGACCCAGAGGCTGAAGAGGGGAACCCTGCAGGGAACTTAAGAGGAGCTATTCGATCATGAGAAGCCAGAGTGACTTGACCGTCGAGTACGCCGGCGGTGTGAAGGGTACCGTTCGCGGTGAGGAGTGTTGTTGACCAACCGCTGTGTATTGTTAACTTACTCCGCAAACATCTGTCTCACAAACTCCATCACTTACCCGCACTGCATGTCCGCTATGATGCCCAGCTGTCGAGTATCCTCCATCTCAGTTGGAAACGCGCAACTGATCCTGCCTCTCCCCCTCATTGGCCCAGGTCGTCGGGGCAGAAGCATAGGACCTCGAGGCATTACCTCGCTATAGCCATGGCCCAGACGGCTATGAACGTTGCTGCCCCATGTAAAGACGTGGCTCTGAGTTAGCATGCGTCGATATAGCTTCTGCCATCGCACGCCGTCATGCTGAACAACTGGCTGGTTCGGTACACGGAAGACACTGCGTGTGGCGAAGCTCCAGTACGCGGGATCAAGTCGAATGGAGGGTTGCTGGAAAGCCTTGCATGTGCTGCAGAGTGACAGGAAGCTCTTCGCGTCCAGGTACGGGAATACGAGAACAAGAATGTCAAGCGGCAGATCTGTTATGGATGTGGCCCTGTCAGCCATAGTGAGAATCAATCAAATCAATACAGAGTGTAAGAGTCAAAGGGGGGTTCAGATCATCATTTGCAATCTACAGTAAGACATGTGTACGAACGCTGCAGCCTTGTGTCTGGACCCTGTCAGTCGCAGCTGCCAGATGACGTTGCGGGCAGTGGCCAGGCAGGAGTGGGTCGCACCTGCCAAGCGCGCCATCACCGTTCCGGCCTAGTTAACACGACTTTTGAGTCAATGGCCTTCACGACTTCCTATCAAAATTCCGCGACGCCAGCCCAGTGGTGACGACGGACATAATACTACTCACACCAAACTCGACTTGGCTACAGATATCGCCTGGATATAACAAATTTCTGCACGGAGCTTCAACGTCCAGGAATTCTGAACGTACCCCACTACAGCGTGCAAAGTGTACCTTGTCGACGCGCCACGTTTGGAGATGCCAGCCGAGTTCCCGGTCAACCCAACCATGTCTGATCAAACAACACAAGCAGCGCCTGTTCCTGCTGCACCATCTTCACAGCCTCAGGATGCGCCGGCTGCCACAACAAACGGAGATGCCAAGACCACAAAGCCAGCCGAGGAAGCACCAAAAAAGCTTTCACCAGCAGACTTGAAGAAGCAAAAGCAAGCCGAGAAACAAGCGCGGAGAGCGCAGCAAAAAGGTCCAGGGGGACCGCCAAATGAGCCAGGAGCGCCCAAGGATGGTCAGAAACAATCGAAGGAGCCCAAACAGGGCGCAAAGAACGAGCAAGCTAGGCCTATGCCTATTAGGAGACGGCCTTCTCAGTCCCATGTCCCAATCCAAAAGGAACCCGAGAAGAAGAGCAAGAAGGAGTCGAGGCAGGCTGGTGTTGGGTTGTTCTTTGGGCATCTGTACAGTCAACCGAAGCAACAGTCGATGAACGGAGCAGGGAAGGATGTTCATCCGGCAGTCCTGTCTCTGGGATTGCAGTATAGCAGCTACGTGATCTGCGGTAGTACTGCCCGCATGGTGGCGATGCTTCTGTCTTTCAAAGCTGTGATCGAGTCATATCAAACACCCCCGGGCACCAGTCTGGCACGGCATCTTACGAACCACCACCTGAGTCCTCAGATCGAGTATCTCAGAAGCTGCAGACCGCTTAGCATCAGTATGGGGAATGCTATTCGATGGCTGAAGGATATCATCATCAAGATCGATCCTTCGACCCCTGAGGCAGAAGCAAAGCGTGATTTGTTGGAGGAGATTGACATCTTCATTCGTGAGCGCGTCACAGCAGCTGATAGACTCATCCGCGACCTTGCCGCAACAAAGATCGAACCTGGGGATGTCATCCTCACGTACGCTTCCAGCTCTATCGTAGAGCAGGCCATTCTGCGTGCTCACGAGGCTGGCACACCATTCTCCGTCATCGTCGTCGATTCAAAGCCACTCTTTGAGGGCAAGCAATTGGCCCGGAAGCTGGCGAACGCTGGCGTCAAAGTACGCTACTATCTCATCACTGGAGCGTCACATGCCATCAAGGACGCAACGAAGGTGTTCTTGGGCGCACACGCCATGATGTCTAATGGTCGCCTGTACTCCCGCGTCGGCACAGCCAGCGTATCGATGCTCGCGAGCGCACATTCGCTTCCTGTTATCGTTCTTTGTCAGTCTGTTAAGTTCACGGAAAAGGTCGCACTTGACTCAATCGTCGGCAACGAAGTCGCGCCGGCCGAGGAGCTACTGTCCGAAGCCGAGCGCCGCGACTTGCTGCCCCTCAAGTCCATGTTGCCCAGCAGCAGGAACGCCAGCAAGAACGACGACAAAGCTGCCGCCGGCGAAGAAGAGAAGCCAGACACATCTGACGTGCTGAAGTGGATTGCTGAGGCGAAGAATCTGCATCATCTTCAGGTTCTGTACGACGTTACGCCAGCCAAATACATTGACATGGTCATTACCGAGTACGGCGGTTTGCCACCTAGCTCGGTTCCTGTTGTTCACCGATTGAGTATGAATGTCTAAACCCAGTTGTTGGATTTCTTTGCTTTACTCGTTCATCTGAAAGCTGTTGCTAATAGTTTTGTCAAGGGAACGAGGACTAGCTTGGTCACTTCGAGCAAGCATGCTTTCTGGCTGGCCCATTTCTATACGAGATCTCATAGGTACAGTGGAACTCGATGTCTGCGCATCTGGGGTGTATCTCTACTGCAGCGACGGGACAAGGAGCAAGAGAGGATGGAACATCGACAGCGAGATATCAGCGCAAGTCCCCCGTGACAACGTCGGGCCGCCTAAACCACTGTGCTCTTCCTTTTGACCACCAACTTTTCGTCTTCTCAAATCACTGCACTCCGCTGAGAGCGTGTGGGTGTATTACGGCCAGGCTGTCTTGGCTGCCTGGATGGGATCCTGCCCAGTTATGTAATTCGCGCTTGCTCCACTCGTTATATGCAAGTTAGTCGCTCCTAGAACTCCTAAAAGTGCAACCCAAAGAAAGGCACTAGCTATTTCTAGCTGTTGTCAGGCCCCTCGGGCATGTGGCCACAGGCCACCTCTGACCTGAGGTGGGATGACGATATGTACTGTTCCGGCCACAGGCTCACTATCTGAGCGAGCATTGATACCTTTTGCGAGGTTGCTTGGCCGAGTGGGTCGTAGCCCGGTCCTGATAGCTGTGGCTTGGCTAGGCAGCCAACACACCCTCAGCCTTGTCTGCTCCCCATCACTTCATCTCCGCCATACCTCGAACGAGGACCGCAAATTCACACTGAGAAGATAACTCGAGTCATCTCAGAATCAACCACAGGCGGCATCAATATAGCTGTCTTCAGTGCCGCCTGCAATTTTCCAGGCGGAATCTGACCGCATGAAAGTCGCAATGGCTACAGCATACGATGCACATCCACTAGTACACGACGACAACACAAATATACGAGTAATCGAGCTTCTGCACGACCACCATCCGAGCGAGACTAACCCACCGATCTCTTGCAAGCTCCACGTGGTATTCCTCAAAGATGCTCCGAAATACACAGCACTCTCTTACGTGTGGGGTTCTGAAGAGAACATTGAGCACATCTATCTTGATGGTGTGACCGTGCCCATCCGCTCGAACTTGTGGAGCTTCTTAGCCGAATCTCAAAGAGCTAGGTTCTAGGGCTACCTCTGGATCGACGCGCTCTGCATCGATCAGTGTTTTGTGAAGGAATGCAACCACCAAGTAGGCATCATGGGTCAGATCTACCGTCGTGCAGAGCTGGTCATAGCATGGCTCGGCCTCGGTTATGATGACGCTCTGAATCACCTACCGAAAGCTTTGGACGATGCCACTGCAGAGCTTTAGCCTGAACCTGACTTCAACGAGGAAGCGCCAGAAACAGTAGCCCGTGCACTTCTCAGAGGCTGCCTTGAACGTATCTCTCGAAGCCAATACTGGACTCGCTTGTGGATTGTCCAGGAATTCGTGCTCAATTCGAGGCTCGAGATCAAGTCGGGCAGAGGCAGTCTCAACGTTGACGCCATTTTTCAGCGCTTGGAAGACTCCTCAGTCATACTGACTGCCCTTGATGTTCATGATGCTCATTTCTCCGTCCCAGCGTGGCACGTAATCATCATTCGTTACCTGCGTGGCACGCAAGACCACCATTGGTCCAAGGGCTCTAGACTCATTGGAGCCTTCAAATCTTCACAGTGTGCGGACGTCCGTGATTGTGTATTTGGATTGATGGGACTATTTCCCGAAGACGAACTCAGGGCCTATCCCATCACCGTCGACTATTCACAATCAGTATCAACATTATTTTTCCAGCTCTTTGAGAGGCGACAGCAGCAGCGCCTTGGCTTTAAAGACATGGATTTCGGTAACGACACCCTGGTTGAAAACATGGACTTTGGTAACTACACCCTGAGGGGTTTCGCAGATGTCTTGCGCGAGGCGTTTGAATTGCCTATTGACTTCGGGATGGAAGACGGCGTCCCGTCGTACTTTCTCTGCCATCCGGTCCGAGGCAGGTAGCCTCGATCCTCGAATTGACATGAGTTTGACATGATTCTGATGATGAGGGATCTGACTGGCCTCTTAGCTGGCCCTCGACGATCACGGCACCAAGCTCGCAGGCGATCATGCCCAAGTTGCTTCAATCAATTCCGAGTACCGTGTGCGGCACTAGACGCAGCATCAGAAGCCAAGCCACGCTCACCTCGACACTTCCGCTCTGTTCTCCCAAAAGGCTGGAAGACCCCGCAATGTCCAGATATCTGGGACCATGTGCTAAAGTCCCAACCCTTTCCTCTCGAAGGCGACTTCACCCCTGCAAGCCGCGACGAACCCGACAAAGACGATCAAGCAGCTCGATGCTTATGCAGAGACATAGCATCGACTTCGAAGGGTATAGCTCGGCACTCAGTGTTTTCTCGACCCTTTGATACCGATGTGGCCGAGCGGGACCCGCACTGAGGACTTTGCTTCTTGTGTTCTGAAAACGCCGGAAGATGCGGTGAGGCATGTGGTCTGCTTTTCGTGGCGGATTGATGAGGGTGAGGATTGGATTGGGGGTTCTCTGATGGCGGAAGGCGCGCTCGCAGACATGCGTGATGGGGTACACTGGGATGCGTCTTGAGGCTTTACATGTTCGTTACTGGCACAAACTCCGTGCTAACTTCGGGTCGCTGCGACCTTTGTTTCGGACTGTCGTAAGGCACAAAGACCGTGGCATTTGGACCGCTGGAAAGAACTAGATTGTACATACAGAAAGAAAAGTGCGGAGGGTATCATCGAGACTATCTAAACAGCAAGCTGAACGGCCCTACACTCCACTCATCTGGCAACGGGACCTACACACACACACCCATCGCTTGACCACCCGCTTCCCACCTACCCCCTCAGTGCTGTGGCCGATACTCCATCCCCCCACTCCGCTGATATCCATCCCTCCCCGCCGGTCCCGCCCAGCGGTTACTCATCTCCTCCCTCCCCCTAACCTCGCGCTCATTCTGCACCGCAACACAGCAACAGCAACAACACGCCTTGACGCAATCCTCACCACAGCTTCCGTCCAGCTTATACAAATGCCGCACCCGCGTGCGCTGCAGCATCGGGAGCACCCAGCCCAGCCCGACGCCGCACGCAAGTGCCACGGCAACACAGTGCGCATTCGTCGCCCCGTGGCCCAGCAAATCTGTCGCGTCTGCCTTGCGACTCTTCTGCCCCAGCCGGTACGCCGTACGGCCCGAGAGCACGCACGGGCAGAACAGGCCCGTCAGGCACAACGTCACGTCGGGTGTGCAGCTGCACAAGCCGTGCTTCCAGTCCTTGCTCGCGTCCAGATCCATGTTGGGATGCCGGATCTGGCCCGGCTGGTGTAGGGAGAAGTCCAGGCCGTTGGGCCCGCTGAGTGCGGCGGGCGAGAAGACGGCGTGCGGTGTTGAGACGCTGTGGGAGGGGAAATCGTGTGGGGAGTAGGGTGCTTCGTCGGTGGGGAGCGCATGGGTTGCGTGCCGGGTGTGCGAGGTGTAGGAGGCGTTTGGCGTGTCTTTGCGGATGGGGGCGGCGGAGATGGGGGAGATTGGGGTTTTGGAGGGGAGCGCGCCGGGGGAGTGCTGCTCGCGTCCGGAGCGTGGGCTCTGTGGGATTGTGGGCATGCTTGGTTGTGTGAGGTTTGTATTGATGGGGGAGAGGTTGCTCATTTGGCGCGCGTGCCGGCTTTGTTGAGTCGGCGATTGTGCGGGTGGTGCTGGTTCTGGCTGCTGCGCGGGCTGGGCTGGGTCGTCCTGGCCGCCGACCACAGACTCGACTAGCATAAATGGCAGGGTCTGCGCCTCTGGCGATGACGGTGATAGAAGAGCTTCTTCATCACGGGGGTGAGACGAGGTTCCGTAAGCCTGCTGTGATTGGCGTCGTGTTGGCGTGTTCAGCATGTTAAACGTGGACTGTGGTCGATCATCGATGGGTGTGAAGACCGGAGACGACGGAACCGTCGGGTCATTCGATGATGTGTAGTATGCTGATCCATTGTATTCGATTGGAGTCGGAGCGTATGAGAAGCCCCTGTGATGTTGTAAGGTGACGTTGGTGTTGACGACCGGCTGCTGCGGCTGACGTTGAGCTTCCTGATACTGCGGCTGACGTTGTACTTCTTGATACTGCGGCTGAAGTTGTACTTCTTGATACTGCGGCAACCTCTGCGCAGGTTGTGTTGTTTCCTCGACAGGAGCCTGCCATGAGAATCGCTGATGCTGGCGCTGTGTCACCTGAGGCTGAGGTTGCTGCGCCTGTCGTTGCGGGTATGTGTTGAATCGAGGGTCCATGATGTACCAGACAAGAGGTACGGCCACCTCGGCTTAGACTACAAGCAGCCAAAATAGAAGTTCCTATCTGACGAGCAGTCGATCCGTATGCGTGGGAGGTCAATAGCTGATCAGCAAAGTGACACTTTCGCCACGCTTCAAAGGTTGTCGTGAGAACGAGGCTGAACAACGAACAGCTGGGATGTAGACGTCCAACATCAAGAGGGCCGCAAGAGCTAATATCTGCCACATCAAACCCGCATAAGCTATGCATGAGCACAAGAAAGGGCCAGGGCACCATCCAACGTGCTGCATTTGAGCCGCCTTCCGCTCCGGTTGGCTCTCTGCCGTGATCCATCGGGCATCTTAGCACTTCCACGAGCAGAGATTCGAGGAGCTCCCGCCGTACAATGACTCTGCTTTTAGTCGTGCAGTGAGGCGCAGGCGCGACCAATTGATATCCAGAGGTCAGTTTCTGATGTGTGACAGGCTGGTCGTTGATGTGGATCCGGCGCTTGCGCAGACCAAGCTGACCA
This sequence comes from Didymella exigua CBS 183.55, assembly GCF_010094145.1. Classification (NCBI taxonomy): domain Eukaryota; kingdom Fungi; phylum Ascomycota; class Dothideomycetes; order Pleosporales; family Didymellaceae; genus Didymella; species Didymella exigua. Next base: position 240,679 of record NW_022984776.1, on the reverse strand, counting down.
ATGAGTGCGCGCCATCAACCACCTCGTATTGGGCTCGCCAGCGTTCTGGAAGCGATCATCGAAGAAGATGAGGTGTCTGGTGAGGCTTGGGTGCCGATTCTGTCGGTTTCCAGGCGGTGCGCACAGCCTCTGTGGCTCTTGCCGTGACTTGCGACGTCATGCGTGTCTCGAGCTCAACGGAAGAGGGTGGATGTATGGCTGAGACTGCGCCTCGGGTACTTGCCAACGAGTTGCATGTATATCAAGGCTGTCAGAACCAAGACCTATTAGACCGTTCACAAAGTTGCGCGAGTGATGACTCTTGTTTATTCGCATAACTTCATGAACGTGCATTGCAGGATCACTCCCAAAGATATGCCGAGGTTTGTGTCAGCTATTGCCTGGCCTTGGCCAGGTTATCGTCACGTAGTGTTCATGATTCGTAGTTTGTTCTTCATCATCGTGCAGGGCGTATGTGGTGCCTTCAATTCCAAGCGTGCACCTCTGTAGTAATACAAGCTTCAAATCTGATAGAGTGATCCCAGCTCCACATGGAGGGAATCTTGGTAGGTGATAATACAAGCTTTGGCCTACATTGTACGCATCGGTCTGTAAGGCCCTGCTAACGACGTCTTCGACCGCCACGATCTCGACTCCTCGACCTGCTACGACGCCGTCTCGTGTCTGTGTCGCGATCATCCTTGCCGCGGCGGTCATCTCGGTCACGATCATCCCGGTCTCTGTCCTTGTCTCTGCTCCTGCTTCTCTCCCTGTCCCGCTTCTTGCTATCGCGTCTCTCGTCAGGATCAACTTCTTTATCGTCGCCACCGCCTGGTACATAGCGGTCAGAGTCCTGGAATCGGCTCCCTCGCTCTGCGTCACGAGTGTTCCTAGAATCTCGACTCTCACGCACGCTCCCGTCTCGTGCGTCCCAGCGATCGTACTCTCGGGATCTGTAGGTGCGCGGACGATCACGGCTGTCGTCGCGCCGGCGCCGACTGTCATCCCGTTTACGGTCACGGCTATCGCTGCGCTTGCGGTCTCGGCTGTCGTCCCTTTTACGATCTCGACTGTCCGGACGCTTGCGGTCGCGATCATCGCGCCGTTCGCTGCGGGGAACGTATCGATCGATGGTTTCAGGGCTTCTTGAACGTGAGTGGTGGCGGCGGCGGCTTCGGCGGGCGTCGCGGGATCGTGAACGAGAAATTTTGCGGTCGCGGTCACGATCATTCCGTCGCTCGGGGCTGCGTGATACTCGAGACTTGCGACGGCTGGTGTGAGTGTCTCTAGAGCGGCTTCGGCGTCGGTCGTCGCGGTCTCGTTGTCTGCTGTTGTCACGGTCTCGTTGTCTGCTGTTGTCACGGTCTCGTTGTCTACTGTCGTCACGTGGCCTCTGTGAACGTCTGTCATCATCGCGGCGAGAACGGCGGTCACCTTCGACGAAAGAACCGCGCCTATCATGGCGGCTACCGCGGGATCTCGATCGAGATTTGCTGTGTTTCCGCGCACTGGTGCTCTGAGCGACACTGTGTGAGCGCGATCCACCGCGTGTTCTGTCAGGCTTCAGAGGCGGAGGCCGGTCCCATCGTGACTTGGTGTCGTCAACTGGCGGTGCATCTTCCATTGGTGTGTCTTCATCCTTACTGGCAGGCGGGGGCGTTGTGGGCGTGGGCGGTTCTTTACTTGAAGACTTGGCAGCTGGAGAAAGCGGCTTGCTGTCGAGTCTTGCCAGTCTCGCTGCGGCTGGGTCTCGGGGCTTGAGTGTACCTGGGGGCTGTGCTTTCTTGATTGGCGGCTCGAGGGACTCGGACCTTTCGAGAGTAGGGCGTTGTCTTGACTTCTTCATCTCCTCGCTTTCTTGTAGCAGCAGTTGCAGCGCAAGATCATCATCCACTTTGATGTCCTCGGGCCTGACCGGTCGTGTGCGCTCGCGTGACCTCGTGCGGCTCCGGCTTCTGCGCCTGTCTCGGTCGCGATCCCGTTCACGGTCTCTGTCTCTGTCTCGACCGCGGTCCCGGTCTCGACTGCGACTCCGCGTCCTGCTGCGTGCGCGACCTCCGCGGCTGCGTCCAGGGCGACTCTGAGCCAGCTCGGCCTCGATGCGCTTCTCGCGCTCGCGGTCCTCTTCGCGGATCTTCTTGAGACGAGCCTCACGCGTGGCCTCGTGCTCTTCCCGCTCCTTCTTGATGCGCGCACGCTCTTCTTCCTCCTCCTTCTCTGCGCGCTCCCTCTTCTTCCGCCGACGGTCTTCGTCTTCTTTCTGCTGGGCCTCGCGTGCCTTGCGCCTTTGCTCTTTCTCTTCCTGGCGCTTCTTCTCGCGTGCCTCCTCCTCCTCCTTCTGCCGGCGTTTCCGCTCCTCTCTCTTCGCCTTCTCTGCGCGCTCGCGCTCGCGCTCCTTGTCACGTTCCTGCTCGAGCTTGGCTTCCCTTTCTGCTCGACGAGCGTCGGCCTCGTGCTGCCACTGCTCCTCCGTCTTGCTTCCGCGCTTCTCCTCTTCGGCAGCGACTCCAGCGCCGACTTCCTGTATGCGGTGCTCGCGCATCCTGGGCAGGCCTTGCTCCTCGATCAACTTGGCGAGCAGGGTGTTGACGGTGTGCGTGATCTTGCCGTAGATATCGCTGCGCTCGCCGGCGCCTTCGATCAGCGTGGCAGCGACTCTGGGGTCCTTGGACAGGAGCGACGGGTTGCGGTCGGTCTCGCGGTCGACGAGCTCCTCCAGGGCCGCGAGCAGGTCGGCTTTGGCAGGCTGCGAATAGCAATTAGCCTGAGAGCGAGCAGCACTATTGATACACGTCGACGTACGCTGGCCTCGAACTGCGCCAACAGGTCCTTACGGATGCTGTCATAGTGTCCCTTCTTGCGAAAGGTGTGCGCGAGGTTGTCGATGGCAGTGCGCTGTGCCTGCGACAGCGGCAGCTCTGACGGACGCAGCTTCTTGCGGAGTGCGGCAGGCCCGTCGCCGTCCAGCGTGCGTTTGCGGCCGACATCTGCCATGGCGAGTGGGCAGGGCGCAGGCAGGGCGCAGGGAGCCGAGGTGCGTGGATGCTCGTGCTAAAAGTGGCCGCCAGGTGCTGGACTGGTGAAGGAGGCGGCGGTCATGTGCAAGCGAGTGTGTTGGGTCGCATGGCTGCGAGTGAGTGCGTGGAGATTGCTCTGTGGCTCTCCGGGGGAGGAAGTCGTCGAAGATGGCCTTGGCGCGCAATCACGTCGCTGATGGTCCCTTGCGCGGGTGGAGCGTTAGTCAGCCTTGGCAAAGTCCATCTGAGCTCCCGCGCGAGAGACTCCACCCAGAGCGACCGTGAGGAGCGTCGCGACCACAACACCGCCGTCCTACCCGCTACTCCTGCAATCGCAGCACCCGAACCGACCCGCGCACGCACTCGCACTCGCACTCACAATGGTCCACAAGGTCCTGTTCTGGAGCGGTCTCGGTAGGCTTCCACATCCGCCGTCCGCCTGCGGCCTGCTAACCACCGCCTCCCCTCGCAGGCATCGCCGCACGACTATGGCAGCTCGGCATTGAGATGCGCCCGCTGTTCAACCGCGAGTCGCTCTGGGTCTACCCCGTCTATGCCGGCATTGGCGGCAGCTTCGGCTACTGGCTGATGGGCGTCGAGCACCGCCAATACAAGTACCTGGCTAGCCGCCGCGACACATTGCTCGAGAAGCGCGCAAGGAGGAAGGAGCGCGAGGAGGCCGAGCACTCCTAGACAAGATGCACCCTAGACAGGATGCACGTCTGCACCCGCGCCGTGGATGCTGTGCGAGAGGGTAATCAGAGACAGGAGGCAGGCCATTGGCTGTCCTGTGCTGCATGTGATGAGACACGAAGCGTGCGACTGAGCTCGAATCTGCAGCATTCGTTCGCCAGACTCAATGGCACGCTGGGGCACGTCTACACGTACGGCAGGAGAGAGGGCGTTACTTTTGTACTCTTATCGTGCGTTCGAGCTGGGGACTCGCTCTGTACAAAATCCTCGAAACAAAGAATACAAAAATACCTGTTCAAACCGAAAGCATGGCTGTACAGCTTCAGCCTCAAAGTGCGAGATATTGCCTAATCCAGCAAGTTGTGGCTGCTGCTGCTGCTGCTGCTCCAAGAGTCCAGAGTCCAAGGGAGTGCTTAGTGCGCATGACTCTTGCCCTAGCCACACGACATGTGAACTTGGTACTTCGTGAATGCTCAACATAACACTCTATCCCTACGGAAATGATCTGATATAAACCAGCGACGGCCTTCAAGGTCACTCACTCTCTGCCGAACCCCTCTGCCTCAGCATGGCCTCCGCACCTGACTTCTTCCTTGCCCTAAACAGCAGCAGCAGCAGCACATCGACCCCAACGACCAACGGCCCCCTGAGAGCCAAAGGCATTGTCGTATTTTCTGGAGGAAGTGCTGCAAACAATCTGGTCGATGTCTTCAACACCGTGCGAGAAGACAAGACGTGTCCCTTGAGCTACGTGATCCCTATCAGTGACAACGGCGGGAGCTCCTCTGAGCTTATACGCGTCTTCGGAGGCCCTGGTTAGTGAAGACCACGTCAAGTTGTACAGCTTACTGATAGAAGACAGGTATTGGTGATGTACGGAGTACGTGTGCCCCTGCAACAGACAAAGGGCGTGATACTCACCTCAGCAGGTCGTCTCGTGCGTCTGATTCCAGATGATCCGGACAACGACGAAAGCGAGAAAGCCGCCATCAAAGCTTTCTTCAATCACCGATTGCCAAAAGAGCACGTCTCAGCAAAGCAAGAATGGCTTCAGATCGTAGAAGCTCAGCATCCAATCTGGACCAACATCTCCACGGCGAAGAAGGAGCTGATACGTTCGATGCTCAACCACGTAGCATTCGAGATCATCAAACGCCTCAGGCCGTCTTCCACTTTTGACTTCTCAGGTGCGAGTATCGGAAATCTGTTCCTAACTGGGTAAACAATGCATCACCACGAATCCCTCGGCCATCAACGTCAGAACAGATGCTGACGTCGACAGCGCCCGCCTCTTCACCGGCTCCTTCGAATCCGCCATCTACCTCCTCTCCAGCATCTGCTCCGTACCCTCGCACACCTCAGTACTCCCTGCCATAAACACAAACTTCTCGCACCACATCTCCGTCGGCCTCGCAGACGGCACCACCATCAGCGGCCAAAACTCAATCTCCCATCCCTCCCAGTCCACAGCCCTAGACGCCCTCTTCCCCCCAACCCGCGACGAAGTGGAAGAACACGACCTTATCGAAGACGCTAACCTGCCCGGCTCGCTCCCCACGCTGCGAAAACAGTACATCGCCTTCTCCAAAGCCGCCGAGGAAGAGCTCCCCGCCCGCATCGAGCGGCTGTGGTACATCAACCCGTACGGCCAGGAAATCCGCCTCGCCGCGAACCCCGCCGTGCTGGGCGCGCTGTCCTCGGCGCAAGCAGTCATATACAGCATCGGGTCGCTGTATACATCCATCGTGCCCTCGCTGGTGCTAAAAGGGATCGGCGCCGCGCTCTCGCAGCCCTCGATACGCGTCAAGATCCTGATACTCAACTCGACGCTCGACCGCGAAACAGGGCCCTCGTCCGCGCCCTACACGGCGCTGGACTTTGTTGCCGCAATCGCAAAGGCTGCGCTGAACAGCCAGAACGCGTTTCCGCCCGAGGCCCCGCGAGACCGCTACCGCGACTTCGTCACCCACGTCATCCACCTCGCGGGCCCGGGGACGCCCGCCGTGGATGCGGGTGCCCTGCGCGCGCTGGGCATCGAGGCGATTCGCGTCTACGGGCGGCGGGACGCCGACGACGGCGTGGTCAGGTACGATGAGAGAGCGCTGGTGCAGGCCCTGGAGGTGACGCTGGGGAAGCGCGATCCGCGCGTCGTGTCGCGGCGGAACACGGTGGATGCTGGGAGGGGATGAGGGGGGATGATGAGAGGGGGTTTTGGATGCTGGGAGGGAATGAGGGGGCAATGTGAGAAGGGGGTGGTGGTTGGACGCCGACAGCCTTGCGTTTGTAATTGTGCCTGTACACAGCGACTACGACGCCAAGAATCTCATCACACCAACGCTCGTACAGAAGACTCCAATCTCAGCGCTCTTGAAAACACACACATACACACACATACACACATATATAACACACACACACACACCGCCCAACACAATCTTTAGAACGTCTTCATTCGTGCGCCGCAGGACCCGCGTCGTAAGAGGTCGTGACTATATACAACCGCGCCACCCATATTACTATTACCGCGTCGCTGTACCAAGCAACCACCAAGCAAGGCGCCGCATAGCGACGTATCTTGAAAAGGGAATGAGAAAACGGGAAGTTGTGGACGCTCGGTACGCGGCCAAAGAAGAAGGTAAAGTAGTACAGCGAGGGTATGAAGATGAGTATCGTACAGGAACCGCGTCCCTCTCAAAGAAAAGATAATGCCACTGAGGCGCCAGAAATGCTCAAAGCGGTAAAAGAAAAATGCAAAGCTGAAGCTTCGACGTGCCAAGGACGGCGGACAGAAACGGGGTTTAGTTGAGGGGCCGCTGCACGTCCTCGACGCCGCGTTTGAGCACGTCCTGGACTCTCCACCGCGGCGGCGCCGGCTCCTTGGGCTCGCCCAGCGTGCCCGTCTTCTCCACCAGCTCCTCCGGCAGCGCGCCGCCCGCGACGCCCGAGCTGAACTTGAGCTGCAGGATGTCGCCCACCTCGTCGCACGCGCTGAGCATGCGGTCGAGGTCCTCCTTGGTGTGGGCCGCGCTGACGCAGAAGCGGGCGCGCGACGACACGAGCGGGGTGGCGGGGTATCCGACGACGACGACGGAGATTTTGCGCTTGAGCATTTCGTGCGAGAAGGCGGGCATCTTGGCCGGGTTGTACAGCATAATGGGGATGATGGGCGAGTCGTCGTGGCCGTAGACGATGAAGCCGAGGCGCTTCAAGCCGAGGCGGAGATAGCGCGAGTTGAAGCTGAGACGCTGCAGGCGCTCTTCACCCTGACCGGGGATGATCTCGCCGTTGATGATGCGGAGGGCGGAAGCAATCTGGACAAGGACTGGGGGCGTGGGGGACTCGGCGTACAGCATGGCGGCATTGGTGGTACGGAGCTTGTCGATGATGGCCTTGTCGGCTGCGAGGTAGCCGCCATTTGCGCCGAAGGACTTGGTGAGTGTGCCCATGAGAAGGTCAACTTCGCTGGGTGCAATGCCGAAGTAGTCGCAGACACCGCGTCCGCGGGGGCCTACGCCGCCGACAGAGTGAGCCTCGTCGACAAAGAGGAAGAACTTGTACTTCTTCTTCAGCTCGATGATGCCGGGCAGGTTGCACATGGTGCCTTCCATTGAGTAGAGGCCCTCGACTGCGACCAAGATCTTCTTCCACGGACGGTGTGTGCGGGGCTGGCCTTGCGAGATGGCCTCGCGCAGCTTACGCTCGAGATCGCGCATATCGTTGTGCTTGAACATGGTGACCATGGCGCCAGAGAGACGGGCGCCGAATCGAATCGAGGAGTGGTTCAATTCGTCCGAGATCATGAGGCAGCCCTTGCCGACGATTGTGGGGAAAGTGGTGGCGTTTGTGACGAAACCCATGGAGAAGACCATTGACGCCGGCTTGCCGACGAACTTGGCAATCAGGTCCTCAACCTCGACTGTAAGCTCAGACGTGCCTGCGTCAGCGCGTGGGCTGGCCATTGTGATGCCGTGCTTCCTGATGGCAGCCTCGGCTGCGTCAGCGCAAGGACCTTCAGACTGAGCAAATCCGAGGTAGTTGTAGGAGCTGAGGTTAAGTGTCTCGGTTGTGGTGCCTGTCATGGTGAAGGTGTTGTTCCCGTCGTCCGACTTGCGGTCGAGCAGAGTGATGAAGCGGCCGGGGACACCAGTGGTGGGCCGTGAGAAGCAGTCGTTGATCCTCATCTTCAGCCTGCGAGTATAGAAATTATCAAAATCGCTGTTGAGCGGCGCATAGCCGTCCTTCTCCTGCAAGTGGCTGTAGTGCTGTTTCCTGAAGCGCTTGCCGAAGAAGTCACGCACATGTCCGAATACTATTAAGATCAGGTAGCTGATGTAGGTCGTGAGGAGGAAGTAGTATGGCGGCTCGTCTTCAATGGGATCGCCGAACTCGCCCTCAAACTTGCTGGTGTAGCGATGCGCCTGAGAACCAAGGGGGCCGAACTGTGCTTGTTGCCGGGCCAGTCGCCGCTGTTCCTCGGGCGAGAGAGGCTGGAAGAGCGTCTTGGGTTCAGCGGGCATCTTCTCGCCGGTGGCTGTGGTGAGGCTGATGGACGGCAGGGATATCGAGGCCGTGTTGATCTGCTGCGGCGAGGGCGAGTTCAGGAGCGCCTGCTGCTGGGCAATGAGGGCTTCGCGCAGGGCAGCAGCTTCGGACCGGGCCTTGGGCGAGTTGCCGCCGAACAGGCTCGTGAACTTGTTGCCCTTGGTGAACGAGGCCCGGCGCGGCTCTTCGCGCTTTTCGCTGAGGGCGTCGGCCGAGGGAGAGATGGGGGAGGATGTCGCGAACGGATTGATTACTCTGGTCGGCATGGCAGCGGTCCCAGCGTGTTCACGGGCGAAGACTGCGGGCTGGGGACTCGGGTCGTCTGCGTCGGGCGGCGAGCGGCGAGCAGGGCGTGTCGGTGGGAAAGGGGGTTGACTGCTGGCGGGCGACGATCAGCACACGACTCGGGGCGAGCAATTGGCGGCAGTGGGGACGATGGTGAGGTGCAGAGGGGAAGCGCAAGAAGACATGAAGCGGAGGGGCGGAGGGCGGAGGTCGGGGGCCCGTTAGAAGACGGTGCATGCCAGATTATGGATGCGCCCATGTGTCCATGCACCGATGCAGCATCGGCACCCTCATGCCGCGCACTTCCGAGCCCCAACCCTAGCAAATCTCGACGGGAAGCTAAGAAAGTCCACCTACGTGATTGACCCTGCAAATGTGTGGGTGACGTATGGGCAGCAACTGCAAGGGCGGGTGTCTTCCCCAGAAAGCGCAGTAGGCTGTTGCTGTTGCTGCTGTTGCTACTGCAGTCTATACGGTGGTTGCGTGCCTGGCAGGGCCGTTGTGCTGCTCCACAGGCTCAGATCGGACTTCGCCTCGCGCCAAGCCCCAATCACGATCTGTGCTTGGTGGCTGGTGCTGGTGGCTGGTGCTGGTGGCTGGTGCTGGTGCTGGTGCTGGCGGCGCACTCCGGCAGGATTGGCAGGACGGCGAGGATGCAAGTGGGCTGCAGACGGACTGTGTCGCGTGCAGAAGCTCAGCAGGCAGTGTGGCCGTTGCAAAGGGGCTTCTCGCTTTTCAGGAGCAAAATTGCCAGTACCAAGTGATGGTTGCGCGAAATGAGCAAGCCCCATTGTGCTCCCGCCCGCCGTCGCCACTCGCAGCGCCCCTGACTTGGGCTCAAAGAGTCGAAGCTTCGCTGATCGCGTCCGCGCCCAGAACCTCGATGCCGCACCACCGTTGTCGATGCACCATGTCGGCATTCACGTCATGACACGCAGAACCGCACGGTCAAATTTGCTTATCAAAGGGAATTGGTGCCAAGCGCCCATCGCCGTCGAAATTCGAGCCCTCCGCAGCCCTCCGCAACCCTCCGCCGGCTCTGGGTGTACGCTCCACAACAATCACAGTGACACGGCCTGCCGCCGTGAGCCCTCGTTACCCAGGTGCCTGACTGCCGTATCACCATGCCCTCGTTTGAGATTGTACGCGGAACCCCCGGCGGTCCGGACTCTGTGCGAAAAACCTGCCTTTTTTGAACAAAGTCACGCGCTTCGCACTTGGCAGGGCCCGCCTTCGTACGAGGACGAGCGCATCTGATCTGCGAGCAGAGAGCATCGAATCGTGTCGTCTCTGATGAGACCACATCGTCCCACGCCGAGTCACAACGGGGGAATGCACACCAAATTTATCACCCCCGAGTAATTCTACGCAGACCAATCGCTGACCTGCATGGCCTTCGCTTGACTCACTCGCAATCCGGTGATTGCACATTATTATTGGGATTGCCATCAATAGACCATCTTTTGGGATGCGGGTCAATCTCAATTTCCACCGAATGTCTGCACGATATAAGATAGTCGTGCCCGCAACGAACATCTTCACTCCGTCATCACTTTCAGGCGCCGTGGCTCGTCGTGTGCGTTTGAAATGATATGTTTTTGCTAAATCTGCTATAGAGATATTTGACTATTTATTTAGAACCGAAGAAAGCAAGCTTTCAGCACGCCCAGCGGCTGCGTCCATTTCCAACCCCCAGAAGATGTCACAAACGAAACGGCCATCATCTTCAAAATCCTCCTCCGCCGGCAAAGGGTTTGAAATCGCAACAAAGGAAAACGCTTGCAACAAAAGGGCAAAGAAAGAACTCCACCAACATTGAACAATAAATCCGCAGTGAATCCACCACATAGCACCCTCAAACACCGCGACCCGACAACCACCCTTTGAGGTGGTGGCGCAGGTTCCACCAGTCCGCCCTTGTATGTCCCATCCTTCCAAACCCAAGCAACGCCATGTATGTAACCGATACCGTTTATGGTTTTCGTTCAGGTTGCGTTACTGGATCTGTAAAAATGGAGGTAGGTTGAATGTCCTCTGGTCGATAGCGACAAGAGACTGAAGAGGAAGAAATCCAATAAGAGGATGCAATATGTCGAGCGCTCTAAGCCAATATAATATGCAAGGGAAAGCAAACACATATTAGGTACGGCTGACCGACAAAGCGGCACTGCGCGTACTCGCATCTGTTTTAAGAGCGAGCTCTGGACGACACAACACTTTCGCAAAGGCAACGATGACAGGGTATTAGCGCGAGCAAAATGACAACATCCAGAGACCAGGCCGTCATTACATCTGGTGGTGATGTTCAGGCGACAGGCCCGAATGGTCGAGCGAGCCAAATGACACTAGATTCTGCATGTCTAGGTCATCAACGTTCTCTTCCATCATAGGCGAACGGAACGGAAGGTTGAGGTTCTGCTTCGAGTACATGTCTGTCATGTGAAGCGTCTCATCTGACATGCCCTGATCGTGAGGCATGGGATATACATCCGCTGAGCCATCACGACCGAACGAGTTCAGGGGCGGCGACTGGTTGGCGATGATAGGGTCATGGTGACCCATTGGTGGCATTGGCGAGTTCAAGGCTGCCGAGTGGGGCGGTGGGCCCATCGGTGTGTGTACGTACGGCGGGATGTTGTACTGTTGACCAAAGTTGGAAGCAGGGATGCTATCGTTCTGAGGTCCAGACGAGTAGAATGATGGTGTGCCGTACTCCGACGGTGAGTTGGTTGTTGTGGCTGACATGGGGTACTGGCGGTAATCGCCCAGGCCATAACCAGCGGAGGTGTCAATACTCAGATGCGGGCCGATGGGCCCTGATGAAGAGTGAGGAACAGGGGCAAAGATCTCTGGGTTTGGGATGTACGGTGACGGCTCGGGCTGGATCATGAACGACGGCATAGGGTTACGCAGCATCGAGAAGTCAACTGCCACAGGTACAGAGCGAGAACGCTGACGCTTGTGCCCGCGCGGTGGGAAAGGACCTGGCGCGAGGTGGGAGTCATGAAACATGCCACTGTGGGGATGTACCAGGTGGTTGGGTTGTGAGGCAGGACGGAAGTTGATTGGCGAGACGGGTGCCGAAACCGCAATGGCATGGGGGTCGTACATGTTATGTCGGTTCTGAAACGCTTCCAGTGAGACGAGTTTCGCCAATTGTCCGCTCAACACCTTGGGGTGGCCACCAAGATGGTGGACCAGAACTTGCGATGCCTGCTGTTCCTCGGTGAAATCGCCGCACTGGAAGAAGCCTCCGGAACCAGAAGAGTCCATGAAGAAGTTCGGTGGGCGGTTGAGCTCCACAACAAGACCTCCTGGTCGCTGAGAAGCACCTTCCGCGTTTGTGGCCATATCTCCGTGGTCAAGGGTGATGTTCTTGATGTAGGAAAATGGGTACTCGATCTTGTAACCAGCTGAGTCGTTGTTGATGTAATATGTGATGCAGCACTTCTCTGGTGAGTAGAAGATGACTAAGTCCATAGCAGACTGGCCAACTCGCCTCCAACTACCGACGCTCAGAGAGCGGACTGAGAAGTGAGTGATGACTGATGCTCATTAGCGCCACTCTATAAGGCAGATGCAGTATTATCACGTACCAACTTTGGAGGAACTGGTGTCAGTGTTGAGAAGCATGCCACTGCCGTACGGTATGCCACCAGTACGGCCAAGGAAGCTGCTGCCAATTGACTTGCCAGACTCCATAGCCTGAAGGGCAAGGTAGCGTCTCATGGACTCAGGGATGTCATTGCAGTCGTCGCCGTTCTCGATACTCTTTTTAGCAATGTTCTTTATCTTGGCTCGCCTGTGGTCGTGTTAGTGGAATGGTTCCGTCAATCTGACAACGCACTGTCGCACCTGTTCTGGAACCAAATCTGGACTGAGCGCTCAGTCATATTGATCTCACTCGCTATCCTCTCGCGGGTGACGGCGGTGGGAGTAGGGTTCTTGTTGAACTCGATCTCTAGGGTGACTAGTTGATCCTGGGTGGCCCTCTGACGCTTCTGGTTTCTCTGTTGCTGGGTGAGGGTGCTCTTGCGAGGAGGACGGCGTGCGGCCGAGCTGGAGGAGGGGTTGGGGGTTGCGGCGCCGCCAGTGGCGGTTGGGGAGGGAGTGGAGGACTCCATGACTTCGTCGCTGGATTGCATTTTGAAGATGTGAAGGAACCCAGACCGGGATCGGCGGATGGTGTAAAAGGGTCAGGGGGGTATAGAAGGGAGCTGTCAAGCTACGCGCTTCTTTGTATCAATGTTCGTGAGGTGTCGTATAGAGTAATGGTTCTAGGCAAGCGGATATGCGAAGGTATAAGAGCGTTGCGAGGCGTGCGACGATTCCAATTGCGCGGGTGCAAAGGGGTTCACGTGGGAGTCGAGGCTCAAGCTACCGTCCAGGCGCGTATTTGAGTCTTCAAGGAAGTAAGTCTGCTAGCCGGGGAGCAGGTGTCGAAAGATGATCGTCCAAAAGCGATTCTGAGCCGGGAAGGAGTGGAACGGGGCTGGGGAAAGCTAAGGAGCGGACAGGCAGGGCCTAAGGATGGGGTGGAGAGGAAAGGAACGTGGGCAAAGGCCGAAAGGAATGGCGGCACTTCGCAGAAGTCGACAAGAGAAGGGAATGTTACGAGAGTTCGCAATCGCACCAGACGTGAGGTTGCTGACACCGACAAGGCGATGGATTAAGACAGAGTCGTGGGGAGGAAGGGGGAAATTAAGGGTTGTATCAGCACGATGAGTAGGGGGAGAACAGACGCCATGCCGCGTCCGGACTGGCGCCTGCCACTAAGCGACCGGCTGCAAGTTTAGCACCACGGCTGGCCGTTTGGAACGCCAGCGCCAAAGGCCGGCGGTGACGCTGGAAACGCTTGCACGCTCCGGCGGGTGCTGCTGGACGAGGCTCGCCACGCTTATTGTGCCCTACTGTGACCTATCGTCTGGTGCGCGTTGAGCTGCAGCGGTGAGTGTTGTGTGCGTGCTGTGTGCCGCGCTCGACAGGCTGAGCGCATGCTGTCCGCCGCCGCCTGCAACGGCCAGGGGGGCATTGCTCCGCTGAGAAACCAGGCGTGTCGGACTCGGGCACCCTGGTCACTGCGAGCGCGAGTGAGTGGAAGCTTGCGAGTGCGCGCGCCGGACAAGTCTCTTTCAGGAGTCGTTCACACTGGGCCACCCTTGTCGCAAAACAACTCGCCGACAGCCTGACGGCTGCCGTGGAGCCGACCTCAGCGCTGCCGTCACTGCAGCACACGATGGTTGTTTGAAGTGACGCCGCATAACACACTTCATTGCGTGAAGAGCGCGGCAGACACTAGCTGGCTGGGCGCTATGCTGGCTGGCGTCAGGTACGTACCAGAATCCGCGATCCACCACACGGTTGAGGCGCCTCGGCTCTGCAGTCGAGGACCGTGGTTTTTAAGGCACCGCATGCAGCGGAACTCGTGGTGTCATCGACGCATCGTGCGAACTGCGCTGCACGGCGGGACCTGGGCTGGCTGTCCAGTCTGGCCTTGCATCTGCGGCACAACGTTCGGTCTCTCGACTGTGTGTGGCACTGTGCCAGCCAGCGGCAGAAAGACCCGCATTGACATCGTGAGCATGTCGCAGGTTCTCAACAGCCCCTCGTCGCTGATCGCTCGGGAGAGCCGATAGCGAGAAAGATCCTGATTGAGCATCGTGCCCGTGCAACGTCAGATTCAGACTGATCGTGCCGCATTTGATGCACTCGTTCCAAAAAGACCCAAGTTGGTGAGCTTCGCCATCGTCAAGACTCAAGTCGAGTCAGCTGCAATTTGTCTAACCCTGATGGCTTTGTTCGGGAAACAGGCTAGTCGAAGTGGGCGTCTAGTCGCCCTACAGCTGTCAATCTGAGCGTACTACGAGTTCCCTGCCACCGGCAAGGCTCACAGCAGCATGAATAATGGCGGGACGCGTTGCAAGCGAACACAACACGAACCCAAGCATCCGGAATCCACTGTCCAATCCAGGCCGTCCTTGTTGCTCGGCACGAGACGGAGCTCTGAGGCGTGCTCCCTCGAGCATTCTCTGCCGCTCATATGTAGCGTTGACACGCCTTCTCCGGCACGCGTGTCTTCATGTTCCAGCTTGCAATCGATTGTTTCGGCGCCGTTATCGCAATCAAAGAGGCTGCTCAAACAGCCCCGTGTTGACACTTTCACGGACAGCCATGATCCCGACAGCCTCAAATGTTTCAGTGTCACGCCGTCGGAATCAGCATGCAGTCATACCAACCACTGGCTCGAGTCCGGACCAGGATGTCAATGCCGTGATCGAAGTCCATATGAAAATCAGGTTCGGCCGGACAAATGCGAGCACCATCCGAACATCCACCTACGCTACGCGACTCTTTGGAAACGGGCTGTGACGTGCAAAGACCTCGCATCTCGTTTCCAGAAGGTCTACAGAAGGAGGGCCATCGCTGCTGTCCTAGCTTCGATTGACCGCCAGATTGAGCAGCGGTGTATGCCGCGCTTCCACTACTGATTTGTGCTGTCGTCTACATTGTGGCTTGCGTCGTTTGGCTTGGTCATGAAGAGTACTGCAGCTCGAGGCCAACCGATCGGAAGATCTGTTCCCTCTTTTTGAGGTCCAGACTGGCACCCAATGTGAAGAGCAGCTCTTTGATCCTGCCTTCCCAAAGCACTCCGACGTGCCAGTCTTGGTTGACCCTAGCTTTCAACACACCAGAGACGTCGTCGTCGGGAGAGATGGTCTGCTGCTTCCAGTCTCGGCGCAGCTTCTTTACCGCCCAGTCAACATCCGCGGTGTTGCGTCGCCGCCACAACTCGCACCCAAGCTGCAGCTCGCTTTCATATGAGTAGAAGTTGAAGTCAAATCGGGAACAGAGAGCCAGACTAGACCCAGCCTTCACGGCATAGGTGGAAGAGAGGTTGCCCATCAATGGGTTTAGCGTTAGCGTCATGGTGTACGGGAATCCCGGATGGTTTGGCAGTGTCGTGAACCGTAAGCCTGTGCTGATACCTCCACTCTTATTCAACAAGCCATAGTACAGCTCCGCGCCTGCGCTGAAGCGGCCATGCACCGGTTCCACCTGATCGACAGATGTCGATTCAGTCGGCGCCATCCTTGGATCTGGGCCGAAGTTATAGAGACCTCGCACGCCCATCAGCGCGGAGTCCGTGCTGTACATGTACTCGGTGCTGTATTTGCCCAAATCGTTCTGCAGCAAGGCAAGGATGGTCCCCCCGTTGTTCAAGTTTGAGTCACTGACAGCGGCGATCCGGAGCTGTCGCGTGGGTGTCAGGCGGCGCAAGTACAGGGCCTCGAGTCTCGATTGAGGGAGGAACACCCGCCCGTACAGCAGTGTGTCTGCTCTTATCAGCCTGGAGTACCGACCCATGTCGCGGAGAACTTACTTTTGCGATCAACCCGCTTTCCAGCATGCCAGAGCTCCCACCACAAATTCTCATCAGGCCGCCTTAGCTCCTGAACATGCTTGTAGCCCCGTATGACATTCTTCAAGTCGATGTGGGAGCTCTTGAACTCCTTCCTCAGCGGCAGTGAAGAGTACAGGTATGACACGGAGCCATCTACCACGCCTACACTTCCCAGTGTGTAAGATGTGGCGAAGTTCGGCGCGGCAAGAGACGAGATCTGTAGGCGCAGGCCTTGCGGTATCTGAAAGTCGAGCAGTGCTGCGTGTGTGAGCTCAGGCATGATGCGCAACAGGTGCTGCGGCCTACCTCGTGCTGTAGTGTTCAACGCGCCATAAGAATTGTCCAGGTTCCAGTGCGAAGCATCGTAGAATGCATTTTGCACATTCTCCATGAAATCCAACATGTCGCTGTCACTAGCGAATCATGCTGAGGGCGCGCAGAAAATCGAGAGTTGAAGCTTGCTTAACAGAGGGATGAGCGATAGTGACAAGCGTGGAGCTTAGCCGCGGCTGCAGGGCGCTAGTCCCCGCCGCGCTTGCACAAAAAGTTCGAATGCGACTGCCGAAACTTCTTCGAGCATCAACACCAAGTTCACGCAATACCACAACACCGCCAAAATGCCCAAGTCAAAGCGTGCCAAGGTCGTTCACCTCACCAAGACGGACAAGAAGGGCAAGGAGCTCTCTCAGAAGCTCTTCGCCAATGTCCAAGAGGCCGCTGAAAACTTCGAGCACATATTTGTCTTCTCTGTTGAGAACATGCGCAACTCGTACCTCAAGGAAGTGCGCGCTGAATTTTCTGACAGCCGGTAAATCTAGGTCGCGAATCATAAGGCACAAAGTTCTTTAGTAACGTTTGCGCAGATTCTTCTTTGGCAAGACCAAGGTCATGGCCAAAGCCCTGGGCATCACGCCTGCTGAGGAGCACCTCACCAACCTGTCCGAGCTCACCAAGCACCTCGCTGGCAACGTCGGTCTCTTCTTCACGAACCGCGAGCCCGCTGATGTCCTCGAGTACTTTGCCGCATACTCGCAGACCGACTTTGCGCGCGCTGGTGTGACCGCCACTCAGACCTTCACAATCCCGGCCGGTGTTGTGCACTCGAGAGGTGGTGAGGTGCCAGCAGACGATGACGTCCCGCTGCCTCACAGCGTTGAGACTACCATTAGGAAATGGGGCATGCCGACCAGGTTAGACCAGGGCAAGGTCACCCTCGATGCGCCCTACACAGTGTGCAAGGAGGGTCAGGTCATGAACAGTCACCAGACTGCGCTGTTGAAGATGTTCGGCGTTGCTATGGCAGACTTCAAGATCGACATCAAGGCATACTACTCGAAGAAGACTGAGGCCGTCATTGAGGTTGACGCCATGGAGGACTAAGGCTCCTGCAAGACTGTATATGCATCTGGGCGGCGTTGCAAGGCGTTGATTTGGGTTCTGGAAAAGTTTAATAGTTCCGCTTACTATTGTCAGATCTACACGAGCTTAACATCAATATACCCTCTTATGTTGACACTACTAGCCTTTGGTTCAGTCAAGGTGATACAAGGACGGCTTTGCGCACGTGTTGCATATTATTATTAAAGGGCAAGCTTTTAAGTCGAATTGAACTATATACACAAATTTGGTTGACGCCTTTCCTACGTCCGTCGTTCAATTTGATGTGGCATATTGAGTATCCCCTTCGCAGCCGATTTTGATCTCATGCACAATTGATTATTCCATTCCGGTACTCCATGCTATTCATCCACCTCACAAGAGCAGTTCCCTCCAGTTCAAGCCAGTACCAGCCCGGCGAGCAATCCTCCAGCAACAACACCCACGACGCCGGCACGGTTCGCAACGGCAGCGGCAGTGCTCTGCTGTGCAGGAGCAGATGTCGATGCCGAGGTAGCTGCGGAGTTCCTTGATGCACTCGAAGATACCGATGAGCTTACTGATGCTGTGGACGAAACCGAATGGCTCGAAGAGTGACTGGAAGCTTGGGACACAAGTGTGGAAGAACGCGAAAGCGGTGTGGTTGGCAGTATGATTCCAGATATTGTGGTCGCCATGCTGAACTCGGCCGTGGGTTGGATGGCAGGAAGGGTGGTCTGTGTTGGGATGACGAGAGAGCTGTAGTCAAAGTACGGTGCCTCTGAGGGGTTGAACATCGGTCCTGTATCTACAAGCATCAATACACGGCCCTTTCTCTGAAATTGAAATACTCACAGGTCGACTCCAACGCAGACGCAGCAGCCACAAGGCCAAGCACAAGCACGCACGTTTCGTGGAGCATCTTCACAGCAACAGTGTGCGATAAGGGTAGACTAAGCTGAAGCGGAAACAGCGACAAGAGAATGTTGGACAGCTGGGGTGTTAGTGAAACTGTAAAGTGCGACTACCAGAAACCCTGGATTCAGCAACAGCCCTCGCACTCTTAAGAAAGTGCACAAGAAAGCGCCCCTCTGAGGTCATTGCACAAGCATTCGATAGCGCGCGTGTTGACGCCCAGTAAGACTGCGCGGAACCAGCAACCAAGAAAGCTCGAGCTGTACGAGGGCTAGGCCGGTCGCGTGCGTTGGACGCTCGTAGCTTGCTCATGTTGCTTGGATGCCGCTGCCGTTCGTTTACGGATTGGCGAGTGACGTCTGCAGAACTTATTTCTAGACTGGCCATCCGGATACAGATGACTAGAGTTTTGTCAAAGATACCGAGGGCCTATCATTCTGTTGTTGCATCTGTCAGGTGGTTTAGGCGGGTTGGGACGGGAGTGGGGCTCCGCAAGGGTCTGCATGACTTGGCAGGTACGGCTGTTTGATTTGCGGGCTCTGCTTCACACACTGATACAACTCACAACTTATCATCCTTCGCTGCTTGTCTAAATTCATTGTGGCTCTAGTCAATTCCTTGTCTCAAAACGGAGTCTCATGTATTGCACGATGTCTGATCAACAAGCTGTGGCGTCGTCAGACGCTGCGTTATGTCGCGCGGCACAGCTAACTGCGGCAAGGAAGTTGTTCGTTTCAGGCGACAGATGGGCAGCTTGAGGTCATGCAATCTTGATTGTTAGAATCCCTTGAGGCCCAAAAAAACTGTAGTCAGTAAAGACGCACTTCAGCTTTGAGCTCTCTCTCTAGTTTTCGCTGATTGAAGCTAGAGTGTCTGGAGAATCAAATGAGTCGCTTCGCAGTCCTAAAAACTCCACGCTCTGGTTCGTAGTCTCCAATAGATTTGACATCCTACTAGTTCTACACACGCTTTGAACAATGGGCCATAGCACCTCGAGAATCTATACCGAATGCAAGCACAGCTAACGATAAAGCCTATCTCGTGACCCAAATGTCGAATGTAAGACTGGTAGATCTTTGAGTACTCCCAAAGCAAGACAATCTTTCACAATGCGCGCCCTATCTTGACCGTTCTCGAACCAGGCATACATGAGCCAAAGGCCCCCATGTAAAGCCAACATTCCACGGTACCAAGCCAATACACCACTTCTTCCACGATGCGACCAGCGCGACCAGCGAATCCGCCAAGAAGGAAACACATCTGGAGTCCGACCCGTAGAATCGTCTGTCGCATCAGTCCAAGTTTTTGTTCAGCGTTAGCAGGCCAGACCGAGATATAGCAGTCGCTGGCCGTGGCCTGACAGCTACCACAAATCGCTTCGGTAGTCTAGTATTGACGGATGAGCCTCTGTTTGTCATAGACACGGGTATGAACGATGAAAACGCATTTTTCTTCTCAGAAACAACACCTAATTCCAGGGTCATACGAGATACTGTCAAAGCACTTCCTAACAATAGACGGATAATGTTCCGCAATCTA
This sequence comes from Didymella exigua CBS 183.55, assembly GCF_010094145.1. Classification (NCBI taxonomy): domain Eukaryota; kingdom Fungi; phylum Ascomycota; class Dothideomycetes; order Pleosporales; family Didymellaceae; genus Didymella; species Didymella exigua. The sequence continues at coordinate 220,951 of NW_022984776.1, read as the reverse complement.
CATGGTGACAGCGACGTACTGATCGCCGAGCTGTCTTACAAGACAATTGGGGCTTCACCTGTACCTGATTTGGGTGCTCTGGTCATAATCATCGGATAGCTGAAAGTGCATTTCTCGACATGCGAAATTTGCACGTCCAGGTCCTTACCCTTTGCCAGTCCCATGTAAAAAAATCAGGATACATACGCTCTACTGAGAGGTCAGCTTGAACGCTAGGTATCCCTTCTCAGGGATTATAGATATACAAATGCACCCTTGGTATAAGTGTAAGTCAGCCGCCAAATTAATGTGTGCCCGTGCTGACCATCCATCACCAGGCTTAGATACGATGCCCGGCTTCTTGAGGGCCATCTTCTGCATGGCAGGAAAGGGTGTATGTATGTAATTTAGGAGATTGAATAACCCTCGGGATACAGACAAATAGGCAGTTGGTACCATTTGAATGGCAAAGGTCGTGTGGGGTTTGAGTCGTGATATGTCAAATCTTCCTGTTAGCTAGGATGAGTGGGCAAGGAGCAGGGAAGCAGCGGTGGCGTAGCAGCGGCTAAATGGACCCAGTGCTCTCTATCATCCATGCTAAGCATTAAGATCCACTTGAAAATAATGTCATTGAGACTCAAATGGGGCGTGTCATTGCAACCTGAAGCGTGCCGCACAAGGCTGTGTTCTTTTCGTGCTTGTGGGAAACGGTAGTGCACGGCTACGACTGCAATGCAGTGCCAACGAAACAACAGGGCAAAGGTACAGCAGGTAGGCTGCAAAGCAGACGAGGCAGCTGCGAAGTTGCAAGAGGGAGACATACTTTTAACCGACGTGGCTGGGGATAGTGCCTGCAAAATATGCGTTGAGGAGAAGGCTGAAGCGGCACAAGACCTGTTGCTATCTACAGGTTGCGGGCAGTCGTATGTTGCTGAGACAAGCATAGTTGTGCGAGACAGCCCCTAGGCCCACAGGCTTTGGTTTCAAGGGTTATGAGACGCTTGCGGTTGCTGCACTGGCAAAAGCCTTCGCGTCTTACGGCCAGATGAGCCCCGGGTCTACAGGTCATGGACATGGGTCACATCTCCGCGTATTCCTGAAGGCTTTGCGCAGCTACACTGTGCCGATAAGTCTCACTGATATGCAACCCGCGAGCATCAATTACTTTACGCCACCCCTTCATATCAAAGCTGAGAATATAAAGCTGTCACCATATCCACCCAGGAGTCCAGGATCGTGCAGCAATGGGTCCCGGCTGCGAACAGCGGCAAGATTAAGCTTTTGCTCCACGAGTCAGTCTGGGCTATGCTTGCATGTGTCTAGAGTGGCCGACGAGAAACTTGATGCATTCTGACAAATGTTTACGTGAGCCTCTGATCAGCTGGCCCTCTGCGGGTTATTAACCGGGGCAGTACAATTTGGCATGCCGTAGCCTTCCTGACGATCCGAGATAGCGAGCTGACGGGAGCTTTGGACAAACGGCTCGAACGGATACTGCCAAGTGAAGGACTCTAGTACAGTAGGACGGCATGTTGGTGAGGTGAGAAGGGCGGCTCGCGCCGTCCGGTAGAGCCGTCCTTCGCTTTCATGTTTTTGTAAGACAAGATATTTGAATTTACAAGGGTCCCTGTCAGTCGAGACCTATCAAACCCAGCCTCTCAGCCATGTACTACCTACCAAAGGAATTGTGGTCGTAAGGCTGAGATCTGTCGAAAATACACAAGTACAACGCATGCAAGTCGTCCGGTGTCCTCGAAATGGGATCCATGGCTTGCGTCTGATGAATTGTGGGCCGTCGAATAGTCATTGGAGAAGGCCAGACGTTAGTATTGGAGTGCACGACAAGTGTGCTGACGCGGGGCGTTGACTTCCCCATGGGAGTGGAGCGGAAGACCAAGCAGGCTACGAGATCGGCACTGCAGTCTGCGAACAAGTTCGCAGATAGCAAGCAGTCACTAGTACGTAAGAGCCTTCTGAATTGTAGTCGAGCCGCGTCAGGAGAGGCCCAAATGCGTACAGGAGTCCTTTAGTTCTTCAACCACAGAATTTGACGCAGACAACAATGTCGACCTTTCATGCAGCATGGGCGCAGTGTACGTGCTGAAATGCAATTGCCTGAACAAACAGCGGACGAACCTTTCGTGTCTCAACAACGCAGCTGCGCACATGCGCTGTGCTCCACGAGCTTTCGCAGCGCTCAAGGCGAACCTGACGTCGATGATCTTGTTTGAAGTCTGATGCGTTGGCGATTGCAAGCGAGGGGAAGCAGACATGCAGGTGTATCAGGTGCAAGTCGTACAGGGCAAGCCACCCAGTTCGTCGAGTTATCAGGCAAATTGCGAACTGTCGTAGTCAGTTGCCTTCTTTTGGGAGGGCGTCGAACGCCGGAAGTTGTGATCATAGCTAGGCGCACCACGGACTGGAAAGTGGCCTATGCGGGCTGCAAGCGCGATCGTACGAAGGCATGTCGTTCACGTCTCCACCAAACCATCAACAGCTGTCAAATCCGCCAACACTCTTTGACAGTCGAAGGAGTCATGATCTGCCGCTAGAGTGGTGCTGACACTTTACACCGGATCCAGTGAGATCCTACCATGCGCGGCTGCCTTTCGCTTCCAGCCTGCATCAAGGTCGTGGCTACCCCACCATCGCGAGTCCTTCTGCTGCATGGCATTTCGGCTGCATGCATGCTTGAAGGACCCATGAAGCATCCGGTGAGCCTTTGAGGCTCTGCCTTGCAACGTGTAGCAGCCTGGCAAGAAAGTTGCCAGGCTGATTTGCCAGACCTCGGTGTGTCTGGCTCAGAACTATGATAGCCAGTCTCCAAACGGGGCTTGCGATCGACCCGTTTGCGACCAATGGAGATTTGTTTGAGTTTGCCGGATAGTAGCGAATTGACAAGGTCGAGTCCCGAGAGGGACCTCCCCCTGCTGCATCAGAATAGTGCAACCACTGCGTTGGGTAGAGGGCAACGTACACATCTCGAAGTGGCACGGATCAACTCAAGCAGGTCTATATAGGGCCCTACCAACGCTTCATTTGCCTTGCTCCTTCAGTGTCGCATCTTCAATCGTTCTTGTACGCACTAGCAGCTTTCTCAATACTCAAAGCAGACTTGATGTTTGCTTGAGTCTATTGCGTTCTTTTCGCCTTTGTTCTTCCAACAAATTACTCTGACACCATCATGGCCCATCAGTTTCCAGCTCAGCATCAAGCGCATCTGGGTCAGATGCCACCTCATCAGAACATCGGCCAGCAACGACAGAACCCCATGGCACAACAAAATCCCATGGTGCAGCAGAATCCTATGTCACAGCAGCAAGGTCTAACGGGCCAGCAAAGAGGCATGCAAGGACAACAGCCGCTTCAATCTTTCGCGAACTACGACCCGCAGTTAGCCCTTTTCAGGTTCGAGAAGCCGAAACGTGCTGACAGCTGGGAGGATGTCGAAGCCGAACAACAACATGTGGCTGTTCTGGATCTTCAAAACGAATTGAAAAGGTTCCAAAGAAACAAGGGCTCTGTCAAGCGCGAGCTCAACTTAATTCCATCGGCGAATTGCCGACGATTGATCAATGAGCTCGTCGAAGACCAGAACCATGAGCTTGAGAGCAAGAACAGGACCCTGAAATGGAACATTGCTGTTATAGACATCGAATGGAAGGATATCTGTCGCCGGCAGCGACAGCTCAAGCGTGTCTCAGTCATTCTGCAAACCGGCCCCTCCGGTTACGAGGATCCGATGACCATCAGGGGAGTAACTGTTGCAACCCAAAAAGGTCAGCCCCTGCAACCAACCCAGGGTTATCCACAACAACAAAATCTGGTCGGTCATGAAATCATACAGCAAAGGAACGCTCAACGCCCAGCTCAGCAGCCTGTGGGGCACATTCAGCAACAAGCACAACATATGTGGCTGCCACCGCCTCAGGCTCACCCTCAGCATGGTCAAGGCGCTCCACCGCCGCCACCTCCACCGCCGCCACCTCCACCAGGCATGCCAGGTCCGCCACCACCACCGCCGCCTGGTGCGCCTGGTGCACATCTTTCACCTCCTCGACCTCCCCCGCCGGGTGCCATCCACAGTATGCCGCGTCCACCAGGTCACGGTCAACAACAACGACCAATGCCTGGTACATTTCCGGAAGCCGTCCACCGTCCCTCGATGCGACAAGGTCAACTACCAATCGGGATCCTCGATCCATCTTCCTCCAAGAAGCAAAAGAAACACAAGGACCACCATGAGGACTCATCGTCTGGCTCAGATTCGAACAGTGACGAGTGGGATACTGAGTCCGGCGACTCGGGTCCTGATCGCTTTCGTGTTCGCAATGTTGAGCATGGCCAGTTTGTCCACATTGGCAAGCCAAAGCGTGGACGCTCGCGTCACCCGTCCCGATCCAAGAAGGCTCGACGCAATAAATCGCTCAGCAAGGTCAGAAGCCGCAGCAGAAGCCATACTCGGCCTGAAACACAGCAACTGCCACCAATCCACATCCACATGAATGCTTCCGCAGCCGAGAAGCCAACACGCGCCAATGACCGTGTTCGTCGCAGTAGCTTTGGTGCCCCATCACCAGACTACCGCAACAAGAAAGTCAGCGCGGAGTCTATGTCGCGCGAAGGTTCGTGGGACAGACACAGCGGCACTGCCTCGCTGAACGACAACTCATCTATTCACACAGCAGATGACAGCGTCTTCTCGGATTCCGAGCGCCGTAGAAGCATGTATCGCTCTGACATCATCGAACAGCCGCCCAAGCTCAGGTCCCGCAATCTGCCACACAGAAATGATAGCTTCGGCTACCCACATACCAGCCACATCTATGGCGAAGTAGAGCCTCACCCATGCAGGAGTACGCACCCCACCCCGGACAACTACCCTCATCAACGCGACTCATACTTCGACGGCGACTACAATCCTGGGCCTGCACTACACCACTGCAGCAGCGTCCAGACGCCACAAGGAAACCCATTCGACACTTCGCGCCACCCACCCCGCTTCGGACGTGCAAACACATTTGGACCCGAGACACAGGACCCCGTGTACGCACAGCAATACATTTCAGAGCGACCCGTGCAGGACAACCTCCAGCTCCACGAGCTCCACGATGCCATCGAGCACATCAGAAAGCAGCAGAGGAGGCCCCTGCACGGACGCACTCGCAGGGCAAGCGAGTACGAGAGGGAGAGAGGGGGCGCGTACGGAGGCTACGACATGTATGGGCGTCGTGGATATTAGTAATCACAGGCGAAGTGATCCGCTTCCCATGTGAGGCAGTGTCTCAAGGATAGTATTGGGGTATGGCGTCCGCACTGACTGGCGTTGGGCGTCTGTGTGTTTGGATATACGTTCACAGGCGTTTTGGGCTTAGGTGTTCTTTCGAATTTGTTGACTCTTTATCACAACACAAACGCATGCTACTTAGTAACGTAACCCACATCTTTGAGACATGCAGCTCTTTGTGAACCTCAGCCTGCCTCTACAACAACTCTTCGCGCTCTACTTGTTGCACATCAATCACCCCCTACTCTGACCATCGCGCTCGACCTGGTGTGACAAAAGTGCAAAAACAACGGGCCCCACCGCGATTCGAACGCGGGGCCTCCTGCAGACTTGAGAACGAACCCAAAGCAGGAATCATACCACTAGACCATGAGGCCGTTTTATCGATAAGAACCTTGCTGATAAAATAGTATATATTGTAGATGTTCTTGGAAGCTAGAGAGCGAGGGCAGTGTGAGCACTGCGGCGGATACAGGTACTGTAGCACCCCATAGTAGGTCGAGAACATGAATGCATAAGCGAAGCGGGGCGTGGATACCTTTAGACGCCGGGCGCTAATGTCTTAGTACAAGCTCAACTGCACACGCTACTGGACCTGGCTTGCTTGACTACGATAGTGACAGCTGTCTATTGCAAACGTCGTCCGAGCACCCAAAGGCATACAATCCTGTAACCGCTTGGCATAACTGTCGATGATTGCCCTGTTGGTGACCAGCTGCGAAACGTACTGAGTGACATAGACGCGCACAGCACAAGCTAGAGCTTGGCGATATTAGGAGCAAAGGTTACTCGAGACAATATTGTGGGGTTGAGTTGCCAGATTCTCCATATCGTAGCCTACTAGCCCCTACCCCATCCACCCATCCCACTCTGCATATATCTTTCGGAGACGGTCTTTTTCGTTCTCACCAGCGAATATAGACCCCACAACTCCTTCGCAGAGCTTGCATACCTCAGCAGGGCTCAAGCTGAAATGCTTTACAGCAAGCTCGTACTCAACTGAAAGTGGACTGCAGAAGACACCTACATCATCAGTCTGCGCGATGTTAGTGTAGCCCAACAGCAAACAAGCGAAGACATACAGAGAGTGCTACAGGAACGTTCTTATGTCTCCACATTCCGAAGTGATGGTCGCTGTAGGTCCCGGTGATCATTCTGGCATGAACGTTGCAGCTCAAACATAGCTCGACGCCGATGTTCTCTCGCTCGATGATCTTGCAATACTCTTCCTTTACGTGAATGACATGGCCGAGTCGATCTGGCCTCCATGACAAGAGTGTCTTTAGCTCAAGGTCTGTCGCCGATACCTTGGCCTCGGCAAAATGAAGGGTCATCTTCAAGCCAGCAGCTTTCGCTCTCGTGAAGGTGTTCGTGAAGCTTCGCACATCGCCTTTCGCTGGATCACCACAAAGATCAATGCCCACGACGCCTGCTGGCCGATATTTGATGCATAAATCGACGACTTCCTCAGCCTGAGCGATTGTATTGCGGCGGTCAACGGAGAGGATCAGGTAGGCTCGTAGGGTGTTGGTAGCATCATAGTTCCACGCATTGAGGATGCTCAAAACAGTCTTGACATAGTCATCTTTGGTGATGGCTTTGTCAGGAATTGCTCGCGGTGTAGTGCGAAGTTCAAGGTAGACCACGCCATCTGCTTGAAAGTCCTGCAGTACTGCCTTGGTCGAGTATCTTCACACAGTCAACGAACGTGTCGCAGCACTCGCAATTGATCAGACACATACTCTATGCTCGGTAGGTCGCTGCATAGCTTGTAGATGTACGACGAGAACAAAGGGAAGAAACTGTGCTGACTGTCAGTTCTAGGCTGTTGACTACAGAGTTGTTTGGTTGCAGCAATCAAGATGTGGGGACGCTGAGACGATGCAAGGCACCACAAGAACGTGTATGAGAACGGAGCCTCGGTATGAAGATAAATCTGCTAGCGCGCTGCAGCAAAAGGAGACGGGAGGCAGGAGACGGGAACATGAATCGTGACATCAAATCAAATATCGAGGGAGCATACGTCTCGAGGTCGTAGTCGACTTTGTCAGAAGGGATGGCAACAAGAGGGTCTTCGACGTCGAAAGCAGCATCTTGGGCCTTCTTCGCTCTCCAGATGGCATGCAGACACGCACGACTGATGCTACCCGTCAGGTGTGCGTGCAACTGAGTCGTGGGGCATTAGTGCTGTGAACGGTTGCCCAAGCGCTGGCTGGCTTCGGGGGAGGCTGGCGCTGCTCACTTCGATCTTTGGTAGGCGGCGTGCAAAATGTTTCTCGACAGACGTTGCAGCAGCGGACATGATTGCAATTGAGTGTTAGTGGCGCAGGTGATGTTTCTCGAAGGGCAAATCGAAAACGATAGACTTCGGAGCGGCGCCTGGTCGTGAGGTGCTTTAGGCCTAGCAGCGGCTCCGTCTGGGAAAAGGTGAAGCTAGCCGGGGCGCCAAATCTATCGGGCGAATCAGGGGCGGGCTTGCTGAAAGGAGGAGGTGCGTTGCAGGAGATTGCGCGCGCCTTCTTCGTCAGGTCGAAGAGCACAGCGAGCAGCGCGATTCTCGTGGGCAGTCCGCAGCAGCGCAGCAGGACAGTCAATTATCGCCGAAAGGGCACGCTACACGTAGACGACAGCCGCACGCAGACAACAGCCGCACCGCCAGCCCCGCACTGTTCGCCAGCCACGCAGCCCGTTGTTGCGGTATTCCGGGAGACAGGGCAGCTTCCTTTGACCCCAGCTGGTGCTCTCGGTCCAGCCAAGCGTCTGCGAGCCGTACCTCAGTTCCTCCTGCACCCGCAGCCCTCTCCACCACAACCACCCTCCGCCGCCGCCCATCACCTCTCAGCGCAAGCAATTGCAGCTGCACCGCGCGCGCCCGTCGCCATTGCTGCCTCTGCCCGCCTGCTGCCCCCGCGTCCGCCTGCGTGCCCCGGGCTGCTGCGCTTCCTGCGAGGCCCCCCTGGATTTGCCGCATCGCCGCTTTAGCTCGTCGCCTGTCGCGCGCCCGCAGCGACACCCCCTCCTCCCTCACCCGGTAGCACCAGAGTAGCATGGCCGACATGAACCAAGAGTCTATCCAGCAGAAGATCCAGGTCGCACGGCGCGATGCCGAGGCCCTGAAGGACAGGATAAAACGGAAGAAGGACGAGCTCGCTGACACAACCCGTACGCCTCCACGCTGCCCTCGACGTGCAGCAGCGCCGCCCTCCCTGCACTGTGCATGCTGACCATTGACTGCAGTCCGCGATGTCGCCCGCGACCGTGTCGAGGCCCTGCCGCGCCTTACCATGAAGACGAAGCGCACGCTCAAGGGCCATCTTGCGAAGATCTACGCCATGCACTGGTCGACCGACCGCCGACACCTCGTCTCCGCCTCGCAGGACGGCAAGCTCATCATCTGGGACGCCTACACAACGAACAAGGTCCACGCCATCCCCCTGCGGTCGTCCTGGGTCATGACCTGCGCGTACTCGCCGTCTGGCAACTACGTAGCGTGCGGTGGTCTCGATAACATCTGCTCCATCTACAACCTGTCGGCGCGAGAAGGCCCCACACGCGTCGCTCGCGAGCTCTCTGGCCACTCAGGATACCTGTCCTGCTGCAGATTCATCAGCGACAAGCGCATCCTGACCTCGTCCGGCGACATGACTTGCGTGCTTTGGGACCTGGAAACCGGCTCCAAGGTACACGAGTTCGCCGACCATCTTGGCGACGTCATGAGCTTAAGCATCAATCCTCTGGACCACAACCAGTTTGTCTCCGGCGCCTGCGACGCGTTCGCCAAGCTGTGGGACATCCGTCAGCAGAAGTGCGTGCAGACTTTCGCCGCGCATGACTCGGACATCAACGCCATCCAGTTCTTCCCCAACGGTAATGCCTTTGGTACTGGGTCTGACGATGCTTCTTGCCGTCTGTTCGATATCCGTGCCGACCGCGAGCTCGCCTCGTACCAGGTACGTACACCGCCAGCCACACTGTTGCTGCTTTTCAAGTTAACCTCCAACCCTTTAGATTCCCGAGCCCGTCTGCGGTATCACCTCCGTTGCCTTTTCCGTGTCCGGCCGTCTGTTGTTTGCTGGTTACGACGACTTCGAGTGCAAAGTAAGCAGCTACGACCCATTTTGGAGGTCTCCATTAACAATGCCACAGGTATGGGACGTTCTCCGTGGCGAGCGTGTCGGCACGCTGCAAGGGCACGACAACCGTGTCAGCTGTCTCGGTGTCAGCAACGATGCACTCAGTTTGTGCACTGGTTCGTGGGATTCTATGGCAAGTCTTTTCCGCAAACACTCAAGCTCCGTTTGGCTGACGTTCTATAGCTGCGCATTTGGGCATAAGCGAGCGGCGTTGAAGCATGCAACGTCATGTTACGATACACAGTTGGACCACGGCCGCATGCACGTATCCCTAATCTGGCCGTCCCACGAACTCCCATTCCGATCTCATCTGTTTAACATACCCACTACACCTACTCCTCTGGGAGACGTTTGGACCTTGCGAAATCGCACCGGCCGACATAATATACCACACTTGGAAGCTACAAAGCGGCGGCTATTGCGTCAACTTGGTGGACAGGCGCCCGGGACCATCTTGTGCTGCGACACGTTTACTTTTCATACCAATGTTTCCCATCTACTTCTTCCTCGCAACAAACCGGGCTGTACTCGTCTTCCGTCTCAGAGATGCGGGCTGGCTGTTCTCATAGTAACACTCTATCCATCCCTCCATATCAAGCTCATTTACGCGTTCACTACTTTTCCAACATGGCTTTATTCCTTTCACTGTGCGCAGTTCAAAAGCAGGATGACTTGACGGAGTTGCGAAAGACGAATTTTCATGTACTTTTCGGATTACCGGGTGGCTTGGTGATGTCAGTGGGTTTCGATTTCATGTACGATCCTGCGCTCGTATGTGAGGGATGGATATGTATGCAGATAGCAGTCAACTTGTTTTACATCAACTGTCGGATCTCTCGGACGAGCACGTCACTGCAAACCACGCAGTGGATACGCTGTGAAGACGACTTCGTACTCGGCGCTACGCGGAACGGACAGACATGCTGCTTGCAGATTTGGAAATTATGACGACGAAAAGAGCATCTTGTGAACAGTGTGCAACGGCTGCACAACCTCCGCTTTCACGAAGCAGACAACACATGAATTCGGCCCTGCGCTGGAGCCGTCATGCAGCCCGAGAACATATGTTACTTAACCCCAAGTCGGGCGCAGGGGCCGTAACATGCAAAGCACGTGGCACCTCCTGCCGGCTCACTGTGGTGCCGTACCTATGGAAGATGGCTGTGCCTGTTATTCTGGTCGACTCATGCAACGCGCTCCTGCCGGTGCGTAAGGCACTCGAGACTCACCGTTCAATGTCCAATGCAGAACAGGTTTGGCGAACGCGCTTCTGGAAGGCCTTAGAAGCTCTTCGTGTCCGGGGTAGCTGGCGTTTCTTATCAGAGCTGCCGGGTGTCCTAGGTTGTTTCCAGACTGCATGAATAAGGATGCCTCAGCAGGCAGTACCAATACGCCACCGCATAAGGAGTCGAGCCTGGCAGCCTCAATGCACCTGGCAATGATTGCAGCATGATGCTGATGTGACAACTTGGTAGATGCCGAGTTCGGTAGCACTTCTCGTTTCGAAAGTGCAAGCGTCGTCCATGACTTCACCGTGCCATCACCTGATTCGGTGGACCGCAGCATCTCTGTTTCGTGACCGCGAGCTCGTTTCAGGAGACGTGACTCCTTCGCGCCAATCTTTGACGATCCCAGGGAGACGTCGCGTGTCAAATTGGCGTTGGCGCCGCAGCTCAGCCCTAGACCATGCAACGTCCCTCGTCATCCTTGCGGGTGCAGCACCGTGCCCGAGCAAATGCCTCTGTGGCCTGAAGGTCGTCGTCAGACTTGCCGGCATTCCCTCACCTGTGTGTCCAATCATGACGCTGAAACGGGGCGTCTCCTCGAAAATAGACCCCTGCACACCGCCAAGCTGTCATCCAGCTCGGACACTCTGGATGCTCTACTGCCGCGCCTGCTTCACCACACCGCAGCGCCCATACAAATAGCACGCCTGCCCGCGACCCGGTCAACTCTTTTTTCACGATGACGAACGCTGCCCAGGAAGAATTCAACGAGCTTATGCGAAACAAGGACCACGAAGAAAGACACCCAGAAGACCGACACAACGACAGCGACCACTCTGACCCCGAATCTGAAGGCGCCGAAAAGGACCGCTACGAGATAGTAGACACAGACGACGAGCTAGACCTCCCCGCCGACATGCGTTCCAACTACTACATGCCCTCGCACATCCGCTCTGAGGCCAACACGGGGCCGAAGGGCGTCATCGCAGATGCCCAGGCCTTCGAGCAGGCCAAGAAGCAGGCAAAGCGGTTCACATGGAAGAAGAGCGCATCGCCACAGCAGTACAACGTCACAGCCTACCAGGATGAGCGGTTATCGTCCGACGAGGAGAACGACGGCGGCTTCATGAAGCAATGGCGCGAGTCGCGATTGCGAGAGCTGCAGAACGCCGGTCAGCGGATACGGTCACGCACAAACAGCCCCAGCAGGCGGGTATATGGCAGTATGCCTGCGGTAGACGGTGAAGGGTACCTTGACGCCATCGAGAAGACACCGTCAGATACCGTGGTGGTCGTATTCATCTACAACGACCTGGTACGTGTTGGCGCACCCAATTGCTACCTGCAAGTCTAACACGCCACAGTCTGAGATCTCCAACATGGTCGAGGAGTGCATGCGCCAAGTCGCAAAGCGTAACGATACAGTCCGCTTCATCAAGCTGCACAACCATGATGCAGAGATGGAAGAGGAAGGCGTACCGGCAGTCCTCGCCTACAAAGGCGGCGACAAATTCGCTGGCCTTGTGCCTCTTCTCAACGAGTTGCCCGATGACTCGGAACTCAGCGCTGTCAGCCTCGAGACAGCGTTCCGAAGGTCAGTCTCATCCCCCATCATGGCATTTGTACCGCGGAGTGTAGTTGAATCAGCTGACTAACACCCTGTAGGCACCGCATTCTATAAATACTATAATACGCACGATCAACCCCTCAGACATCGTCTGTCGGCATGTCGCGTGTTCGTACGCTCGGCCCCGTAGCGCTGGTGCCAGACGAGCTTCTATGCCGGTGCGACATACTGCTGTCTGCACGACCTGAAGACTCCTCACTGAAGCATTTTTACGTATGCTTTGCTGCAGCTGATGGATCATACGATCGATGACTTCCTTTCTGTTATGTTTTACTAGCGATATAGACTTGCATTTCTGGGCAACTGGCGCGCTGGCGTCAACCAGCTGTCGTTTTGGACCAACATTTTTCTAGACGTCCAGCATGCATGGGTGTCTGGGCTATACCCGCATGCCATGCCAGAATCAACACATTACCTCTCTCCATGAGGCACATCATCACCATCTTCCACGTCCACACCCGCTTGCACGTCTCTCGATCCAGCCCACCGCATAACCTACCATTCTCCGTCCCCGCCCCATGCAACACATACTCCCGTCCTGAAGCTCACCGTTTCACTCGCCCACCCGCCTCTGATGATCAGCCTCCGCTATCCCTATCGAATTCCCTTGCTCATGACAATCATGAACCTTATCGCAAACACATGGCATCGACGCTGCGGCATTGAAACGCCGACAGCGCGTCTAAACTTTACGCTGCTAGTCAAAGCCTCATCGCGATCGAGAATCTGCGATCGGGAGTGATGTTGTGGGAGCTGGGCTGAAGATATGCAGGGAGTTGGGGATGTTCAGTCGGTTGGGTCGAGGAGGCGGGTGTCGTTATTTGGAAGTTGTGGGTTGCGGGTGAGGTTTGGTGCTGGCGTTACGCGGTGAGTCAGAAACCCTAGGGATGTGTGTGCGTGAGGGTAAATGGATGGTATATCTGCAGTCCGCCGTGAAAATTTCAGATATGTCTAAGTAGAGTAAAGTAGTCCGCCTTATGTACCGTGTTGTGCCTTTCTTTTTCCTACTGGTTGTTCCGCAGCTAGTACTCATCGGCAGGACTGCAGCGTTGTCAGTGCTTTCACGCGGCATGTGGTACTGTATACTTTCATCCATATTGAGAAGTTGTGCTCATTCGGTTTGTTCAGTGCTTGGTTGCGTACACTGTCGGGTCACTTCCACCTGTGTTACCATAACCATTCAAGACGTTTTATCTCCTTGGCAAGCACCTTTTAACGCTCTTGCTTGACATACTCTCGATCTGGGCAGCGTTTTCATTCGACAGGTGTAAGTAGAGATCGTAATATTCCTTTATCATGAGCATGGTGACTTCGAGCTCTTCGTCATCTGGTTCCATTCTTGGCCTAGTATTTCTCATTCTCGGAGTCAGATAGCCTTCAGTACCCCTTTAGATCCTCTTCCAGGTCGAGGGCGTCCCAAGCAGTGAATGCAAGGTGAAGAAAAGTCGAACCCACCATCTTCCACGCAGTGGCGCTTTTGCTATCCACGGACTCCCTAAGTTGGGTGCCCTGCTAATGTCGATCTTCTCCGGTTCTAGCCTTCCGGTGCTCAGTCTCTCCAGTCCTCAAACCGATATTCCTCTGCGCCGTTCATAATCGTGAATCGATGTGTGCTAAACACAATACTCTCATACAACTCCCTACCCGCTTGCCTTGCCTTCTTGTGCCACGGCCCTAGACCTCCTTTATACGCATCCTCGCGCGAATGCCAGAAACCTGTTCTCATCAACCGCTTGTTCCGACTCCAGCCTCGATACGTCTAATCAGCTTCAAGTGGGAGGGCGCACTTACACGTCGCCAAATTCCTCCTCTCCCCTTCCAAATCTGCCTTCCCGAACCAATACTTCAGCAGTCCTCCACTCTCGCACGCCTCGCGATGGCTCTCGTAGTCGAGCTTGTACAGCCACTCCTGGTCCACGCCTTGCCTTAGCTGGGAGCGGAACAGGACAACGTAGAACGAGGTTTCTTTCCACGTTACTTCTTCCCTTACAACGAGTTGCCGCAAAACGCCCAGCACGGCGTCAAAGTCGAGACTCTGTGTAAATGCCGCTGCGACGTAGTTGTCGTGCACAGGCCGCAGAGCTGTGAGCGCGAGTGCGAAGAGCCTTGACGGAAGGGGTAGAGTTAATAGATCTAGATAGTGACCGGGGTTGTTGTAGGGTGACGAGATCAGGAGATTAGAGTGTGCTGGTGAAGGGGAGTACGAGTCCGAGTCTGAACCTGAGATTGGTGTTGCGGATCGTGAGTCTGGGAAGGGGAGTTGGTTGTACGCTGCGGCTTTGAAGCGGAGAGCGTCGAAGTCGGAGGTTATCAGGGATGGGTTAAGGACGAAGTTCTTGCATCCTGGGGAGGGAACGGGCTGAGGCGAGGGAGTGGAATTGGTGACTTCGTAGACTTGGGCGGATGCAAGTGACTTTGAGAGAAGAGTGTCCGCGGTGTGAGGGTCGTGAACTGACGGGAACCGGGAGATGTCTGCTGCAGGTTCCATGGCAGTCTTGTTGTCCAGACTGGGTGTCGATGTGTTTTCGAGACTGTTGCCGCTTGCTCGGCAGTGTTTCGCTGTAATTGCCCGTCCTCGCCAATTGATTTTAGCCCTTCACGCGTCAACTTTTTGGATGAAGGTTGATTAGTTAAGGAATTTCGCGGAATGGTTTCTTCGAATATTGTTGCTGGTGCGAATGTGTATGGTCGGAGTAGATGCTCGGTACCATTTTGTCGTTGACTATGAGTGACATGTTGACAAGCACGTCGGATCACGCAATCCAGAAACGCCATCTTGCACCTTTCACCGCCAACCACGGTACCGCGCTTATACCCAATTTCACCGCCATTATCAGGTTGGTATAGTATCTTCAAACTACTTCTTGTGCCGTCGCTGACAAAATTTCGGGCGGCCAAGGTAAGTCGAATCGTGTTCGTGTGCCTTTATGGTGTACGTGTGGCAGACCGCAGGTGCTAGGATGTAGTCATAACGACCGGAAACCGCGCGTTCGCTCTTTCGCTCGTCTAGCAAATGTCAAAGAGTGAACGTCTCGAGATTAAGCGCTATAACAATGATTGTTGGGACTATTTGGGTATCATGATGCAGTAAAGAAAGATGGGGACACAATTCCACAATCGACAATCGCAGAATAGTGTGGGCTTGTCAGGTGATGTTGCCGGCGTGGGAAATGCAATGTACCCGATACGTTCAGCTCATGATCTTCGTCAAAGCAAGCTTGTGCAGCCGCTGATATCCAAATGGGTGATCCTCGGTCACGGAGCATTCGATTCCGTACTCCTCGATGACACAATCGATGGGTTTGTTATCCAATCTGTTGTCTCCTGGTGGGAGTGGGAGGTCTTGGCCGCGAGCCCTCAAGCCGCTTTTCAGCTCTTCCAGATTACCCCACATGATGAAGAGCTTCTCTCTCAGCTGGTCGAGGATTCTTGGCTCGGCTTTTAGGCTGTATATCGTCAGTGTCGTACGTGACTGCATATACGATCGGGACTTACTCTCTCGCATTCCCCAATCCGAGGTATTGAGCTGCATCATTGTTTATGATGAGACGCAGCTGCTCAGGCACTGTGTCGTGAGGAACATTCGCATCCTCTAACAGGAGAACGAATCCCCATTCCCATCGTTGACTCTTTGAGCGTGGTGTCCAACTAGGATCATCAAGAGAATGCGAGAAGTCTTCGAGTTCTGGTGGGTAGAAGTCCACGATTCTGACACGGGACCGATGCCTGCAATTGATGAAGGGCAGTATGAACGAGTTGCACTTTGTTGATGTCCTTGCCTGAATGTGAGGGTTGTTGAGAATCTCTGATATCGTCGATCGTTGGGCTTCAGAAAAGCCAGCACGGACTGACATCGTTAGCGACGTGATCACACTCTCAAGGACAGTGCCCTACCGTTCCGATTGATACCACTGCGTTGGGCTTCCCATTTCTCCTGGTTTTCTTCGAGCTCTTTCTGCTCCGCTTCTCTCTGCAGACGCTGTCTCTCCTTCTTCTCCTGCTTTTTCTTGGCAGATGCCTTCGCAGACGACTTCTTCGGAGCGTTGACGAGATGTGTGGTTCCCCCTTTCGACCGCTGCTGTTCGTAGGTTTCTCTGCGCTGACGGATCTCCTCAATTACAGTCTCGTCTCGTAATTTGTGGACATCGACTTGATCAGGAAATTGCCGGTCCTCATGCATTGCTCCTTCCAGAACTCTGACATCTGAATGTTTCATGCGTACGTTTCGCAGGTAGACAAAGTCATCTCGAGTCAGATTCGCACGTGCCCAGGTTGCATGAGGCTCGTAAAGCCGCACTTCCAGTGTGACCTGCCCATAAGGCCCAGGCCACTCTCGTTTGCGGAACAGGTCAGGCTCTCGCTCTGGGTCTGCGTACAGATAGAGATCTTTGTTGGGCGTGTAGTCTGTAATCTTGAGCTCTACTGTGCCGTAATTAGAATAGTAGATATTCAGCACCTGTGCTCGAATGTCGGCAAATATGCCGTCGGCAAGGTCCTTGATCAAGTGCTCCTTACGTCGAGCGGTAGCCTTGTAAGTCGCCAAGGATGCATGCTGTTGAACATCTTTTGCGGACCCTGAAGATGAATGCTTCAAAGTCAGGACAGCATTTTGCTCCGGTACTGACGGCTCTTTCGCTCCGGGGGTGGCATGATACAATAGTCGCTGCGTGCCCAGCAAGTACGCCTGGCTGAGCTCTGGTACAGGAATCTTGCTCGCTGGAAAGACAAGGATGTCGCTCGCGACGTTGCTAACACAGTCCATGCGCCCTTGCCAAGGATTGAGCTTGAAGTTGCGCAGAATGACGACGTCGCCAGCGGCTGTTATCTTGGGCAGGCTGGTCTGGGACGGTTTGAATACGCGACAACCCATGCTGGAGCTGCCGCCGACTGGGCCGGCTGTGAAGTCATCTTGGATGCTGAAGTTGAGACACCAGTCTGTGCCCCGCGTCTTTCGTGGTTCTTGCAAGCTCATCACGATCCCGAGTATACTGACTACAGCCCCATCGGCCTTGCAGTCCTTCACAGCCGTGAAGCCAATCGGTAATCCTGGCATGGAGATTACTATGTCCATTGTCAGTGACATGTGTGCAACGTGTGCGTCATGCAGTGAAAGAGCACACACAAAAATAACGTCACCAACTCACCACAATGAGACAAGGCTTCAACGTCGGCCTCGTCGTCAACACGTCACATGCTCGCGTCCCAATGGAATAGAGTGGCTGCTACGAACGCGCCCAAAGTGCCCACTGCGCTAGCGCTAAGGCCGACGCTTTGCCGTTTCCGCCGCCGCCTTTTCACCTTGCCCCACGCAGAGATCCATTTCATCCCCTGCAAACAAACACTGCTTGTCTCTCCGCCACTCTCTAAGCAGCCCTTCACCACCGCTCCGTCTACACACACAGTCGCCGCAGACATGGCCGACAAGTACATCCCCGAGCACCGCCGCACGACTTTCAAGGCCAAGAGCGCCTTCAAGCCTGACGAGCTCCGCCGCCGCCGCGAGGAGCAGCAGGTCGAGATCCGCCGGGCGAAGCGTGAAGAGAACCTCGCAAAGCGCCGTGGTATCGGCGGCGGCGCTGACCGACCGGGTGCGTCGCTGGGTGCTGCGCCGGACAGCGACGATGAGGGCGGCAACATCGAGGGGCAGGTCCGTATACCCCTCCGCACCGAGTCTTTGTTCTGGTATGCTAACGCCGCGTGCTAGCTCAACGAAGAGCTCCCCCAGATGGTCAAGGGCGTTTTCTCCGAGCAGATCGACGAGCAGATCCAGGCGACCACAAAGTTCCGTAAGCTGCTGTCGAAGGAGCGCAACCCTCCCATCGAGCGCGTTATCGAGACCGGCGTGGTCAGCCGCTTCGTCGAGTTCCTCCGCTCTCCCCACACACTGGTGCAGTTCGAGGCAGCATGGGCCCTCACCAATATTGCCTCCGGCTCCGCACAGCAGACACAGGTCGTCATCGAGGCCGGTGCCGTCCCCATTTTCGTCGAGCTTCTGAGCAGCCACGAGCCGGACGTTAGGGAACAGGCCGTCTGGGCACTTGGTAACATTGCCGGTGATAGCCCCGCATGCCGCGACTTCGTTCTTCAGGCCGGCGCCCTCCGCCCGCTGCTTGCTCTCCTGGGCGACAGCCGCAAGCTGAGCATGCTCAGGAACGCTACTTGGACCCTGAGCAACTTCTGCAGGGGAAAGACCCCTCAGCCCGACTGGCAGACAGTATGTTACCCACAATCTTCCCGCGCCCTGCATCTGCTAACAAACCCTAGATCCAGCCCGCTCTGCCCGTCCTCGCCAAGCTTGTTTACTCTCTCGACGACGAGGTCCTCATCGATGCCTGTTGGGCTATCTCGTACCTCTCGGATGGCTCCAACGACAAGATCCAGGCCGTTATCGAGGCCGGTATCCCCCGTCGTCTTGTAGAGCTCTTGATGCACGCCTCCACCTCGGTCCAGACACCCGCTCTCCGATCCGTTGGTAACATCGTTACTGGCGATGACGTCCAGACACAGGTCATCATCAACTGCGGCTCCCTGCCCGCCCTGCTCTCTCTGCTGAGCTCCACTAAGGATGGCATTCGCAAGGAGGCATGCTGGACCATCTCCAACGTTACTGCTGGCAACTCGACACAGATTCAGGCGGTTATTGATGCCAACATCATTCCTCCTCTGATTCACCTTCTCCAGAATGGCGACTTCAAGACCCGCAAGGAGGCTTGTTGGGCTATCTCCAATGCTACTAGCGGAGGACTGCAGAAACCTGCCCAGATCCGCTACCTCGTCCAGAGTGGATGCATCAAGCCTCTGTGCGACTTGCTCGCGTGCCCGGATAACAAGATCATCCAGGTCGCTCTTGATGGCCTTGAGAACATCCTCAAGGTCGGTGAGATGGACAAGGAGTCTGGTGCTGATGGGGCCGAGCAGATCAACCGCTACGCTCTCTTCATCGAGGAGGTTGGCGGTATGGAGAAGATCCACGAGTGCCAGAACAACGCCAACGAGGAGATCTATATGAAGGCTTACAACATCATCGAGAAGTACTTCTCAGACGAGGAAGGTGATGCCGAGAACATGGCCGAGACCAACCCTGCCGTCAACCAGGAGGGTCACTTCGGTTTCGGCGCTGGCAACCAGCAGCAACAACAACAGAATTTCAACTTCGCCAACGGTGGTGACTCGATGGATATGTGAGCGGTTCAGTCGAATCACAATACTACACGCCAGTCCAAGCATACGTTAAGTGCTTCCCCTCTGCGTAAGCAAGCCGTAAGAGCTACTCTGGCAGCTACCGTACCTGCCAGACCTCGACCTGAGATCACGATCAGCGACGATTTGTAACACGACTCTTGGAATATTACGAGTTATGCGCGCCTTTGGGAGTTCTCTTATTCTTCGCAATACCCCCAGTCTTCACCTTCCTCTTCCCCTCTGTTTTTACGAAGCATCGAAAGATTCACCGTCTTGTAACCCCACCATGTTTACTATCCGCATCATAAACCCGGCGTTGCTGTTTGCTTATCCCTATCTTGTATGGCTGATGGGCAAGAATGGACTGGCTGGGCTGGGTAGTTTTGTCTGTACGGTGGTTGCAGCGTCAGCGAACAGGATCTTGAGAGAGCACATCTGCGTGCTCAGCTCTTGCGTAGCAGCTATCAGCTGTCCGATACCGAATGCATTCGGGTTTAAAAGCCTTTGTCATGAGTATCGCGAAATCAATGATTGGTTGCGACAGTCGCAATTGACCAAGAGCATGTGAGAACGGCCCCCCACGTCATGCCGCCACTCCGCGGACCCCCACCCAACGCAGCTCACTCCGCCTCGGTGCGCCTTTCAACTTTCGACATTTGTCGCGTGCCGCGTGCTGACATACGTCTTTCGTGTTCTCCTCTCTTTCGCAAACCAGCTTTACAAGATGTTTGTACTTCAATAGCCAAATTTGCACCATGTCTTGGTCTGATGGCGCCATACCGCCATGACTGTACAGCGAACGCAGTGCCTATCGTTACTTTTTGTCAGCAACCAACGTTCATGAGACAACCCCTCACTCATTCTACAAGGTCAGTCGACATATTGCTAGCATACAAGATATCCGGAGGTCACCTCTCAAGCACCCAACATGTGCAGATTCATGGTGTGTATGCAGCTGGAATTACAGTAGTGTGCACGAGGCTCACAAACTTCAGGTATACAAAGGCAAAGACGAGATTCTGCTGTCTGAGCTCATCCTGAATCCCTCGCACTCGATTCTCACACAGTCGTTCGACTCGCGCCTTCGGTTGGTCCGTTCACTCCTGCTGCGACACCGGAGTAGCTTCGACTCACATACCACAGGACCGTCGGCGCCCTCATAACGGCGATGGCTTTGGCATTGGCTACTACACTTCGCCCTCCCTTGGCCCTGAGCCTTGCGTATTCACATCCACGATCCCAGCATGGAACTGCATCAATTTGTCGCGCATCGCGTCTAAGACGACCTCCTCCCTCCTCTTCGCCCACGTCCGCGCCACAACCGAAGGCAACCTGTCCGAACAGAACTGCCACCCCTTCTCGCACAAGCGCCTTATGTTCATGCACAACGGCGGTATTGGCTGCTTCAAGCAGATCAAAAGGCGACTGGCGATGAGCTTGAATGAGCAGTGGTTCACACTCGTGCAGGGCTCAACAGACTCAGAATGGGCATTTGCTCTATTCTTAGATTCCCTGGACAAGGCAGGTGTATCGCCTGACTCTGAACCAGGGCCAGGCGGGTTTGGACACTCGGTGTTGCGCAAGGCTATACTAAAGACGATCGAACGCATCAATGGCTTCATTCGCGACGTGGTAGGGGAGGAAAACATGGGCAACGAGGACAGCAGAAGCCTGCTGAACTTCGCAGTTACAGATGGAGAGAGCGTCGTCTGCACGCGGTATGTGAGCTCCACGACCGACGAAGCCGCAAGCCTGTTCTTCTCAAGCGGCACAAGCTGGAAACAGCTCAAAGGCGAGCACAGCTCAGACAGCGGGAGATCAGAAGACGAGGACAGAAATTATGTCATGGAGCGCCGTGACAAAGGCTCAGACATCGTGCTTGTTGCCAGCGAACCGCTCACATTTGAGCGGGGTACGTACGCCTCCTTGAACTCACACGCGCGGCACTGACATTTGCTTAGACAACTGGGTCACAGTCCCCACAAACAGCACCCTCACCATCTCCAAGCAGACGGTCATGATCCACCCCATCATCGACAACTTCTACTCGGCGAACCCTGCGCACGAACGATCCGCCGGCTTCGCTCAGGCGAAGGGACAGACGGTCACAGGGCCAGACAAGCGCGTCTTGACAGATGCAAAGACACCAGGCAGCGGCGCTGAGAGCCCGCACAGGAGCCTGAACGCAGATGACCCTGTCAGCGGGGCCATTCGGCGACTGCGGGTGGAGTAGCACTCCGCATTCAGAGCCAGAGATTAATGCTGAGAGAAATGATTACACACTACTTCGTCCTCCGAAATTAACACGCCCTCAACGCTTCACTATATGCCAGACCCATAACTTCCCCCTACCTACTACCCTTGCCCCGCCTCAACAGCCCTCTTCAAGTCCACGTTGAACCCCTCCCACCCCTTGCGCGTCTTCTCCTTCATCCCCGCACTCTTGGCAATCGCTCCATCGCTATAAAGCAGTCCCCCGAGCAGGCCAGTGAATTTCTCCTCCTGCATGAATGTCGTCCCGCCTGGTGTGGTTTGGGAGGGCGTCCAGTGGAAAGTGTGTGTGCCGGTGAATATGAGAGGAACACTGCCGGTCCAGGCGAAGAGTTCGGGAGTGTTGGTCTGGGGTATGTTAGTTGAGAGGGCAAGAAGTGACATGGTGCGCATGTGGGCTGGGTAAGGAAACAAGGGAGGTGTTTAGTCATGGAGACTGGACAGAGAACACGAGTGGAGATGGGTGTAGAGGCAAGAATGTGCGGGGAGCTTACCACTATACTACCCGCGAAAGTTGGCGAGTTCGTGATCTTGATGGAGACTTTGTCGCCCTTCTGTAGTTCTATTCCGGGCCTGGGGCTGTCGACTTTCTCGAAAAACCTGCTGTAGGATGGGAGAGCGGAGAAATCTAGGAACTAAGTGTGTCAATACTGCAGTCTCAAAAGGCACATTTGCGAGAGTCCTAATCGTAGTCTGTGGGGAAATGTACCTTCGCGCGAACTGCCTCTGGCGATGCGTTGATCTCGATGCTTGCTCGTAGGACGTTCGACATATTGATCTGTAGGTTCACTGCGTCTTTCAGGTGCGGCGCTTGCGAGAGGGCTCAAATAGTAGGTAATACTGTGTTGAAATGCTTGGTGCCATTTTGTTGTGATTGTATGGTTATCATATATATCTCGCCCTCTCCGTGAGCACGACACCAGCGACAGGGGTTGGTGGCTGCTTATTATCCCATAACCGCAGTTATTTCACAAGCGTGGGGCGCAGCCCTGGGATCACCTGTCCTATCACGCTTCCACGAGTTCCGTCGCGAGGTTTTTCTGATGCTTTGTAGATTTAGGTGCAGCGATCAAGGCCGGCGGAGAGTTGTTGTCGTTGGTGAGGCCGAGTCGGGGGAATTATTGGTCCGACTGCGTCTCGAAACGGGCTTTTCACTTACATCTGCGCAAGGTCATGATCGCAAGCTCCAGTTGTGGTATCGGCCGATGAATGGGTCTGTTATCATCTTCGTTTCTTCACCAGTAGTTCAGCGGGACCGACCTTGTAAATCCACAATACATTGTTACGTTGACTATAGTTATCGTTCTTGCATCTCTACATGAATCATTGCCACGGGTATGAGCCATTCCGCCATTGTTCTTCAAAGCATCAATCAAATTTCAACTCCCTTGACCTCATAGATTGCCTTTTCTTGGTACCAGCATCCTGCTGGCTCGACACGTCATTGCTCTGATTACGTCCTTTGATGGACGATCTAGAACTTGGAGACTTGAAGCATTCTTTTCGCAGAAAAGATTCTACTCTTGAGGGTGCAAACCACATGCCTGATCAGTTCGCGGCATACAATACCACAAAATCATCATATGTGAGCTCATAATGGTGCCCAGGATCAAGATAGATGATAGAGACTGCCGGTTGACAGCTACCTTCAAGACGTTTCCGTCTTCCTTGTCCAGTCTGTCTTATTTCCGAAGAATGCCTTGACTCTGCTGTCTGGTTCGGCTTCAGTGCCAGTGTTCGTGTCGTCAATATTGTCGCCCTTCATCAGACCAGTCTTTTCATCGTCGCAGACATCGACGATGATCTGACAGAACTCCACCCAAGCCTCTGACAGAATATCGAGGCCCCTTTTTTTTTCGGCCTTAGATAAGCAACTGTATTCAATGCTCCAGCGTGCAAGTTGCTTCCAGCTATAGAGTGACATTGTAGGAGCACCTACCATTATCTGGTAGAATTCGTGGTTCATCGAATTACTGCAGTCAAAGTCAGAAAATATCATCTCAGATAATCCGCACCGCACTGTTTAGACTTACGTGAACAGGGAAGGGTTGTCACTATTGACTGTGCAGGGGATACCTGCTGCGAGGAGCTCCGGAAACGGGTGCTCCTTGATATTTCTGCAAAGGTGCAGTAGCTCATTAGAGATGGGGCAAAGCTCGACACAGATGCCCTTTTGTCCAGGTTTCCGTCTGAACTTATCGACCAGGTGCGGATGCTTCATCAGCGCAAACCCATGGCCGATACGTTCAGCTCCTAGAGCAACCGCATCGTACAGATTAGATTTGCTTGGATCGCCCGAGCCGCCCGTGTCTAGTAATGATTCGCCGGCATGGAACAATAGCGGAATATGAAGTTTCTTAGCTTTGCACGTCTCCTTGAACGCAACGAGCTCCTCTTTGTAGAAGCCGATGTGGTTAGGTCGATCTTCGGCACCAACAAGGTCAAATCCTGCACAATGTCAGCGGGGCCATGTGACGAAATCTGTGTCGGATGTCTTACCACAGATTAGACCTGGAAATTTTTCTTTCAGCTCGATGCACTGCTTCATCTCTTCCCGCATCATCGTTTTTGGAATCGAACGAGGCGTGCAGTATACGATCTTCAGACCAAATGGGAATTTGTCCAGCTGACCTCTTTTCTTGAGCTCTTCTTGCTTTTTTACATAGCCATCGATGACCATCTGCATCTGTTCGGCGTTGGTGATCTTACCCTTGCCGTCGTTGGTAGGGATGAACTTGTCAAGCAACATCGGTCGAAGCTCCGCATACATGACTTTCTCTTCTATCATCTTGTCGATAGCTTTACCGATGTACCACTCGTAGACTTGCTGGTAGTTCAAAAGACCTTTGAAACATCTTGTAGCTTGGTTGAAGCGCGCCCAAACCCTGCAAATTGGTTAGTGACAACCGAGTGATTTCAACACCGCACAAATAGCATACCCGTTGACAGTCTGTGACTCTCCATACGCTTCTCTTGGACTCAGGATCATCTTTGACTTGAGCCAGTTCTCAGCAGCGTTCAGCTTCACGGGTCCGGAATTCTCAGGACAGCATCCGCGAACGGGCTTGTCCGCGTTGTTTGGCTCAGTGTCTAAATGCTGACCATAGCGTTTGGGAAACTTCTCCGTCTCCACATTCTCGATGAATTTCTCCTGGAAAAGCTTCCAGCTCATCCAGATCTCCGCTTGCTTGTCTTTATCCCTCCAATTAGTTGCCGTGCCAGGGTATCTTGGCGAGAAGATATCAACATCCAGATTGACCGTGTTGGGATCGAGAATATTGAAGACCATCTCAGTCTCGTCGAGATCGCTGTCTTGCAGCAAGGGCATGATGCTTCGTATGTAAATGTTGTCCATTCCCTGTGCTTGCTCTAAAAGTCGTTCGGGGTTGAGCTCGGCATTGAAATGGAGGTGCAAGAGAGCACCTTTTGGTACAATCTTAGCTATCTCAAATAGCTTGCTCAAAGTGTCGATGTGTTTCTTGTTTGTCAAGAACTGCCCACCCATGTCCAAGGTACCAGGGGCAGGAAGAGCCTCTGAAGGGAGGTTACCAAAAGTCACTCTTCGCTCATACTCCCGAATGGCATGTATGATGGTTGCCGCCCTTTGTTCGATCGCCTCGACTTTTGACTTGGACCTCGATGTGCCTTTGGGTCTTACATCACGATCCCAGGCGTCGGCCTCCTCTCTCCTCACCAAATCATCGCGCTCTCTGTCATAGACTTCCACGAGACTGGTACGCTCAAGGTTCCGTTCAAAGGTGCTTCGAATGTCCATATGATCGATCTCCATAGGTTCCCCTTTCTCTTTCACTATTGGGGCTTGAGACGCTGCTTTTTTTCTGTTAGGCAGCAGACCAGAAGCTCTTCTTTTCTTTCTTGGAGAGTCAGCTACCGTCATGTTTGGCCCCTCGCTCTCCCCCGGAGACTTGTGTCTTCTACGTACAGGGCTACTATCATCAATCAGTGGCTTATTCTTTTGCAGGGATAACACGCGTCCCTGCGGCAAAGGGGCGAGACTCACAATGGTGCCAAACACTTCGTCAACCACGTGGGATCAGACTTTTCAGAATCACTCAAAGCTTTCGTTTCTCCGTCAGTTGGCATGTCGTTACCGGTGTATCATGCCGGTGAATGCAAGCTTTAGAATCTGCAGGTCCAGTCGATGAGCAGGTTACACAAGTATATTGTGCTGCTGCCTTCACCGGTCAAGACCTTAAAGTCGAAGACTAAAACTGATGACGACCGCCAACTTTTGTGTTCACGCAAAGTCTTCTGCTCCCAAAAGGCGGTGACTATGTGTGGCAAGGTGCCCGTCGATGAGAGGCCGCAGTCTAACCAGGCGCAACGTAAGGCGTTGTAGTACTAATCCAACGTGATCCGCTTCTCGGCCTGAGTAATAGTTAGTACCATTCTTTGAATTATCGCTATGGTGTCCCAGCGCAAGGGTGAGGCATTGTGGGGGACTGCGCCCTCCTAGTGTACCAGGTAGAAAACAAGGCTGACTCTATCGCAAGACCTGATGCCTTGCAACATGACTTTGTTTGCAGATGGATGTCGCAACTTGCAACAGACAACAGAAAGACAAGTGGTACTAAGTCAAGGTCTTTTCCATCATCAGGACATGGTCCTGCTAACTCTCCAGACAACGAATCCAAAGCTGGCAAGAGCAGGGAGCCGTTGCGTGCCCGAAGGCCTCAGGCACAGATGGAAAGAGCACCCACGTACATCAGCACACTTTATTTCGGCGCTTCTGGTTCTTCTCTTCGCAGCTCGCAATTTATGCGACAATACTCCTGACAACTTCTCGAGCGCAGGCCAGTCGTGCGTTCGGTTGTCGATACTTGGTGTTTCAACAGTCGCCAGGCTGGGCGCGTGCGGCTGCGATATTGGTCGTACAGTCGATGGGCGGGCGATCAGAGAGGTCAAGCTCCACAGTCGAGGCGCAGCGTTTCAACACACGCCAGACGACGCAACGGTAGAGCGGGACTATGTTAAAGTTGATGCTCAATGTCAAATGCTGGGCTATGTGCAGTGCGGTCTCCGGCGCGAACCTAGTAACCTGGCAACCAAGTTGTCAGCTCTCCTGCCCCTCACCTCGCTGAGGCACGTCAGTGGTCCAATAATGAACGCCGCCCAGGCGTCAACCGCTGAGGCTGTGAAGCGCACCAACTCCCGTGCTCCTCGAATGAGAACTGATATCGCTGCACCTGGTCACCGGACTGCTGCCGACTTCCTGCTTGTGCCGTAGAAGCTCTTCGCCTTCATGCTCGTGGGACGATTCCTGCAGAGAACATTTGCATTTTGGCCCCCAACGCCAAGCGACTCAAAATGATTTCCTTTTTGCACAGCTCTCATGCCTCGTCATCTCTTTTAAGCCCCAGGTGTACATTTTGGCGTCTTGCCGTCATATAGGATCCCAGCCACATCCGTCTCCACCCATGATTCTCTCCCGCGCCGTATTGCACTGTCTTCTAAAGTCGCCCTTGTTCACACAGCCGCCACGCCAGTCTTAGCTCAGGATGCATTGGCTCCAGACTGAGGAGGACGGGACCTATAGCTTACAATCGCTTCAACTTGATATCGTCGGTTTCCTAGCCATTCTCGGAGAAGGTTCAGTACTCGCCAACGCGCAAGTCTCAACTCTCTCCGCATGGATTTTTCTCCCGCGCCTGATTCCCGCCCCCCAGGCACTTATGCGCCCAACACGACCATTAGACCTCGAATCGGTCAAGGGTAATGTCTCCGGTGTATGGTCAGGCAACGACAGAGATCATATCAACCACATTGGGAACATTATCTGGTGAGTGACCTTACAGTCCGTCCCAACGCTAGCGCGTACAAGACCTCTTCCCCACATCTTGGGTCCCAGACAGTTCATCTAGTAGTGCTCGGCGTTTCTTCTGATGCTAACTGCCGCGCAGCAATGCCAACAACCTTTCAAGTTTCTCCGTTCGCGTCGTTGAGATCAAACGCATCAACGAGGACCCAATCAAGGCAAAGGAATTTGGACCCCTCACATATGTCGCATGGCTCGGCTTTACTCTCTCTGCGATGCTGTTAGGACTGTCAATACATCTACACGATGGCATGTCTATCATTGCTACTGTACTCCTCTCGCTGCTATCTAGTCTAATCGGCCTGGGCAACTACTGGACTCTTCGACTTCCGAAACGTAAATCTGTAGACCAACAAAAGCAAAGCGGGCGAACGTTGTATTTTGGGCCCTCTAGGAGTAAAGGCAACAACAAGATCGAGGACAAGCAGAGCAAGAGCGGCACAAGTTGCGAAATTGCGATGGCAGAACAAGGCGACAACAGGAAGAGGGTCGAAGACCATGCACCCCCCGGAGACATGGTGATCAGATACCCAAAAGGTAGCTTTCTTGTTGTTCGTTGCCACGAGGATGTTGCCCGCGAGCTCTACTTCGCACCAGAAGAGATTGAGTATCTGGTCGAAGACGCATGGATCTACCGCCTTCTCAGTCTAGTGGGCACCATGATGTTGATGGGGGGTGTGATTTGTCTCGCCAACGCCAGGATCGAGAGCCAAATTGCATGGGCGGGCTCGTATATGCTGCTTGGGTCCGCCTATTGGATCGTCGCTGCGCTGCCACAAAAGGTGCATTGGGACACCTCGTGCTACTCGGTTATCTCAGAGGCCCTCTCCGACTCCGTGCCATACAAGAAATATCCATATTCGAAAAGTAAGTCGTTCACCGAGGCGTTGTGGAAGGCTATAGTGGCGAGCAAGGATGCGACTTGGGTCCGACGGGAAGACCATTGCCCAGATACGGCGGTCTGGGACGATTGGCTTCATATGGCGAGATCATGCAGTAGAGAGTATATGAATCCTATGAACGATGAGGATTTCCAAAAGGCAGGAAAAGCAAAAGCTGAACATAAGACCTGGCAGATCCCTGATTGGGATCCAGTCGGGTATCTCCAATACTTGCTCAAGAAAGAGAAGGAAAGCAAGAGGCCGAAAGGCAAATCCGGACTGGACGCCCACAATCAGGTGTTGCAGAACATGAACAACAACCAGCAGAACATGCAACAGAACCCCCAGCAGACCATCCAGCATGACACGCAATTATGAAACGACATCACGATTACGAACTACACCCATCACGATGGCATGATAGAACATGGAACACGCTCAGTAATTTTGAGCATGTACCATTTGCTTTTCTTGAACGATGATTTTGCAGCTAGCATGTATAGCGTTCTGAGCGTACCTTCAATGTGTATCATTATGCGGATTATCCGCTCAAATTCGGCGCGGTCATGATTCCATGTCATTAATACAATCGCCTTTTGGCCCATCTTACCATTCCTTGTTAGCTCCACCAGTTTGATGGTCCTCTGTAGCCGTTCATTCGGCATCAATCCCCCTACTACAAAGCGCATGGTATTTACCTGTCATATGCTAGCCTGTGATATGGCAAGGATGACCGCGCCCTCATGGGAAACACACAACCCGCATGACCAAATTTTCAGGTAGCGCTCTTCCAACGCTGCTCGTATTCCACCTTTCTCATCACGACTTCCCTCAGCCACTTCTCTAGGTTCTGGCTCTGCATGGCCCCATCGACCTCCATGCTATCACCAAGGCTCACACCACCCTGATCTTCCTCCTTGCAGCAAATCTCCTCTGCCATCTCACAGGCCTCCTCCCACTCTTCATAGCTGAATTTCCCATCGCTCTCATTCAGCAGTAACCGCCTGTCACCGCTGAACGCAAAGACATGGGTCGATCGAATCGGTTTCGCGCGCAGTAGCTCGTTCGCTGTCGGTGTGAGAAGTGGCGTTGAGCTCTTCGTTATGTGCGAGGGGTAGGCGACGAGTACGGAGGTAAGTGTTGTAGAGAGTGGTATCGACGCAGACAGCAAGCTGAGGAATGCTGTGTGGAGGAGGTGCGGTAAAAGTGTGAGACTGGTGTTCACACCTGCCGAAGTGTCTTCTTCTGGCAAGCTCCGCACTTGCAACGTGATTTGGACAAGTGTGCGGGGGATGAGCCGCGTGAGGATTATTGAGCGCAGTGTGTTGTAGAGGAGCGTTTCGAGATGGCGCTCACGAGGTGCTGCAGATAAATTAATACAGTAACTCTCTCTGTATGACAGTTGGTTTCATGCACTTACTTCCTACACCAGCAGAAGGCCTGATGTTGACTTCTAATGTTGCTTCTTCTGGCTGCTCATCGCGGCGCTGTACTTCTATGGGACCATTGACGGCCCCAATGATGGCGTAGCCATTATGCGTATATGTTGCCGAGCCGTCTGCACGGTTCAAATGTGTGAGTATGGCTCCGGGCGCAACCATCGTTAACGTATTCAGGGTGCTTTAATGTTGCAAACTGAATCTCGAAGATGAGATCACCAATGCGACTTCCCAAACTTTTGGTGGATCCGGAGCTCGGGTCAGAAAGTGGCAGGTGCGCTGGGCCGAGGTGCAGCTGAAAGCTGGCGATCATCAAGTGCCAGCGTATCAGCCTCCGCAACATTGTTAACATTGCTGGATTACATCAGCCCAAAGTCCGTCAAGAACTTCTCACATATCATTGTGAGATCCGTTTCCAAGGTTCATATCATGGCAGGCTCATCGCGTGGTGCAACCAAGCGGCTCATGACCGAGCTGCAGACCTACCAGAAGGACCCAAATGAGGAGCTACTGGACCTTGGGCCGGCAGACGAAGATGTGATGCACTGGAGAGCAGTCATGAAGGGCGTAGAAGGCACAGCATACGAAGGTATGTCTTGTCCTAGGTCGCTCTTTTCCTCTGCGTCGACATTAGAGCAACATCCCTTCCCACTTCATCACTGACTGTTTACAGGCGGCACATGGCTCCTCGATATTCACATCCCCTCCACATATCCCAACTCGCCTCCCTCCATCCGCTTCATCACACCCATCTGCCATCCGAACGTCGACTTCAAGACCGGCGAGATTTGCCTCGATCTCCTCAAGACAAACTGGACACCCGCATACACCATCGCCACGACAATGACAAGCATACATCAACTTCTGACAAGCGCAGAGCCGGACAGTCCACTCAATGTTGACATTGCGCAGTTGTTCAGACAGGGCGATTACGTGGGCGCTGAAGCGCTGATCAGGTTCTACACGGAGACTGAGAGGTATACTGGCAGAGCAAGATGATAGCGTGTGGTGGCTCTGCAGGCCATGGAGACTGTACAAAAAGGCGCCAGTGTCGGTGCTTAATGCTCGCATTTACAATCCATAATCATTTGCAAGCTTGGGGCCTTGAAGGACACGGACCCTGGAGCTAAGACTGAGAGGTTTTAGAGACCATGAGATGTGTGGATTGAGGTGAAAGCTCGGGTTTGTGGAGACAGCATTTCTTTACGAGATGATGCCGATTTGGTATGCCGTCACGAGGCTTTACGACACACGAAGTCCTGGCATCGGTCTTGACAAGTGGTGAAGATGATTTTTTCGAGTACATTTTTACCTTGAGATGAGCGGTACGAGCTGCGAGAATTGCGCGTGTTTGTGCTACTACCGATTGGGGCTTTCCACGATAGATTGTGACCCCTGGTCAGGCATGTGGACCGAGGTTGGCGGCATTGACCGACGTCGCATGGTTGTCCAGTATATTATTCTCAATGGTTCCAGCGCAAGGTTGGCTTCTCCAACCTTCATCAAATGGGCTCATCATACGACCAATAGCCAACAGCTAGCCTTGTTCTTGTTCACTACACTTTTCGCGCCCGTAGTCGCGCGCTACGATCACCTTCTGCCATCTAGATTTCAGCCTCAATTTTGAGCGGGAGCTAGTGACCTGCAGGTGTTGAGGACGGACGCCAGCCAAGTCTGCCTGGACCGCGCGGAGCTATACTACGGAATGATGACTTTCCGGACGTGTATCGAAAGAGTGTAAGAGGGGTGTCGGGGTAAGTTTGGATAAATTGATCCTTAGTTCTAATACTGGTATTCGAACCCTAAAGCGGTGCCTCTCCGCGGCACAATCCGCAGTCTACAGCCAGCCACATAAGACTAGGGTATGGAAATCCAGTGCGCGCATGACTTTTGCCAATGCTGAGTGATCTTGACGTCCGTTGGTACTACTGCGATGACACATCGCTGAACAACGAATCCTAGACATCCGCGCGCCCGCCCCACAGGAAGTCTACCCCTTCAGCTACAAAGCGGACGCCACCGACCAAGCTTCAGGATGAGTTCTCAGTCCTAACTCGCGACCAGCAGCGTTTTCTAGGCGCTCAAGCGCCACACTGCGAACTGGCTGTGTCTGTCTGGCTCTGTGCACATGTGACATGTGTGCGTGAGAGTTCGCGAGTGGGGTAGAAATGCGTATCCTCGTAGGCATGGTTGAGAAAATGAGAGTGATGAATGATGTTGGGGCTGTTGTGGTCGTTCAACCGCCAGTTACATTCCAGTGTGACCGTCGCCAGCCATGTGTTGAAGTTGTCATCGTGCCGTAAAGAGCAGCTTCACCAAGCGGAGTGCCAAATTTGGGAACAAGTCGCGTGCAAAATGCCGAGTGCCGTCCTTCCACATTGGCTGCGAGAGATTCTGAGGTCTTGCACCGGAACGATGGCGCTGGTAGAGGGTAGTACATGGGATCGTACGGTCCAGGCAATGCCTGTGGCGGTGAGACCCACGGCAAGATAGGTTCCTCGGTGTGTTTGAGGATTTCTAGCTTCAAAGAGTTGAGGTAGTTCTTGTGATCGCTTTCCCATTGGTTGTGGCACGTCGCGGAGTCCTGTCTTTCGAGTAAAGGCTTGATCATGGGCTTCTCTGAAGTGTCTATACTGGCATCGATAGTCCGGCTTTGCCTCTGCGAAATGTAGATGACAACGGTCAAGATGACGGTAGCGGTGGCTAATACAACCAGAAAGGCCTGGAGGAGCCGGCTCTGCTTAAAATTCGATATAATCTGTCCCGCATCTTGAAACTTCTCATGACCTGAGAGCGGTGGCATAGTGGTAGGAAGAACGAAGAAAACTGAAAGGCTCAAGAGCCTAAGCACAAGCGAGCGCGTAGGCGAGGTGAAGTGGTGTGCTGCAGGCATCCGAAGCTATGAACCAGTCAGTACGGGGTACAGAGAGGATTGTCACTCCTTTCATAGAACTCACATAGAAGCGCGGGAGAGTCGTTGGCATAAGCACTAGATTGAGACGCTCTGTCTGTGTCAGTGTAGAATACTTGCGTGCGTATTCCTAGCCATAAGATCGCCGCAAGGGTATCTCCAGATGAATTATTGAAGACGGATGCTTTGTCAAGAACGAGCAGTGCGCCAGCTTCTGTTTATGAAGCTACAGCGGCAGTTGGGCGGCACCCTAGCCATCATACTAAGGGGCTACCCGCACGGCGGAACATTAGCAGAGGTAGGATCCTTCATCGTGGTACACTCGCGCTGATGATGGCGAGGTAGTTTGCGTTGCCATGATCGACATACAAAATGTTTGTGTTGCTCAGCTGCAACGACTCGCGCCCTTGGGAACATTGCAGCAGTAGGGTGCTAGGGTAGGCATGGTGTGGTTGGTTTCAGCAGCTCAGCCAGTATCTGGAGTCTTGGATACGACTTGGGGAGCGATTTCAGCTGAGAACGAGCGATGGCGTCCACTGTGGCTTAGTTGGACGCGTTTAGCCTGGTCGAGCTCGGTCGCAACTGCCAACGGCGACCTGACATCAGCACATCTACGCGGAGAGCTCTACCGCCACAAATCAGCTTTCTCCGATCTGGCGAGCTTGAAACTTGATTGTTCGCATTCTATTTTGCGCGACGCATCGCCATCGACAGCCTCAGCTTCGGACAGTGGGCGCCAACCGAACACTACCGCACCAAGTAACGCGCCTCGAGGCTTTGCGCATCTCCGTGCTCTTCATGCGTTACGCCTTCGATACATGAGCGGGTACCAGCCAAATGAATGATGTTGCAATTCATTTCACCAAGTGCGGGGATCCTGCCAGATGAAGCTGCTCTGAGTAAAGCTTTAAGCCAGTAACTGCCATGTGAAGAGATTCTTCGCAAACCCCACAGCGTAGCGGCTCCAGTGCGCGAGATAGCTTGGTGGCTACCGTCATCTGCAGCTCCGTGATCTTGGGCGACCCAGAAATATCCTTTGAGCGGCCCAAGACCTGCGTGCACCTGGTGTCGTGACACCATACTAGGATCGTACCTGTTATTGCAGGGGCTAGCGAGATCTGATACCTTAGCGACCGTTGGAGATGCAATCGAAATCGAATCATCGAAACAGAACTGCTGCCCACGGCTCGGACTTGCATGGCTTCACAGGATGGCTCTACAAGACGAAGTTTGGTTCATTGACACCCATATTGTGAGCGTTTAACCCGCTTACGAGCTCCCATCACCTTGTTCAATTTTCAGTCGAAAGCGAAGCCGAAGCCGAATTCGATAAGCCCACTTTGTCCTGCACACAGTTCCTGGTTCAACAGCTGGCCAAAATCTCATAGGTGTCTCATCTTAGGAGTGCGGTCATTGCGATCATTTGCCTCCCCGGCCTCTCCGAGACGCGACAACGCGGGAGCCCTGACCATTAATTACTCGGATCTTCCATGGGGCTACCCAACGCACAGCAATTCTTCGCGAAAGACCTTCGCATTAATTTCTTTAGATCTCTGCACACGTCAATCGTTTCTAGATTGCGAATAAACGTCGTGCCGCTTACGGGTCTCTAGTCTTTTCCGCGGGGACCCCCGAGCGGACGATTCGGACATGCCGTCCGTAAGGATTAGCTAAGGCTTGACCTCTGGAACATCGATCTACTGGTGCAAGCGTGGATGGGTATATCAGAAGCCAGTTCTTTACACCCACGCGTCGATTATGCTCTGCCATCGATCGTCAGCTGCATAACGTCTTCACGGCGACTCCGTGAATTCACATCACGTGACCCGCCACTTCCACTGCGCTTTCCGCTTTGGGCAATCGATCCTACGCAAAAGATCCAGAGTGCAGGAACCCTGTATACCGTCAAAACACGAGGCACATGGCCACTTTTGGCACGGCCACAATGCCAGCTCCGACTGTCTTGTAATGCAGATGTAGGCCCCATGTGCTTCGTCATCGCCTTTGTTCATTTTTCGCAGCATAAACTTGAAGTGTAAGCCCGGTTACTATGGTGTTGTGTTTCTTCGCTCACCGGTTGTGGTGGGCTCAGCCAGAAGTGCTCACTGCGTCCGGCATCTAACCGTGCACCGCCGCAGGTGTTACCAAATACCATGGGGGCGATCACCACGGGCTGTGCTGCTTGCTTTGGACGAACGACGCGTAGGAAGATAGTCTTGTGCACCTGGGCGTCCCTTAGAGTATACGTCACTTCAAGCGAGTCGAATCCTTCAGCGCACCAGCAGAGAGAAAGGATATACCTTTTGAGGCTAAGCGGGACAGAACTACTATCATCTGATTACTGACCAGCTGGCGGATGAGGATCTTGGTACTTGCAGTTTAACCATCGAACAACCAAGGGCGACCTTCGGGACGAAAGCTGCCTATTACATTCGAGTCTCCATGCTGACAGTGATCGCTCAAGCTGAGACTGACATCCTATGGGGACAATGCGAGATTACGTGTAAGTTTGGTGCTTGTTTCGGCACGTACCTCCCATTCCCTGACACTCACACAAAGATCCGCATTTTAGCTACACATACAGCAATCTTTAAACGTGAGTCAGCATCAGCAACCTTCGAAGTCGCTGGTACTTACGAATGTAGAGTCCATCGCCTTACAGATGTTTCAGACACCTGTCGCATTGAATAGAGCCTCTTAGCCTACAGTCCCTGTGTATCTTTGGCAGTATTTCAGGGCTGGTATCTTCATCTGGAATCGACTCGGAGATGTAGTAGGCCATGGAAGTAGCATCCTTTATCTTTTGTTTTGCAGGAGTTGCATACGTAGATTATGCTTCCCGCGATCGTCGGGTCCATGGGCTTTTCGTCAGATTCAATGCATGCCTGGCACGCTATGACAACATAAGTAGTCAGTGGTGTCACAGGGATATCGGACGATAGGTATAACCATAGAAATCTCCAGGCGGAGAGTAGTTTTTCGAGCACCGATCACAGAACGTGCCTAAAAAGAATTTCATGGTCAATGTTGCCTCACATTCGTCCTTCGCGTGTTCTTTATAAGGTTGCTTGAGGCGGAAATCGTGATTGCGGTGATGGGTTTTACCGGTTCCGGTGATTTGACGTTCATCGCTCATTGTACCGGAAACTACAGTGGCATTGGACACAGTCTGAACTCTCCTAAGTCAACAACAGTGCCCTATGCATCCCGAAATATGATATGAAGGATGCTGTCGGACCTTTGCTTCAGAGACAAGCGAGTTCTTCAATGGGAGTCTCAAGTAAAGAGGCCTCGCAGTCAGACTGATCGACACACCGGGCTTTGATGACAGTCGCAGCGAGATGGACGACGCATATACTCAATCAGATGGAAGGCTGGCTTGTACTTGCGAGCCGTCAAGCTTGACCTGCAGCAGAGGCGTGAGCGAATCTTTCAAGCCAAGGATGTAGAGTTGGACACTATGAGGAAGAGAACTGATGATCTGCTTCAACAGACGCTCGATTTATTGACCGTTGCCAAAAACTAAACAGCAAGGCTTCAGAAAGTGTCGGAAGAGAGTGTGGCTGCGATCGAAAAGCAGATTGAAGCAGAGCAGAGCCGGCATATCCAGAAGTACAGCCCGCCTGTATCAAGCTACAACAGCTACAGCGGCTACAGCGGCTACAGCGGCTACAGTGGCTACAGCGGCTACAGCGGTGCGAGCTCGGTGAGCCGGGATCCTGTGGCTGAGATGCAGCTGCAATTGCAAGAGAAGTAGAGAGAAGTTGAGCAGCGCAGACAGGACGCGCAAATGCAAGGTTTACTTTCATTATGCCTCGGCAGGTGTTGTGAAGGAACAGCTTCGCGAGGCCAAAAGGGTGTGAGATGGGGCAAGACTGGTACAGTCATGGGCACTGTCGCAGCTGGGACTGCCGTTGTATCTTGCAACATCATGTAGCGGTGTTGATTCGTAGTCGGATACATGTTTTATCTTCTCAAACACACATTGCATTTGACTGGATAGACACGCACTTTTTTCGGACGTGTGATCACGTCTTCAGCCTAGATTTCACGGACACTTCAACCTCGATACCACCTACAACGTTCATCACAATGAACCAGGTGCCCTTCCGACTGCCCAAGCACATTCAATAACTCACAGGAAGGTTCAGGATCCACGATCAGAGTCCTACCGAATCTTCGACCTCACCTTCCGCATCGCAATTTCCTCGCCTTTCCCACAGTCTTCCCCTCATTATCCTCAATATCCTCCTCTTTGACTACAGCTTGGTCACCATCAATACAGACATAAGCCTTCTTAGAGCACAGTCTGACCTTCTTCTCCCCGGGACTCACCAGCGGACTGCCAGCCTCCACAATAGGCGGTCCAGGCCGCTCATCGACCTCGTTCGGCTCGCCATTAATGCCCGGCCGGCCAATTCTCGCCCGCCGAAAAGCGCGCGTGTCAAGCCTCTCAAACCTCGAGCGGTTGGCACGGTTGAACACGGGCTCCTCGATTTTCACCAAGACGTACTGGTCGAGATGCTTCCACCGTATGCCCGTCTCGTTGGCGAGAAGCAGGCCGTGGGTGACCAGTTCTTCGATAAGCGCCTCGGTCAGATGGTTCGCGTAGCCACGACGGGCTTCGCGGTAGAACGTGTTGCGCGGCCAGGACCAGGGGGAGGGTAGGGGTTGGATGGTCTGGAGGTGCTCTTCTTCATCGAGCACTTCACGGGCAGGGATAATCGAACGCACGTTCATGAGATGCCACCTCAGCACATCCCTATCAACCTGCAGCCGCTCAGCCTGCGCACGATTAGCATCTTCGCCCACGTCCCGCTCCGCTCCGGCGGCGAGACCGAGCAGCTGGCTCCCGGCAATGTCTAGGAGCTGCAGCCACCACGAGTGAATGCTATTCGGCCTACGCGTGTGGAAAGTCAGAAATGGCGCGTGTGAGTCTTCCTCGGGAGCATAGACTTGCAGCGAGCAAGCAGTGCGAGGATGTAGAACTGTGATCGTCCTTTCAGCGTCGTGATATACGCAGTGCAACTCGCTATCCGAGCACTCTTCTAAGGTAAGGAAGCGCATTAAGAACAGGGCCAATCGACCATGCGCGCAAGTATGCAAATCAATGACAGGCGGCGCTCTCGTATATCTATAGAAATCAGGTGAAGTAGGGGGTGGAAGGATGACTGTCACTGCGTACAGTCACCACCTTCTCGATGCTGCACTGAACTCGTAGCATGACGAGTCCGTGATGGAGTTGAGTTTAGTAATAACGACACTATGACGGTTGGCATTGGTCTGATTCATTGTTGGAGTTAGTGACAGCGGACGTGTAATCTGTGGCCGCGCGAGTTGCTAGAAGACGGTGTGTGTTGCGTGCCCGACTATCTTGACTCTTGTTAGCGGTACTTTCGTGGTCTATGGATATTGGACGTTGACGTTGCACTAACATATTTAGCACAGAAGAGCGGTTTCGCAAGGCCGAGATCACCTGCTTCATTGCCGCATGTTCAGCATCTCGGCTCCCATTGGGCCTGTCTGGAACTCGGATGGCTCGGCCAGTATCCCAATCAGCGCTCCGAGTGTTTAATCATGGACGAGAGGATGAAGTGCAAGTGTTGAGGTGAGTGCTGTCCAGGTGCAGGAGTTGAAGTGAGCGATGAGGTCACGTCACCTGCTTTCGCGTGCTGGACCCTGACGACTTTTTGCCTCACGCATTGTCCCCGCCAGCTGTTGCTTAACACTGCGACTTCCAACGACACGTTATCTTTTGGCTCCTTGCATATACCCATTTCCTTCCTGCCATTCATTTTAGTTCTGATTACGAAGTTGCATATCTCAGAAGATCACATACTCCCACGAGCGAGCTGTGCGCCCAACCGTGACGCGACAAGTGCGCAACGGCGCGCAGAGAGGAGACGGTTGAGAATCGCCTTCACCGCCGGAACAGGCACCGGAAATGGGGCGCAAACGAGCGAGCGCGCTCAAGCGCCAAACGAAGATCAGCTTCTCCCCAGCCGCAACATCGTCGCCCGCAAAGACAACACCCACCAACGCAATGGGCCCCACGTCCTCCCGGGCAAAGAGGCAGTCCAAGATCGACCTGCATAATATCGCTCCGAAAGGCACGCCGAAACGAGTGCCGAAGCAGACGCCAACCTACGACTCGAGCGGCGATGAGCTGCAGGCTGAGGGGGACAGAAGCATGCGCGTGGGCTTGCCGGTGAGAGCCAAGAGCAACGGCATGTTTGGCAGCTCTGATGTGGATGTTGCGTCGGAAGCGAGCAGCTCAGAGCCGCAGAGTGAGGCAGAGAAGCCAGCCAGGGCAAACGCGACCAGAGCGAGTCGGAAGCGGCAGCGCGCAGAGAGCAGCGATGAAGACAAAGGCACGGTTACGGTCATACAGAGGAAGCGGGCGCGACAAGCCGAGTCGGATGGGGAGGAAGAGGAGTTGAGGCTGCCGGGCAAGCGGCGGAGAGTTGAGCGGCGGCAGACAACGCCACAAGAGAGCGACGAGGAGATGCCCACACCACCGCGGAGCACGCGACGGAGACTCACCAAGCGAACGGCGACGCCAGAGGAGGAGGTGGAGCACCAGTCACCACCAAAGAGCACGCGGCGGAGGGCAAGAAGGCACCGGGCATTGATGGACGGGGAAGAGGAAGAAGAAGGGGTGCAAGAGGAAGGCAATGGGGCAGAAAGCGGCAACAACGAGGAGCACGAAGAGCTTAGGGAGGAGCTGGCGTTCCTGCAATCGTCACCGCTGCGGATCACAAACGACAAGCCAAAGAACAAGCGCCAGGAGGCACTCGAAGCACTCAAGAGGCGACGCGCCGGCAGTACACAGGAGCCATCGTCTACACCAGCTCGCAAGACACGTGCAGTCATCAAGTCCGACTCTGAATCTGAGCTCGAGATCATCAAGGAGGAGCCAGACAGTGACCAAGTCGGCGATCCGGAGAGCGCGCTCGAAGACGACGAGGAGGAGTCAGACCGCGACGCAAACGCACACGACATGTTCCAAGAAGACGAAGATGACACGGGCTTCATCGACGACGACCCCGACGCCATCATCGGCGAGCCCGACACCGAGCAAGCCCAGCTCCCCATGCAGTTCAGCAGCATGTCGCGCGCCAAGCCCAAAGAGCTCTTCAAGTACGCCGTCGAATGGATGGTCATGAAGAAGATCCACCCCGCCTTCAACTCTACCGACGAAATATACGAACTGACCTTCCGCAAACTCGGTGACGAAGTCAAGGGCCTCGCGTCCTCCAAGTTCACCTCCGCGGCCTGGACTTCAGACTTCACGAAAGCCATCAACGCGCGGCCCGAACTCCTCATCACCGAGATTGGCGGCTCCAGACGCGACTTCCTCAACGACCACTGCGAGGCGTGTAACCGCAGAAACCACCCCGCGACGTTTGAGCTTAGTCTCACAGGCGCACCGTATAACCCCGAGTCCCTCGAGCCGCTGGAGCCCGACTCAGATTCCAACTCCGACTCCGACTCATCTGCGTCCTCGCTCAGCGCAGACTCCGAAGCCAATCTGAACGGTGAGAAGCCCACCTACGACGCCCGCGGCGAGCGCATCCCGCCCGAGAGCAAAACCTTCACACTCGGCAGCACATGCAAAGCCAACGCACAGGTCGCACATACGCTGCACCACTGGCGGTACCACCTGAACGACTGGGTCAAGGGCTACTTGGAGAGCAACGGGCACTTGACGCCGGAGA
Organism: Didymella exigua CBS 183.55; assembly: GCF_010094145.1. NCBI lineage: Eukaryota > Fungi > Ascomycota > Dothideomycetes > Pleosporales > Didymellaceae > Didymella > Didymella exigua. Next base: position 180,461 of record NW_022984776.1, on the reverse strand, counting down.
AGCTGGTCAAACGAGATAAGAAGAGCGATCGCAAAAGGGAGAAGGAGGCGAGAAGGATTGTGGACGAGATGGAGAATAAGGGCGAGATTAGGAAGTTGCATCGCTTGTATAAGGATCAGGTGCAGTTTGCGGTCGAGGCGCAGAATGAGTTTAGGATGGGCTGGGGGAGGAGGTAGGGCGGCTCTGGATGCAAGACTTGGAACGGGTTGGGTATGGATGGTTCGGGGCGAGTGTGTGGGTGTTGAAGCTATACGGATTTGAATCGATTGGATACCTATCCTCTAGGACGGTTCCTGCGATCAAGTCATGTACCGAACGGACTTACAGCTCTCGCGAGCTTGGTACCGGTCTGTCCATGCGTGTCTCATCACACTGTTCACCCATCTCAACGAGAATCATTGGCTTGCACAGACCGTCCAATACCTATACGTCCGAGCACCCAGTTCAGAGCTGATATCTCTAACTAATTCTATATCTCCAGCCACTCCCAGTCAGCCTCGCAACACCTCTCTTTGGCGCTCAGTTCGCAGTGTAAGATCAGCTTGATCCATCTTTGCTTTACATCGTACAGGACAGGATCCCTTATTTTTTCCTCTACTATATCTTCTGTGGATCTGCAGAGCCTTGCTGAATGCTCACACTATGCGCACGTTCAGACGGGCATATTACAACGTTTATAACACAACGTTATTTACTACTCACAATGGTAAATCTCCACATTAGCTAGCATCATCTATGAATATCAACATTTGCACAGCCATGGTTGCGCTGCTTCTATTTACGCGATGCTGTAATGCTCCTTCCGCAACGTACCGCAACGGCCCGGTTCAGCATGAGCTTCATCTCCGTCGGCCTTACTTATTGACAACACCAACTTCACTCTCGCGCAAGCACAGACTGGGCTGCTCGTATTGTACCGTAGTGGAGCATCGCTCAAACATGCACAGAATGTCATCAGAGTATCGACAGTATATACATAGCACCGAAACTGCTGTGTTATTATGATCCTGTGTCTTCTCTTCACTCCATCAGCATCATGAAATCTTCTGTACTGAACCTCATCCCCTTCCTCGCAGTAGCGAGCGCAGCAAGCTCCGGCTGCAAGACCACACTGCCATCCAACCTCACCCCCGGAGCCTCAACACACAACCTGACACTCTCCTCCAAATCCGTAATCGGCAAGATAACACAGCGCGAATACATCCTGCACATCCCCGCGAACTACAAGACCTCCAACGATGTCTCGACCCCGCTGATCGTCGCGTTTCACGGCCAGCAGCAGCCCGCATGGTCGATGGAGAAGATCAGCGAGCTCTCCAACCCCGCGTTCAACAACAACACAATCGTCGCGTACCCGGAAGGCATGAACGTCCAGGCCCCCGGTGTGCAATGGCTCGGCGACCCGCTCGCGCCCAACAGCACGACAATCGACGACCGCATCCTGGTCGGCGAGCTGCTGAATCACCTCAACGCCATGCTGTGCATCGACACATCGCGCGTCTACGCGGCGGGCCTGTCCAACGGCGGCGGCCTGACGGGCCTGGCCATGTGCGACGCCGCGCTGAACAAGCGCTTCGCTGCGTTCGCCACGGTGGCGGGCGCGTTCTACCCCGACGCGAGTCTGACCGAGCCCTTGTTCGAGGGCGATTGCCAGCCTGCGCTGAACGGCAGGAGCCTGCCGTATATAAACCTGCACGGGCTCGCGGACACGGTGGTGGCATACAACGGGACCAACACGCCGCCGCCTGCTAGCATACGCGTGCCTGAGTGGGTTGCGGGCTGGGCAACGCGGAGCGCGTGCGACCCACGGCCGTCGAGCGCTGTCGTCGAGAGCGGGACGGTAACGCAGTATGGGTGGACCTGCGGTGGGAAGCAGGACACAGTGGTTCACAGGGCCATCTCTGCGTTTGGCCACGGATGGCCGAGCATCAAGAATCAGGGGGAGCCGTTTGAGACGCTGCGCGGTGGGCCGACGAGCTGGGATGCTACGCCGCTCATCTTGGAGTGGTTTGGGAAATGGACGCTGTAAGTTGTGACCGGGGCTGGGTTAAAGCGTAGGCACGTATGAGAAGGACTGGAGGGTATGGAGAGCAACTAAACATGGATAAGAGAAGTGCTGGACGAATACAGATATGCCATATCGTTAATTTTAGAATGTACAATACCACTGATGCTATGCTGGCTTGTAAGTTGTTGCTTTTCTTGCACATTATGGGTCTCGAGGATGGAACTCGTGTGCAGTGTCCTAAGATATGGGAAGCTTTGACAACTAGGTCCGACAGGCGTGCGTCTTATTGTTGACCAAAATAATATAACAACCGGCCACGATGGTCGAGATGTGGTTTGTTCAACCAACAGCAGTGATTCTCTGTCACATAAGATGAGGAACAGGATACTGGTGCAGCGCCCTCAGGTGATTGGTGGTGCGTTGGGCCGGGCCTGCATATTGTGAGTACCTGAGTGTGTAGGACGAGCACCGTGATGGCAGAGCGGTGCGCTTATAGCATTCGGCACCGCACCATGCGCCCAGCCCTCATCATGCCCTCATCTGCATCTTCCTTAACCCTGGCCTTCGTCTTTCAGGCACACATACATCCTAGCTGGTCTGGTCTCGGATATTGGCACTACGCATGCCCTTGTTCACTATTTCTGAACCACGAGTATGCCGATTGGTATCAGGATGGAATTTTGTTTATTTGCAGCCAGACACGATGTCGACCGGAAAGAAGTCCCTAAAAGCCATGCAGAACCGTCCAGACCATCCTCGGCGCTCTCCGCCCCTCATGCTTGTGGGAGAGAAGCGAGTCGAGATCGTATCGTCAGGGAATCATCGCGTCACCATTGCGCCTCCTCTACTCCGGTCGTGGAACTCGTGGGTACATTTAGCGGTGCTGTGGGAAATTAGTCGATGCTCTTGCATTGTGAACGCACTCAGCAGCTCTGCGTTCGACGTGCGTGCAGCGCCGGGCGCAGCGGAAGGAGGTGGGTCGTACCTTGACGAAACCAATGTCGGCGGCCTTCTCGCGGAAGCACTGACGGCAGATGTTGAGGCCGTACTTGCGGATGAGACCAGCGGGATGGGTGCAGACACGGCTGTGAGTGTCAAGTCAGCCTTCGTTCTCTTAAGCCCTTCCTTCAAGCCCATGTATGCCCTCCAACACTCCCCTGCACATAACTGCACATCGCACCGGGTGCGCTGCCTGCCAGTGCCCTCTACTGTCGCAAAGATGTGTGCTCGCAAACGTACCACTCGCGGGAGCCCTTGCCGTAAGTCCTAGGGCGGGAGTACCAGACCGACTCGTGAGACATGATGTGTTGTTGCTTGGGGTTTTCGGTGACGCTGCAACGGCAAAGTCAGCTCTGACTCTGTTGCAATGATCCTCGCGGTTCGGCGGGTGTACTGACAAAAGTTGGCTGTCGGTTAGCGGGCGTTGGCTGAGGCGTTCACGGGTTCGTTCTGCAAGAGTCGAACTTGATGAGATTCAATATTGCAGGCCGGGCAATCTCCGGGTGCGGGCTAAGCGAGTTGCGACTTCCTCGCGCACAACGCGCTAGCGCCTGATTGGGGAGAACATTGCAAGAACCTCAGGGCTGACATACCGCCGGAATGCTGCAATCAACATTATTTGGACTTTCCTTATACGGCAAAACCATGAGAAATACATCTGTTGTTGAACCATGCACCGTCTTCCGGGCGATCCACGGTTTTAGAATGTTTTGCCCTAAGGATTGAAGGTAACGTGGAGCGTAGAGCTGTTCTGAGCCTCGTTTGGAGCAAAGTTACACCAGGTCAAACAAGTGTGGCTCATACCTATCGTTATCGTCGCCGACTCCCATTGCTCATCGCTGGCTGCTGACGACAACAACCACTAGCCCTTCGCCAGCGCCGAAGTTCACAGTATATGCTGCTTCGCCGCTCACATGTCAGCCTTGACATCACAGTGCTGGTCTTTGTGAGGCCCTCGGGGCGATCGCCATCTGACGGGAGATATCGCAGAATTCGACTCTCACTGCACAGTATTCTGCATTTGGTCAGCCCTTCAAGAACGGAGGAACGTGAGCAATCACAGTCTAACAGACGAAAATTGAAGTGGTAATCATGAATTCGTGGTGTATCGTAATCTACTGAGGACAGTCATGCGACGGACGCCTGACAAGTAATATGTACAGTCGTGACAGACAAGCCCGGACGCCTCCAAATATGTGCATCGAAAGTTTAGAACAGACCCAGCACACCCCTCTTCCTCCGCCTCGTCGTCTGCGTCCCCGTCCTCTCCGCGCTTTTACCGCCAAGATCGCTCACACACTGCAGCCTGTTGGGACGAGCGGTACTTCTCGCCGTGTACGCCCACCGGCCATTGCCGCCACTGATTGCCATTGGGATGTTGGACACACCGTTTATCAGCAGCGTCATCTTCTTGTTATCGCCGTCGCGAACGTTGGAGCTACACGATACGGAGATACTGCCTGATTGGCGAGACTCCCATGTGTACGTGTCGATAGTCACGACGTCTGCAGCGGTGGGGCTGATCTTCACGGGGACAACGATCTTGCTGCTTGCGGTGGCGTTGGACTTGAGGCTGACTGTGAGGGTAAAGCTGAAAGTCGTTTCCGTGGTGACCTTTGGTGCGGTGAAGGTAGCAGTTGCTTGGCTAGGGTTGGCGATGCTGATAGCGGGCGTGGAGGGAGCGGTCTGGGTCCAAGCGAAGTTGAGCGCATCATCGTTGAGCCCCTGAGCGGTGTTAGATCCTGCCAATGAAAGTAGCGCGCCGACACGTTGCACCGCAGCAAATTGTGCGGCTGCTGCTACAGGCAAGGTCTGGGGTGAGTTGGGGCTCGTGGAAGGATTATCAGTTGAGGGCGTCGTGGGGTTATTGGCAGGAATGTCGCTGGCGCTGCACTGTTTCTTGGGTGCAGGCGGGTTGGCGCCGGGGAACGGGCTCAGCTGTCCGAATTGCTGGCTGTCCAGGAAGTCACCTTGGACAAGGCCCTGGATATCGTTGAAGATGAGTGGGGGTGGATTGGTTCCGGGAATGTCGACCTCGGGGAAGATCCATTCGCCGACAGCCTGGACGAACTGACCTGCCCTGATGCCATTTTTGGTCTCAGTGACTGGTGTGTTGGTGGTGATGAGGTAGTCGCGGGTGTAGGGTGCGGTTGTCGCAATACGAGCCTCCCACTTGCAGCGAGTCTCTTGCCTCGGTGTAGCAGAGCCGATGCGACGGTAACTTTCAGTGCCTGTGCAAGGGTCGACATCGATGGCGCTAATGGTGACAACAGCACCTAAGCAGCTTGAGAGGAAACCGATAACACGGATATCGGCAACCTCAACGTTGGCAGCGGTATCTTGAACACCGACGAGCATATCCTCAACACGAATGTAGTTGGGTACAGTATCTGAGGCCTTAGTTGTGACCTGGACGTTGATAGCTGTCACGGTTTGGGCCAGGATTTCTCCGTTGTTACGAAGACCGGAGTACTCGATAAAGTCGCCGACCTTGAAGGGAACCATTGTTAGTGGATCAGGCGCGTCGAAGTTCGTCTGTCCAGCTGGGCGGTTCGAATCCTTGCAAGTATCTGCGTTGCCAGCGTGCTGAATGCACATGGGGAATCCGGAGAATGAGGAGACGGATGGGTTTTGTGTGTCCATGACGAAGTATGGCTGTTGTGAGACTTTGGGTGCAAATGCACCCTCGGGGTCGTTGATTCGAACCCTGGGTCCTCCGGCAATCTGTAATACACCATCATTGATGGCAGAAATATAGCCTTGGCTGCCCTCAAGGCCGAAACGAGCTGCGACTTGGATCTGTCCAGCGATGGGCCTGCCATTGATGATATTGCCAACGACTGTGGTCTCGAAACCTCCCGCCCCTGCGCTGCAGAGTTTTGGGAAGGGAGTGTACACGGTGGGAAATTGGACGATCAGGTTCTTAGGGACAGTGATCGAGAACTCGTTGACACTGATTGTGCCTCCCGCATTGAACTCTGTTCCAGCTGAGCAGCTATGTGAACGTCAGCGAAGTTAAGACGAATACCATAGTAGAAACTTACCCATCGAGAGATCCTGTGACTTGGAAAGGGATGATGCTGGGAATTTGAGCTAAGCAAGCCGAGGCCAGCGAGAGAAGAGAAGTCAACTGCGTAAGACGAGACATCTTGAGAGTTGGGGAGCAAAGATGTTGTGATGAGTCTTAAAGGGATATGACATGCGATTCTTATATCTGACCTGCACAGCTTCATTGTTATCGTCCTCTCGCGTTCTGGTCCCTACATTGAAGGCCTAAACGAGGTCGATTGAAGTTCTAGCTGCGCGACTTTGCCATGTGTCGACCATCCGATGCCTGCCGTGCAGGGTTCCACGGATAGTGTAAATCCAGTCGTTCTGGGGTCAACAGTCAAGCAAGCATGGCTACCAGATCAAGCTTACCAGGGTATGCCACCTTGATGCCGGCGTCCGCCATCAATACTTTCCAAGACTTTTGACGAGGCTTGAGAGGCTTCAGTTACCCAAAGAGGCCAACATGCTCGTACATCCAGGTGGTAGTGCGAGGCTGGATCAGATACAGCAGCTTACGGGCTCGCGCCGTAGCCAGTGTACCTGGTCAAGCTTCTACGGAACAGGCTTAAGGCCAGCATTTTCGTGCAGAGGCTAGTCTCGACGCCTTGGCGCAGCTTGTGTATACCCAGATAGAAGTCTCCACCCGTGAGGCTGAGGACTGCCAAGAAAACCTCGTATTCGGTCAGTATGCTCCGGGTATCACCAAGGTTGCCGACAGCGTGGACTAGGCCCCAGTACATATAGTCGACGGTATGGTAACTGAGGAACTGGGTGTTGCGAGGTCCTTTGTTGGTCCTCGTTCTACTTTCTGTTCCCGACAGGACCGTTGGACCTTGCCAGAAGCGGAGTGGCATCAGTGTCTCAACAGATGGAACACGAGAGAGGTAGCCAGGCTGCAGGTTTGGTACTTACGAGATACACTTCAGCTTCAACTGTGCTCAAAACGCCGCCCAGCTGCATGATGGCCTATTCTGAGTTCTTCGGCATCAGGAACGCCCGGACGATCAAGCGTAGACTTTCGCAGCTTGATACCGGCTCCGCTGCAAGGTCAGCAAGCGGCACAGGACAAGTCGTCAAGATCATTCGCTCTCTGCGTTGATCCAAGCATGGTGAAGCGAAGCAATTATCGCAGGGTGGCTGTTCTAGAGCACATCAGCTGAGAAGTCCGACACTGGGACGCTTAGCTCGTGGTCAAATGCGCTGAAGTGTCGCGGCGAGGCATCCGACGCTCTGGCCTCGTCCAACGCGAAGCGGAAGGCGAAAGAGGATCGTGTGATGTTCTGGGTTTGGTGAAGCTGCTGCTTTTGCGGGGATGCTTGCTTGTCTTTCGCCGGCGACGCCGGGAAACACCGACCCAGTCGATCTCGACCTTTTCCCACAGCCCCAGCCTCTCCCGCTAACATTCGAGTTTTGAGGCTTACCTTGGCAGTCTCGCGCATGACTAAGTTCGCCGCCTTGTGAGAATCAAGTGATCTTACCGGACCCTGGCGCAGTCTAGCAGCCCGTCAAGCGTGGAATCAGCCTACTCCAGCGCCCATGAGCACGGCTGGCTTGACGCCTCGATGTTAAATACCTTCTACAAACGTGGTAGAAACGCGGTAGAAACGCAGCTCACACGCGAGCACCATACGCTGGAGCGGACCTAGCCCTTGAACTACCATGATGTCTGTGGGTCAGCTTCGTGAGACTTGCAGCTGTCGTGATAGAAGTAGAGAGACTTCGATCCAGTTTTTTGGCACGGTACTTAAGAGCAGCTTAGCTGCTGAGATTCGCATCGATGTCGGGGTCCCCGCCTTTGACGACTGCTGAGGGTTAAAAGTCGTCTCCACAAGGTGTGTGGTCGCTGAGGAAGCTTGACGAATTATGCTCCCGAGCCTTTGAGGAGTATATGTTGTTAGCACGCCAAAAGAAGGATTTTTCTATTGTTAAAATGCTGTGCAAACGTCTGATGCATATCAATAATTGTCTCCAGGCCACCTGATCAATGAAGGTGGAGGCAACGATGCGGTAAGTCCGGCATCCTTCAAGCAGTGACACCGTGCCGACACAACCATCAGATGAATCATCAGACCGATTGTACGCGCTTACATGCTTGTTGCCCTGCGCAATGGCACGAGACATTGCGAAGTCCAGGCATGGACACAAGCCAAGGCTGTCTTATTATGCAGGTATTCGGGTTGTCCAAGTTTCTTGAGGTCAACGAAAGCAAGGTCACGATGGTTGCTGGGAGACGCCCTCAGCCTCCCCACTCTGGCGCTGCGAACATGAGGAGCAGGTACAAGTGCAGCGGGGCTCTGTCAGACAAGTGGTTGGTGCGTGAAGCGGCACGGCACAAGAGGCACAGACACGACGGCGATCGGGAGATCATGCCGATGCGAACTGTTCACGCAAGAACGATGTCTTTGTCGATGTTGAGTGGGGATGGCATTCGAGAATGTGGTGTTATGGTGAGGGGGCCTTTTCAGATGTAGGCCACTCAGGAGGTTGCAGCTGGTTCACTCCTACTTCTACATCATGTCTTTAAGAACCACTTTCGACTCAGCTGAGGCATCACACGCTATAAGACCACATCCCTGCGGTACAACCAAGTTTTCTCTGTTGAACGCTGTCTGCGCAGCGAGTGGAGCGGAGGTAATGTGGATGAAACGGAACTTTCGTGTTGACGGGCGGGTGGTTGCCCACAGCAACGGTGCTCTTACCAAAAATAAACGCGCGGATCGGCCTTAGGCCGCCCATCGCCATGTTCAAGATTGCATCACCTCCGGGCTTGCAAACAACGTATTCTTGACGCGCCCACATTTTCATACTGTGGTCGTGCTGTGCGTGGTCGGCGCAATTCCTCTCTTTAATTGCAGCTCTTGCGACGACCGGGATTCCTCGCTTGGATCGCGCTCCCCCGTCCGCGCATCGACATTCATCCTCGGCCGACTCCACGCCGCATTGCAGACTCGAGACCACTGCCGGAGAGCCCCACTGCGCTGCGCAGTCACAGTGCATACGCGACGGACGACTCCGCTGGCAGGTCTGCAGCCAACATGGACACCAGCTACCTCGCTCAGCAGGTCACCACCATTATCGGCCAGCTGCACGGCCTGTTCGACGAGATCGGCGTTCCCAGCCATGAGCGCGACTCTCGCGAGGCAGAGGTGCGCAATTGCCCGTGTATGGCGGTAGGAAGCACGACTGACCTTGCTCCAGCTTTTCTCTGCGCTGTCAGACACGCTCCATGGCCAGCTGCGCACCGTCACCAACGAGAAACATAAGATGACGGAAGAGGCGCAGCACCTGATCAAGACAATCAAGCAGATGCAGGACTCCATGGACGACAGCAAGAACGGCACCAGGTTCAAGAACGATGACACACAGATTACCTACCCATTAACACGCTGTCTGAAAGCACTGAAGGAGAAGCACAACGCAGTCGCCAAGCAGTACCAGGAGCGCTTCGAGCAGACACGGAGTCAGTCTACCCTCCCAGAGACGTGCACCCATGCTGACCAGGTGTAGAAATCGCCGAGGCTCTCGAATCGTACGCATCCCATCTCGACTCCGACTTCCTAAAGATCAAGCTGCCGCCGACCGCACCAGAAGCCAACATCTCGCCCTCGTTCGACATCTCCGATTCCTACATCGCCAAGCTGGACCGCGAATTCAGCCGCGTATATGAAGAATACACAAAGCGTCTGGACCAAGTCCAGGTCATATGCCATGAGATTATTCAGCTCTGGGCTGAGCTGGGAACACCACAGGCGCAAACAGACTCTATGATAGTGCAGCACCACAGAGAATCGCCAGAGCAGCTGGGCCTGCACAAGTCTGACTTGGCCGACCTGCAAGCGAAGAAAGACCGTCTGATCGAGGAGAAGCGTAACCGTGAACGACGCATTGCACAGCTGCGAGCAACTATCGAGGAGCTCTGGGAGCGCCTCAGTGTGGACCCAGGCGAGCGGAAGCACTTCCTTGCCAGCAACCGTGGCTGCGGTCTGCGCACTATCAACGAATTCGAGTCTGAGCTCTCCAGGCTGAACGAGCTGAAGCAGCAGAACTTACACATTTTCGTCGAGGAAGCGCGGATAAAGTTGCAAGAGCTATGGGATGCACTGTACTTCTCGGAAGAGGAGATGCTGGACTTCACACCTGCCTTCTCTGATGTCTGCAGCGACGCACTTCTCTCAGCGCATGAGGCAGAGATCTCCAGGCTCGAAAGACTAAAGGAGCAGCGCCTCCCTGTTATCTCGAAGATTGACCGCCACCGTGAGCTGATCAAAGAGCGCACTGAGCTCCAGCAATCCAGCCAGGATGCCTCTCGACTCATGGGCCGCGGCCAGAAGGGCGAGAAACGAGATCCTGGGAAGCTGCTACGCGAGGAGAAGATGCGTAAACGCATTGCAAAGGATCTGCCCAAGGTCGAAGCAGATCTCAGGGCAACACTTGAGGCTTATGAGAGCGAGTGGGGCCGACCGTTCCTTGTCCACGGCGAGCGCTACTTGGATGAGCTGTACGCTGCTGAACAGAAGGGGCCACCACCTCGAGCGAAGACGCCATCCAATATGAGCATGCCTCCAAAGCAAGGAACACTTACCAGGGGCAACTCTTCCGCTCGCCCTCGTGCTGGCACCATCCACGGACAATCAATCAGCGTCCAGACCAACCATCGTCAGACACTCCACGAGCCACCCACTCGAACGAAGACACCAGTGACAGGCAACTTCGGCGCAAGCACAATGCGTGGCAATCCTTTCGCACAGTCTGTTTCAGCAGCATCTGGATCCAAGAGTCCTTCGAAACTCCCTACACGAGCGCCACCGAAGCAAATGGGCTCGCCTGAGCGACGACCGGGTACACTCCACCGCGCTGATTCTACTTTGTCTCGAGCCGAGTCAAACTACTCTACGCACTCTCGAGGTGACTCGTTGGCATCCATGCACTCGCGGGCAGACTCACAATCATCGACGATGCGGAGGATGGGTCCGCCCTTGGCGCCACCGCCACGAATGAAGGATCTATTTGTTCCACCTGACCCAAATGACACACCCAGAAATCGCTTCGAGTTCAACCGCAGCGAGCGCAGTGAAAGCATCGTCCGCAGTATACCGCCGGAGGACCCCTACGACGATCGACTCAGGAAGACGATGCGGCCTGAATACCCTGTATCTTATACACACGCGCCAGCCCTGTCGTTATCATCGAGTAGCAGCCGGCATATTTCACAAGCATCCTCGACAGGCTCAGGGCAGGCAGCGTCGGAAAATTGGGAGACATTCAGCGACCAGTCCGACGACACGCCTGAAAGTGACATTGACTTCCAGAGCTACCGAAGCAGTCAGACCAAGCGCATGACGCCTGATCATGCTTCCACACCGCGAGCTATCCAAGGCAAGAAGGTCAGAGGGATCCGCAGCGTCGACCAAGGCAACATGATGATGGATCAGGACGGCCGCATGGTTCGCTGCAGCGAAGCTGGCTGGACTGATGACGGCAGCGTGTACTGAGGTGCCGATGGCTTTGATCTGCCCTCAACTTTCCGAGCAAACTATTCTGCAACCCTTACCGCATACACCTTGGGTCAACAATCCTTCGAGGGCATGCTGGGAGGGTCGATTTTTTCATTCGACGCGTTGCAACGGCTTTCAAATTTCCTTTCGCTGTAATCTTTCACCGCTGGGTGTCTGAAAATTTTCACTTGGACTCGTCTCTTTACACGAGACAAGACTGACAGCGATAATCGCCACGTACCAGCGTAGCCAAGGAATGTTGCATGTCACTTATGCAAGTACCCACAGGATGCGACCTGCGGCCTCCGCAGTGGCAAGAATTTTCGTTTCCGACGTCGTGCCATTCTTGCATTTTTGGTCCTCGCGCAATTCCTGCGAGTCGACGGCGTTTTGGATAGCGACTTGGGCACTGTGCTGTGATATTGCTTTTTGGTCGTCACTTATTTGTGTAGCGAGGTGCGAGATGCATATGGTAATCCTCGCGAGCAGGATTGATTGACAATGATGAGACGTGTACTATTATGGCTGAGCCGAGGGCCGCAGGACAATACAAAAATCTTTCCATCATGCTGTGGTCGTGTAACGTCTGTGCCTTTTTTTTTTGCAGACCTCCAGATGATGCGGGTGGTGGCCTTCCTATTGAGGAGCCTGTTACCGCGCGACCTTCTGCTTCTGGGTTACGGGAGATCTTGGACTGAAGCGGAAGGTCGGTGCGATGAAGTGACAGGTGTTCTTTGAGCGTGTGGGAACGCAGCGTAAAGCTTTCCAAGTCGTTTGAAGTTATAGCAGCGTGGAGGCACGCATGAAGTACCAGAAAGTATACAACGGCAACAAAGGCACGCCGCTGCATGCACATGTCCAACGAATTAGTTCCCAGGTCAGGAGCCACAGCTCACGATGACGGCCAGGGCGCTTTCAGCATGGCGCGCATGCACCCCACAACGCGATTTTGGGGTAAAGACTGGGTAAAGATAGGACTTGGAGGCTTGGCGCATGCGAGACAGATGTTCCGCAGTGCAGGAGTGCAGGAGAGATAAGGAGACGCCACCTGACAGGCCAGCAGCGCCAGATGGTAGCTCGTGTTAGCCCACGCTACGGGCGGCTCTCCGGTGTTATACAATGCGGTCATAGCGACGTGAAGCTGGAGGAGTCAGGCTCTTATCTTTATCTCGAGGACAACAGCGATGCAATGCAACAGTCATGGAAGAGCGAGATGCAAGTGCAACTACTGAGGAGTCCTGGTTCTCACCGGCCGCTGGATGCCCTGTCTACACCGCCCCAGAGGCCCCGTCGTAGCGCTTCTGCGGACCTTCCAGAAGGAATGCAGCGTGGGGCAGCACCAGCCCTGGCGTCGCAAATCGCGGAGAGGAGCGCCGCCCAGGCAGGGATGGCTGCCAGTGATGATCTGATCCTCATCGGCCCAACTGCGCGACGTGGAGCGCTGCGAGGCGCTGGGCTCTTGCAGGCAGGAGGCTCAGCGGCGGGTGTCTACAGGCCGCCTGTGCGCCGTGACACGGTAGCATGCAGCGCTGATCCGGTGCGCTCTTGTGCTCGATAGGAAGGCTCGCCCACGCGACTGGCCGTTATTATTCAGGCGTGTCGTACACTGATACCGGTAGCCCTTGTTGCGCGCTGAGTCCCGGTGCAACCCGTCGCGGTGCTGCCTTGCCTTATCGCTGCGTGCCATCTGCGCGCTGCTTGACCTTGCTCTATCTTCGTATCTGATGAGTCTATCATGCTGTAGTCCCCCCGTCTCTCCTCAACCTCGCTCGCACACTCACTCCAACACGCTCGCCAGCCCGCTCCTGCACATTACTGTACCACTCATCACTCTCACGGTTGCTGTCGCGTGCCCGGGGACGTTCGGCCGGCCCATGACCCTGCACGTCTGATGCTGCCCTGACCCGCCAGACAAGCCACCCAATCCAGATCCAGCAATAACGTAAAGGAATCGTCCCCGACGCGCAGACGAGCAACGTCACAGCTGCCTAGCCGTGCTGGGACTCGGAGCATCGCTAGTCACGGGAAAACGCTCACAGGGACTCTCGCCTACCATGATCTCGCCGAGAAGCTTCCCATATCTCCAGCACTCTCCGCCCTCGCCGCGCCGACGACCGCAGCAGACGCACGACACCATGGGCACGCGAACCCAGAGGACGCCACTCGCACCGCGCACCACCAACCTCGCCCCAACGCCCACCGCGCCCGCTGAGCCCGCGGAAAGTATGCTCAAGCACTCCAGTCCCGTCGTGATACCGCCTCGCACCCCGCCGCGAGCATCCTCCGCCCAGACGGTACGCATGAATGGACAGAACAGCGGCCGTCCGCCTCGCTCGATCAGGCGCCACAACCCAGATGCCCTTCCACCAGCAGTCGCCGCCCTGCTGGCCATCACATCGATTCCCGCCCGCCAGCCCCAACGCCGCCGCAAGCGCCCTGCTGCGGACCGAAGGATCTCCATGGACGAGCTGATCCAAGAGTGGAAGCAAGACGACACGGAGATAGCGTCCTCCTTGTCCGGGTCCCCCATGGACTTGCTCCTCGGCCGCGTTGACGAATCCGAGTCGGACTATGGCGGCAGTCTGCCGAGTCTGGACCAGGAGAGGGGACGTTTTGGCGCTTCACGATCCATCTCCAGCGACTCACTGTCGACATTGCCGCCTTCCCTGGACTACGACTCTCCCTCATACGCCTCGCACTGGGACAACCTCAGCACGCCAGAGTCACTGAGTCGCAAGTCGCTGTCCGAGCGCCGCGAGAAGATTTACTCGTCGCCACCAAAGGAGGACTGTGTCTTGGACCACCCGCTCCTCCACTTCAACGCAGAAGACCCGGAAGAGTTCACCGAAGCAAATGTCCCAGATGTCATCACGATATCGCCATCGAACGAAAGATTCAAGTCGTTCAAGTCGAACCTCACGGCCTCACTGCAGGCGCTGAAAGAAGCAGCCAAGTCATTCTCAAACTTCACCGCACCAAGCGTGCCGCCCGAGGATCTTCTTACTCGATCGATTCTGTCACCCAACTTCACCAGCGAAATGCGGCCAAACCACCTGGACGGGCTTCCGTCACCAGCACTCCGCCGCTATCTCAACCCACAGCCTGCTCCCACCTCCCCCACGGAGCTGTCCATGCAACTTCACGATGCGCTCATGATCGACGCCGATGCCGACACCCATGCGCCGATGATCCAGATGCAGACATACGACCGACGTGGCCGGTCATCAAGAAGCCGACGCAAGACTGCGGATCCGTTTTCCGAAGCTGGACGCTTGCAGTCACCCACACCCACCGTCCGTCAGCGCGAGCCCCGCGAGAACAGCGACTTCCTGCGCGTAATCGTTCTCGAGATGAACATGCGCCGCGTAGGCAAGCTCGACACCAAGGCCGTCGGCAAGGCGCGCATTTGGCTCCCGCCGAGGAAATTGGGCTCTTGCAAATCACCTGCCTTTCAGAGCGCAAGCGGTGTGCCGAACCGATGGGTTGGCACCCCGGCCTGAAGCGCTTGCAAATGCACTAGGAGATGGATCAAATTTGCTAGGCTGTGGACCGCATTCTGTGAATTTTTCAGGATGCAATTTACAGTCGGGCACACGTGCAGCGAGACCCTCGCAGCGTTCACGAAATCGCACTCACGAAGAACAAGGAAACCGTTTGACGTCGACGGCGCTACATCCTAGTGATGATCTTGCATTCGACGTTTCCTCGGATCGCATGACCTCGCGCGGCGCTAGCGCTTCGCCAAGTGGAGATGACCTTTCCTACGAATTACCGCTTGCGGCGCACAACCGCAGAGCTGGGAAATGTGTAGGAAGTGCGACGAAACACGCGAGCAGGATTTCAGATACAGCATCTACCGCAAACACAGGCATTTGCATCCTCCGATATAGGGCTCGGAACACCTACTCCGGTCAGCGAGCAATGTCCCACATGGCTTCGGAGCCGCCTCGGTGGCAAAAATTTTCAGCCCCGTTTCAACGGTCACACCAGCCATGCGTCACGGCACGAAACAGTGACAACAGTCACGCTGCGCAGACCGCTGTGGAGTCAGAATTGTACCTGCAGAGAAAAACGTGTTTATGACGGAATGCCCGCCGGAATGCTTCCACGCGCGTCCAGGCTCGGTCAGCCGGTTTACGCCGACGCCGGGAGTGGGGGTTCCAGCTCGTATTACTCGAGATTTACTCGATGCGAAGGACATCCTCGCTGTGCGTTTGGGCGAGGAGTTGCTTTGCTTCCACATGACTCTGGGGCGATTATACCCGGGTCTGGAGGCCGGCAGAGAAGGGTGTGGACTCTCGTTACAAAGAGGAAGACCAGATGTTCCTGTGGGATGGAGGCGGTGAGGGGAGAGGTGAGAGGAGGGGTGAGAGGCGAGGGTGGAAGAGGCATTGAAGATTCAACAACTGATGACATTTACGAAGCACGGCATTGCGAGCGAGCGTTGCATGATGGAGGACGGTCAAGCGCTGACCGCTTTGCACTCCTCCTTCTTTTGATCCGGTTTTGCATGCCTACGGGCGTCTTTCACTGCATATACCCACAACTTTCTATTACATACATACCAGCACAAACGTCAAAAACACCGAATACAATCTATCAATATGAATCGAGCTCCTCCCCCAACGAAATCGGAGACGTGCAACTCCAACAACATCCGCCCTGGCTCGGTCGCTCGCACACACTCAAATAGCTACAAGGTACCGCCAGGCGATCAGACGCTGCTCCACCCGTCCACGCAGCCTCTCCACCGCTGCTCGGCCCGTCTCGACGCAAGCAAACGGGGCACGATATCGTGTTGTGTGGACACGCACGATAGCCGCACAGACGAGCAGAAGAGAAGACAAGAGAAGATAAGATGCAAGATGGACATGGGATGCGTGACGGGAGCGAATATATGTCTAGCCGCACCGATTGCCGTGCCATAGATCAAGACGCAAGACGCGTGCAGCGGCTCTGCTCATGCTGTAGTGAATCATGACGCACAGCGGCTTCGCGCTCGATGGCTGCGTTGCTGAACGATAGCGCAGTAAGCGGACGTGCGGTTTCATTGACTGCGGGCCGCTTGCGTGTGATTCCTTACTTACTGCGATTGCTTCTTACGCGTGCTGTTCGGGACGCGTTTTCCGCACGCTCAGCGTGGTTTTGCTGCTTTGAGCGGGTCGTGTGAGGGAATTTGCTCCGCCGTGTGGCATGGAAAGGATTCTTGCGAGGCTGTGCGCGCCGGGGAGACGCTGCGGTGTGGTGCGCTCTGGTTGGTGCTTTGCTGGCTGGAGCTATGCCATTCGACGGGTTGGTTTTGGCGAAGAAAATATCGTGGTTGGTGCTGTGAAGTCTATCGATGCTGTGGGATTCTGGAGTGGGATTTGACGGTGTAGTCGGCGCTTGTGCTTGACGATTTCTGCAGTGAGCGGCTCCGAATGCACTGCGGTTTCTTGGCGCGGAGGGGGGATGGCAAGGCTAAGGATGTAATGTCGTATGTTGTCCACAGCAAGACGAGACGACTTGGGGAGATGATGAAAGTGGCAGATCTAATCGTCTGGCATTGACTTCACCATCTTCACCACCCTCCACCCATCTCTGCATCCCACGCCCTAAACGATGATCCTCTCGAAGCTGTACTTCGGCACCTTCTTCGAGATCAACATTCCAATCTCGCGCTTGCTCCTCTCCTCCTTCCTGCCTCCCTTGCCCTGCTTCGTCTTCTCAACGCCCATATCCCCTCTTCCACCCAGCGGCAGCATAGGCAGATCATCCTCCTTGATCCCCGAGACTGCAAACGGCTTGCCCTGGTTCTCCAAACTCTTGCTACTCGGCTTAGCACTCTTGGGCAAATTTGCCGCATACCGCAAGAACTCGCCCAGCAAACCACGCATGTACCTCGCCTCCCAGAACCCGTTGAGCGCTTCGGAAGTATCAGCGTGCAGCGCGTCGATGATGTCTTTGCCGTCGTCCGTCGCGTCGGCTGGGTTGCTGACGCCCGCCAGCCAGGCGCCGGCACCGATAGCATCCAAGGTGCTGGACAGCAGGGCCGCGATGATGGTCACCGCGTGGTCGTCTGGGGAGTCGTCCGGCAACTCTTCCGAGGGAGAAGGGATAAAATCGTATTGAGACGACCAGCCGCCGTTCTTGAGTTCGAAATGAAGCAGTCGGATGAGCGACTCGAGGTCGCGACGCGGCAGCACGGAGCGCAACGTCGAGCTGATAACGGGCGCGGGGAAGGTGTGTAGACGTATCAATGCGGGGCGTAGGGTGTTAGAGCGGAGCGTTACGCCGTTAGAGAGCACGGTAAGCGCGTGGTCGACTTCGGTCGTTGCGGCGTCCAGCTCGACGTCGAGATCCATATCGGTGTCTGCTGGGGCGGTGCCGTTAGTGAGGAGCTTGATTGTGCCGTCGGCTGTAGAAGGCTTGTCGTCTAGACTTTGTGTGAGAAGGCGGATAGCTTCGACGACTTCGCCAATGGGTAGGAAGTGTTTATGGTTGAGTACCGCGGAGAGGATGTGGAGCTCGGGGTCAAATGCTACGATGGCCTTTACGATGTCGCCGTCGGTGACCTTTGGGATGTTGTGGGCGAGCTCCGGGGCCTCGTCGAGGTGGGCGCGCCGGATGGACTCTTTGGTTAGATGGCCGATTTGGAGAAGCCATTGGAAGACGTTGGGCGGGAAAAAGGCGACCTTGAGTGTGCTGCCTTCGAATTTGAAGATCTTGCTGAGAGCGTAGAGGGCGTGTTGGCGGTGGGACTGTCGCTGCGACTCGGGGATGGCCGTGGGGATATTCCACTTGCGGAGCTGGTCCTCAGAGGCCTCGTCCTCAACCTTCTCAACGACCATCGCGTCTTCCTTCGGTATGCTTGGACCCACGCCGTTGGTCAAAGGTCCGCCCTGTACTTCGTTCTCCTGCTTGCTCTGTGCATCTGTCTTCTTCTCCAACGGAATACCTAAGCACGAGGCCAGGACACCTTCGAATTTTGCAATCTTGCTCTTGGAAGCGTAGCGATCGAGCTTCTCTTTCCTGTCCGACCACTTTGCGGATTCTGCGCTGGGCTTTGGCTTTGCAATACCCTTGCCCAATGCGTCGATGAGCAGAGTACCTTCCGTCTTGACCCGCTTGCGTGCGTTTGTGCCTCCGTACTGCATACCTAGCAGCTCGTCGTCACGGACAGCTACGACAAGGCCGAGCTCAGCGTAGTATGCCACCACTTGTGGCGTGATGGATGATAGTTCAGACTCTGGCTGAGCGTGCTTTCGCTTCTTGGAGGCATCGTCCGAGATGGGCGCGGCGCCCAGCGACAGATAAGCTTGCAGAGAGCTATACTTTACGTCGAAGACACGGCAGGAGCCGGGCGCCGTTGTGAAGACAATGTCCTGGGAGATGCGCAAGAAGGAGTCGATCTTTGCTTCGCTGAGTAGCAGCTCGGAAGTGACATTGGGGACGGTTCCCGACAAGTCGTAGGAAATGACGCCGCCATCGACCAAGATGTGCAGTGCACCGCTGGTAGCGTGGAGAGAGTATGTGGCTGTTGAATCTGTGCGGAGCAGAATGCTCGAAGGCTTTGGTAGGCTGATCGAGAGCAGGTGTTTAAGAGGCTGTAGCTGCGTCGAGGGTAGGTCTTCGTTCCGAGGCTGCACTTGCAGGAGCTGCAGGGTCCTGGTGCCGTTCGCATTCTGGCCGATGACGCACAGGATCTGGGTGAGCTCCAAAAGATCAGATGCTTCGCTGGAGTCGGTGCTCAAAAGAGCTGCAATGTCCTCTCTGCTGCGCAACAGTCCTCGCATGACGTTTCGTGCAGTCGAAAGCGTGACATTCTCAATCTTGAAAGTCTCCTCCTTCTGTGAGCCTGCTGCCCTCAAGTTCGCGACCCAGCGAACAGTCGAGAGATCAGCCGACAGGCAGATGACATCTCCATTCTCGAAGGTAGCAAGCACGTCATGTGCCGAATCTTTGCTGGAACTGCCGCCTGCGACGGGCACCGACTCGATTGTTGAGACCTGAGAGCCGTTCGAGGGCGTGTACGAGGTTTTCGCAGTCTCTGCATTGTCGCCGAGGATGGTCTCGTGGAAACAGATCACCTGCGACTTTGCGCCGGCAGTCGACTCGGTTGTCGAGGCGTATGTGAAGCGGTGGGCGGGCGCCTTGGACGAGCCCTTGCGGTAGGTCGAGTACGGGGCAGCTGTGAAGGATGCGCTGGGCGGGAGCGCATACGAGGTAACAAGTTGAGGGTTTTGCAGCTGGCAAGAGGTCAGATGGCAGCCTCCAGACTTGTGAGTCGTCTTCATACACTGTAAATACTTATGCACTCGCCCTCAACACCAACAACAATTTCTGTGCGCTTCCTCTTCTTGATGCCACTGATGCTGCACACGCCTGTCGCATGTATGCGCCCGTTGGTGGAGCTGACTGGCTTCGACAGCGACGCCAGCGTGAAGGGCGCGCCAATTTCCTTGTCAGACGACATTGTGTTCTGTGTGTCAGGTCTATCGTGTGCAGTGCGAGGTCTGCTAGAGTCGCCGCGCTGATCACATTGCAACTTTCGAGATGTTTTTTAGCGGGAACTTTTAGCAGAGCAGAGTTAGCGGTGGCTCAGCTGTGGCTTGATTGCGGCGAAAACAGTGGGGCCAGTCACTTTAGAAGACGCGTCGCGTGCATCATCATCATCGTGTCGCGTAGACGTGAGGACATTCACATCACGCTTCCACGCAGCTTCTTCCACTTCTGGACCCCGCAAATAACCCCACTCGTATCTATCTTTTCTGTTTGTTCATTGTAACACGGGTCATGTTGCGGTAATTGAAGCTCTGGTCAATGGCTCTTACTGCAGCGCACACTGCCATGCATCTTGAGGAACCGAAGAACGTGCATCCATTCTTCAGCAAATCTAATAGTACGACCACTGCATTTTACAACGCCTGTTTCACTAACCGTCGACCAGAAGCACAAATCCAAGAGCCACCTGCCGACGACGCTGCTACAAATCACGACGATGCGAACGATGACGAGGACTACAGCGTGCAGAACACGGGCCTGAAGGCCTCCAAGCCCCGAAAGAAGCGCACAAGAAAGGCGACCCACGCAAAGAATCAACCGTCGCTGGAGAGATTTGCTCGGCGGCCTGCTCAATCCAACGAGGTGGACGTGAAGGCCGGTGGAAACGGACTGACAGAGGCAACATTGGAAGAGGACCCGAACTTGGACCGCAGGAAGAGAAGGAAGACTGCTTCGCCAAAGCCTACAACATATGCAATCGAGACCGATGCAGACCAGATTTCAGCAGGCTCGGCCCCAGATTTGTTCCAGCAACTGCAGGCGGAGGCTGGAGGGACTCAAGAGGTCATAGGCGATATCATGGTTGATGCACTGGTCGTGAATTCACCCAAAGGACAAGCACTCAAGTCTTCGCCGCCTGTCGCCGAGGAACTTGAAGAGGCTGTGCCCGAATCATCCCTCCCACAAGCAGCGACGAACGAGTCACGGTCCGTAACGCCACCAACTGCCGTTCCAGACGTCACGCAGACTGGCAACGGAAACGTCCCTTCCGAAGCTGCTGATAACGCGGCGGCCAAAGTAACCCCGAAGAAGCAGATCAAGGTCACAAAGTCCGGCAAGCTGGTGTCCAGTCCTCCAAAGAAGTCTGATCTGCCAGTGTCGACAACACCGAAGCGAAGGGGCCGTCCGCGAAAAGTAGCAAGAAACGCCAACCTCTCCTCCACCATCACTGTTATTAGATATGGTGCTGATCAGGCATCGAGAGTTGCCCTCGGCCAAAAGATTGATGCCATCCTCAACGGTGGCACGGCTTTTGCTAAACAAGTATCGATTGCTCCGCCTAAACCTGTTGGATGGTCCAAACCAGCTCACCCCTTCTTTATAGGCAAAGCTGGTCAGAACAAGGCTGAAGCGCCCCTGAAGCCGGAAGCCGAACGCCGACCTGTGAACCCCAGGAAGAGTGCTTGTACGCCGGGAAAGCTGAGAGCCGAGAGGTGCAAGGAACAAGATGACGAAGATATGCCAGCCTTTGGCATGTCGTCCAAGAACACTCGGCTGGCCAGGCAATCCGGCTTGCACGAGCCTTTGTGGCCCTCGAAAGAAATTGTGCATGTACGAAATCTCGATACTGATGGCGTCGATGGGCCGCACCTACAATATCCAGCGACATTCTTGACTTTGAGGCCTGCGAAGTTAAAGAACAACGTCGACGCGCTTTCTGACGAAGAGGAGATAATCTCTAGATTGACTAGCCAATTGTCAGAAGACATGACAATAGAACGGAATCCGACCGACCTGGACTTTGCACCACCTGAGGATGTGCGGTTGCCGACCCGCTTGCTAACTACGGGTATCGACATCCAACACAGGGTGCGCGCTCAGATTCGAGCACCAATCGAGACTCTGTCACAGCGACTGTATGCCAAGACACATCCAGCAATCACTACGCTGTTCGACGAAATCGAGCATACACTTACACCCTTCGATGAGGGCAGGTGCGAGCCCCAAGCGTGGGCACAGAAGTACAGACCATTGCGGTCGGACCGTGTGCTGCAGCTAGGCAAAGAGGCATTTGCACTCAGAGACTGGCTGAAGAGCTTGACCGTACTGGCCGTGGGTACCGCGCAAGACCCATCGAAGATCAGTGCATCGCTAGACACGAAGAAGCCACCTAAGAAGAAGCGGAAAACGGCCGCAGATGACTTCATTGTCTTCTCGGATGATGAAGATGAAGATGGAGATGAGGAGATGATCCAACTCGAGCCAGACACAGGGGCTGCGCATCCCTCAATCAGACGACCGCGGTGGACAAGGAACAAAAACGTCGTCCTTCTTAGCGGGCCTCATGGATGCGGAAAGAGTGCCTCGGTGTACGCCGTAGCAAAAGAATTGGACTTCGAGGTTTTCGAGCTCCATTCCGGCGTTCGGCGTTCTGGCAAGGACATCCAGGACAAAGTCGGAGACATGACTGCTAATCACTTGGTCAACCATCAGCAAGGTGATGTAATAGTCAAGCCAAAGCCTATCTTGATTGCCATGGACAACGATACAGATAACGAACGCGAAAGAGCATTCCAAAAGGATCTTGACAGTGGAAGGCAAGGCACGATGACTTCATTCTTCACAGTGAAGCCTGCAGTAAAGGCGAAGCCAACACAGAAGTCAAGGGTACCGGTCTCAGTGAAATCACCCATAAAGACTAGGATGATCCCAGCAGCTCAAGCTATGCTGCCAATAGTAGGGGCATCGCGCAAGTCGCAAAAGCAGTCGCTCATCCTCATCGAAGAGGCAGACATCCTTTTCGAAGAAGATCAGAACTTCTGGGCACATATCATCAAGCTGGCTGCGCAGTCAAAGCGACCTATCGTCATCACTTGTAATGACGAACTGCATGTACCCACGCAGGCGTTGCCAATGGCCGCTATACTGCGCCTTACACCACCTCCCACTAAGCTCGCGACTGACTACCTACTGGCACTAGCAGGGAGAGAAGGCCACATACTGCGAAGACAAGCCGTCACCGACTTGTATATCTCAAAGAGCCACGATCTCCGAGCCAGTATCTCCGAGTTGAACTTCTGGTGTCAGATGTCGGTGGGCGACAAGAAAGGAGGTCTGGAGTGGATGTACCAGCGGTGGCCGCCAGGCAAAGACGTCGATGCCAATGGTCGTCTGCTGAGAGTTGCAAGCGAAGACACATACCAGTCGGGTATGGGCTGGCTGTCCAACAATGTGTTCGAGTCGAAGAACAACCTTGCCTTTGACAAGGAAGAAGAGCTGCTGACAGCAGTCTGGAACGACTGGGACATCAGTCCCACGTCTTTGGGCGCTGACAACCAGCCCGACAGCGCTCATGACGACTCTGACGACGCAACTCAGCAAACACGCCTCACAGAGCTTAACCGTCTAGTAGCCTTCTCTGACGCCCTCAGCGCCGCAGACATCTACGCCCGCATTGACCTACCAGGCTACGAGACCCCGCACAGCCAACCCATGGATCCCACGCTCCCCCCGATAACCGACAAAGAGCGACTGAGCTACACCACCAACGCACCTCTCCTCCAAGTCGACCCTGTGATCGACTTCCTCGGTCTCGACACTGCACTGGCGACTACAACACATACGCTGACATCCCGCTTATTCGCCAACCACGCAACGTCTCGCACAGACAGTGCGCCGCGACCTCCAAGCCTCTCGCTCGAGCAATTTTACACCCAGACCATCCTCGCCCACAGAACTGCCACGTCCTCGCAACCCCTATCCCGCTCCTCCTTCTCCTGTCTCGACGTCCTCGCTACCCCTTCATCGCCGTTTAACACGTACCCCGACATCGACAACCGCTCCTCGTATATTCTCCATTCGACATCCATCGACCTGCCCTTCCGTCTCCTAACAGCGGATATCGCGCCCTACGTGCGTAGTATCGTGGCCTACGAACAAGTCTTGGAATCGCAGCGCATACGGCTCGGTAATTTGCTGAGTGAGGGTGGAAGGGGAAAGAGGGCGCGGACTACAAAGGCGAGTCGGACCGCGATGGAGGGCGGGGAGCGACAGTCGAAGCGACGCGAGCGCTGGTTCCACCGCGATCTCAATTTCGATTTGGTCATGTGCACGGCCGGGAGTGGATGGGCGGGAATGGGGTGGAAAATCGAATGGGTGGAGGACGGGAGTGTGATGGGGACACAGCAGAGTGAGAGTTTGGCGAGGACGCAGAGGAGCACTGATGATCATGGTGGAGAGATGATGGTTGATGCCGAGGCGGATTAGAGAACGCGCGTGTATGAATGAGCACTCTATCAACCTCAAGCCCGTTGAGACGAATCCTGCGCATGAGCTTATCCAGTCTTCCGAGGCCATCTGACCCGGAGTCTCTTGCCCGCGGGCTTGGTCTCGGGAGCGCTCTGCTCGGAAAGCTGTTGCTCAGAAGGGTTCTGTTCTGCATCCGTCGCTAGACACTTCTTTTTTGTAGTCCTTTCTGTCAAAGGATTCTCCGTCAGCTTGGACGCAGGAGGTTCCCTGTGCGGAATCTTTGCAAGAGCCTTCTCCTTTGCGACCTGCTCCTCAAGGACCTGGATGACCTCTGGAACCTTTGTCTCCCAGGGGTTCGGCCTTTCTGTGAGCTCCCAAAACGGCGAATAAGGCGCGGGCACCTCTTTCTCTGCAAAAGAGTGGTGTTTCAGAAGGTGCTGGATATGTCGGCCCATCCTCCTGCCAATTCGTCTAGGCCACGTCTTCATCCTCCATCTGGTGGTCTTCTCGAGATCTTCTTTGGCATTGAGTCGTTTTGTCTCGATGTTCATGGCCGTTCGCCCCAACTTTGTGGTTGGCCAGAACGCCTCTCTCCATTCAGCCATTCTGATCTCTTCGGGCGATCTAGGGCGGAAAAGCAGTATTGCGTGCTTACCGCGCTGCGTACCGAACATGGTCCCGAACACGCCGACAGTCTGAAATTGATAGATCTGTGGTGCGTAAAATGACGTTTGTACTGCCTTTTGTTCGGCAACTTCCTTCTCGGCCCTTTCTCTGGCTTTCAAAAGTTCAATGAATGCATGTGTGTCGAAATAATGAAAATTCTTGGCTTGATCTTGACGGTAAGCCGTCAGGTCGATTCCTTTACATGAATAGTCGTTCTACGCCTTATCCTTCAGAGCGCGCAAGGTACGTACAACTTCGACGGGCTCGGTCTGCCCAGTGGCCTTCTGGATCTCGGGGTCCGCGTACAGCATGAAGACATTGTGTTTCTGCAGTGTGTCAGTCATATCAACAATTAGACATTCAAACTCACCTTCTCATCGCCAATCGTGAATTTGCCTTGTGTCTCCTTGTTGGCCTGGGAGTAGCTGTCAAGCTTCTTGATTGCCTCGTTGTCCCTCGCTACTGTCTTCGCGAACTTCACGTTGCCTTTCGTATACTCGTGGCCAGGATAGACCTTCGTATCGTCTGGCAGCGCGGCGAGGGTTTTGTTGAGAGCCTTGTGCATCTCCTCGGCAGTGCCTTCGAAGAAGCGCCCACAGCCGCCGATGAACATGGTGTCGCCGGTGAAGACGGCCTTGTCATCTCCATCTTTGAAATAGAAGCAGATACTGTCTTGTGTGTGGCATGGTGTGTGAAGAGCGGTGACCTCAATGGAGCCGATAGTAAACGTTTCGTTATGTGTGGGAGTCTTGTTGACTAGAGTACAGTCACGACCGCCAATGATGGGAAGTTTGTGGTGCTTGAGCTGCAACTGGTTAGTATACAAGTAGAGAGCAGACTAGGGGCTTCTCACAATTTCTTTGTTCCCTCCTGCATGGTCGTGGTGACTAGCGCAATGTTAGTAAAGGTAGCTCGAACCAAATGTGCTCCACTTACTGGTGAGTGTTGATGATCTTTGATAACTTCAGACCGTTCTTTGTCGCATTCTCAAGAGCTGGCAGGACTCTGTGGTCAAAATTCAGCCTGGAGACACCTCGCTGAGTTGAGCCCTAACGAGTGACGTACTCTTCTGGATGTGCTGGGTCGATGATCACAGCTTCACGTGTCTTTTCGTCTGAAACGAGGTAGGCGTAATTGTTGCCGGTGCCCTCCCCTAATACTGTTTAGCAAAAAGGTGAAGGCCCTTTCCATCAAGGTACCCATACACATAGGAATTGATTGGATATGCATGGCGCGAGAGATGGCTAACTGCGTATGATTAGCTTGTGATCGTCATGCATTCGGACCAAGGATGTCTCACTCCTGTGATAGGTAAACGAAGTGATTGAAATGGTGCACGTCGAATTGCAGTTGTAAAGAAGCTCATGAGTGAAGTTGGGAGGTGGTGTTGTTGATGACATACACGGTAGCTGCGAGAGGGGCTGACATCACCGCGGCTTCCCGAAGCACTTATCGATAGTGACTAAGCAAGAATCTGGGCAGTCGCGTCGCGTCGCGTTCCATTTTCACGACGAACGACAGGCTCAGATTTATCAAGATGAATTCGATTCGACTGAAATAGTCGTGCATACTGTACTGCCGACCGCTTGAACGCCAAAACCCATCCTTTGCAATGCCCCCCCGGTCATGAGCTCGTCAGTCGCCATTCACCAAACATCGCTATTATAATAATGCCTTTAGTCGCTTTTGCAGTTCCGGCTTCTGCGAACGGCCATCGTCATGGAGGCGTCGGTGCTGCGGGTCGTACAGTGGATCAGGCCCTACGGTAGCCTTGATCTTGCGGCTAAAATACTCGATTTCGACCGAATCCCCCTCATTGACATCCTTTGGTAGCCAGGCGTACGCAATGGGCTTACGGACGGTGTATCCGAAGGCAGCACTAGTGACATACCCAGCGACCTTGCTGTCATGGAAAACTGGCTCTTTTCCCAATACCATCGAGCGGCCATCATCGACAGTCAAACATCGCAGACGCTTAGCGGGGGTGCGTCTCGACGCAGCCTCGAGCGCAGCCTTGCCAACGAAGTCGATCTTCTTGTCCCTTTGGATGGCATATGTAATGCCAGCTTCGTACGGGTTGTACTCAGATGAAAAGTCTGAACCCGAGGCGCGAATGCCCTTCTCCAGACGCAGGCTGTTGAACGCAGCGCGACCAGCAGCAACGAGTCCGTGAGGCTTGCCGGCTTTCCACAAGAGATCCCAGAGTCTTTGACCGAACTCAGGTGTTGTCTGGATCTCCCAACCGTGCTCTCCAATAAACGATTTGCGGAACATGGTGACCGGGATACCAACGAGGCCTAGCTTCTTGACGCCCATGTAACGCAAGCCCTTGTTTGAGAAGTCATCTGAGCTGATATCATGGATAACATCGCGAGCTCGAGGTCCCCATAGTCCAAGACAGCATGTGCTTCCAGTAACATCGCGAACCTGCACCCATTGGCCAGGTGTGGTCTTGGATTGATGACGAGCCTCTCGAGCAAGATAAGCGAGGTCAGTGGCGGTGTTGGCGCCGATCTGAAATACGTCGTCCTCAAGCCTTGACACAAAGATGTCGCTGAGAACGCCGCCATGAGTGTTGAGTAGTAAGGTGTGGGTGATGGCACCAGGAGCACTGGTCATATCGCTTGTCGTAAGGCGCTGCAGCAGTTCGACGGCTGCGGGACCAAAGACCTCGAAGCGGTGAAAGGTGGTCATATCGAACATTGCAACTGCATTGCGTGCCTTCCATGCTTCCGCGGCTGCGATTGGCGAGTAGAACCTCGATGACCACGCATCACGATCGACCGGCTTCCATGCATTAGGCAGCGATTTGACGAGCTCAGCGTTCGCCTCGTACCAGTGCGGACGTTCCCAGCCTCCGACCTCGAGGAAGAAGGCACCTTGCTCATGTTGTCGGGCGTTGAACGGGCTAATACGCAGATTGCGTGGGCTCTGCTTAGGCTCCAGCGGGTGAAGGATGTCGTAGATCTCTACGAAGTTCTGTTGAGAGGTCTCGCTGACGTACTCTGGGCTAAGTTGGACTTCTTCGAATCGCGTTACCTCCAATTCGGCAATATCAATCTTCGAACGGCCTTCTGTCAGCACCTCGGCAACGGCCCGAGCCACACCAGCAGAGTGTGTTACCCAGACAGCTTCGGCAACGTAGAAGCCGTCGAGGTTGGGCGCTTGGCCTACAACCGATCCGCCATCTGGTGTGAAGGAGAAGATACCGTTGAAGCCGTCTGCAATCTGGGTCTCCCGGAGTGCGGGTAGCAGCTCTTGTGTTGCCTTCCAGGCTGGCTCAAAGTCCTCGGTTGTGAACTCGAGCCGCGATGGCATGTGTTTTTCATTGACCTTTTCTGGTGTGACGCCAAGATCGGCGGCGTTGACAGGCATAGGTCGATGTCCGTAGTATCCAATACCGTACTGCTCTCCGTGTTCGCGGTAGTAGAGGTCTTGATCTTGGTGTCGAAGGATCGGGTACTCAGCATTCATCGCGTTAATGTTGGCATTGACCTTGCGCCCCTTGAGTCCCGGTACAGCTGTCGTCTTGACGTATTGGTGGCCAAGCGGAAGCAGCGGCACCTTCAAGCCGATCATCTTGCCAATCTCCACTCCCCAGAATCCAGCGCAAGATACGACGATATCAGCGGGCACGCTACCCTTATTGGTTATGACGCCTCGCACGTGACCCTCCGCTTGTTCGATGCCGGTGACTACGGTGTGTTCGAGGTACTTTACGCCAGCGTTTCGTGTGCTCTCGATAAGAATCTGTGTGGCGCGAGCTGCCAGTGCCAGACCATCGCTTGGGATGTGAAGACCACCTAGGATCATACTCTGATTCAGACCTGGATACTTCTTGTGGCACTCCTCTGGGCTGATCAGATGTGCTTCAATACCCCAGGACTGTGCGTATCCATGCTTGCGCTTAAGTTCTTCCAGACGCTCTTGTGTTGTCGCGATTTCGAGACCGCCCAACTGGTTAAAGCAGCTCTGCCCGTCCTTGTACAATGATTGGAACTTCTCGACTGTGTATTTGGCGAACAATGTCATCGTCTTCGAAGGATTTGTCTGAAATACCAGACCGGGTGCGTGTGATGTTGAGCCTCCTGGCATGCTCAATGGGCCCTGCTCGATCACTGTAATGTTGTTCCATCCTCTTGAAATCAGCTCATCAGCGAGGTTTGTGCCGACGATGCCAGCGCCGACGATGACAACACGCTGCGAGGTCGCCATTGTGAGGAAAAAGAATTCAGATATAATGGATCAAATAGCTTTACGAGCAAGCAGCTATTTTTAACAGGACTGTAGTTCAAGATAACGACCCATCTCGCCGTACTCCGCAGCTTGAAGGCCGCGGCTAAGCGTGGATAACACCTTCAGAACGGCGAAAGCTTTCCCATGGTGGCATGTAACTGCAGTACTAGAGACGATAAATCCACCACCCCGCATGCGGCTCTTACGACATTGGTGGGGAAGTGTTCCAAGCGTGGACGTAGGGTCCTGATTGCCAAATCGAGCCTAGACGGTCGGGTTCGCAAAATAGTTCTGGAAACGCTTCTTAACTCGCGACAACCCCGCCTCGCGTGTGTGGGCATGCTCCCTCCACACCTTTTTCAGCTTCCACTTCGAACCCGAAGCATCTGTCAAACGATAGATCATCTCAAAGGTCGGTGCTGTGTAACACAGCTACTCCATAGCAGTCTCCGCCTGGCTCTTCACAGAGTGACCAACAATGAACAATGCAATGGACATTGGCTACAATGATGCATCTACGCATGCACCAACTTGATGGCTGTGTGATTCACATCGCCATGGACGACTTCCCATGCGACGTTCCGTGTGCGAACTTCCACTGCGACACGTGCCCTCGAGGCATACCTTTGCGACAAACCCCTGCGACAACCCTCAGGCAAATGCCCATCCCTGGATCTGCCAGCGTCTTCAGCCCTTCAGCAAATATCGTTCCTACATCTGTTGTGCGATGCGATTGGTGCTCGTACCGCGGCGCCGCATTCCTCGACAAAGCCGTTGACCCATGGCCGAAAACATGACCGCTCCTCACCCGGGGCTTCCGCAGATTGCGATTCCAGGGTCTTTCGCTCGAAGCTCTTGACCGTTACTCTCGAGGACCCCAGAGCTATTCCAGTGCTTTGAAAAGGCTCCGGACACGTTTATATGAGCTGGCCCCGCGGTTGCGCCGAAGTCTATGCAGCCTTGACTGCTATCACCCAAAGTCACCCGTCACAATATGACACGTTTCTATTCCGAGTACTCCGATGATAGAAGTAGCGAGCTCCGTGTGGGGTAAGAATATGCAGTGAGACGCGTGTGCATCGGTGAGGGGACTCTGGACTGCACTGACAACGCGATAGCCACTGCGGCCATGCTGATGTCACGCAACAATCTGGCATGGGCCAGAGCCTGGTCACACTCAGTTCTGCTTCTCTAAAGACAGACTGCAGTTTGAGTCACTGACTTCGACTTCAGCGACCCTGATCGAGAAGTTGCGGCTCCCGTGCGGCTCCCGCATGTCAGTGGAAAACTACTATCAAGCGCAGTCTTGGGTGATCGGGACCTATCTCGATACAACTCAATAAGTGCGATACCAGTTGCAGAATTCGACCGCAATCATCCCGTGGTGGTTGTGGCTGATAAGCTGGGCGAGGCTTTGTTGGTACTGACTTTCCGAATTTGGACATCAGATCCATGAGCGTAGATACCAGGTCCGTGCCAACAGGAGGGGCAATCAACCAGACCAGTCTCGATTGCTATCACGATGACTGTCGCATTAGACTCCTGTAGAATCTTTGATTGAGTTGGGTTATTGCCCTCCAAACGCCATGGTTACCCCAGACTTCCTGGCCAGCCCGCCTCTGATTCGACCATTCTGATCACGATGGCAGGTCCGGCAGTAGCAGATAGTCCTCGGACGCAGCAAACAAACATGGCGCATGACGGCTGCTTGCAGTCCGATTACGTTCGCGCTACCCACTGGCCAGCCGTCCATACAGTCAGTGGATTTCACTTCCCCATATGGGGTAGGGAGCTTGTTTACTCGATAAGGGTGAGGAGTAGTCATCGCTATTTGAATCATATATCACTGCTTCAGCTACCATGAGACGAAGATTTATCACTGCAGATGTCATCTCTACAGAACAAGGCTCTTCTCAGCTTATCATCAATACTTCAGAGTGTTAAGCTCAGTCTCGCCTACATCTACTTCACTATGGTCGGATCACTTCTGAGCTATATCGGACTTGGTGGCGCCGCCTCAGCCACACCAACACCAGAAAATGGCGCTGTTCGCGCTCTGCCAGGCAATTGGTACACATCAGAGGAGATGTACCAGCTTGAGAGACGTGCCATCTTCTCCCGCCGATGGCTCATCCTTACACACAAGTCACGTCTCCAGAAGCCTGGCGACTGGCTTCGCTACAACTGCGCCAACTACGACTTTGTCGTTTCCAAGGACCGCAACGGTGAGATCCACGCCTTCCACAACGTCTGCAGGCACCGTGCCTACCCCGTCGTTGAGGCAGAGGAGGGTAACTCGAAAATTCTTTCGTGCAAGTACCACGGCTGGTCGTATGGCCTGAACGGTAAGCTTGCGAAGGCTCCCGGCTACCAGGATCTCGATGGATTTGACAAGACGAAGAATGGACTCTTCCCTATCCACGTTCACACTGATCCCAACGGTTTCATCTATGTCAACATGGACTCTAACAAGATTCCCGAGGTCACATGGGACGAGCAGTTCGAGGGCACCGATCAGCAGGAGCGATTTCAGCAGTTCGACTTCGACGACTACGGGTTCGACCACTCATATACATTGGAAGGCAACTTCAACTGGAAGATCCTCGCAGACAACTTCAACGAATGCTACCATTGCAAAACAACACACCCAGATCTCCCTGCCATCGCCAACCTCGAGACATACGATGTTCAGTGCTCTGCCGACCACATCGACCATGACCCCAAAAGCAACCCCGACCAGGTCAAGCAAGGTCTCAACATTTGCTCCACATACCTTTTTCCCTACTCCTCATACACCGTCAGGTAAGCATCTCCATCTGTTCGCTTCTTTTGCATCGACTAACATTGACTAGTCCACACTTCATGTTCATGCAGAAGTTCATGCCCTCTGGCCCCAACCGATGTGTCATGTACTACGAAGTCTGGAAGAATCGCAACAGCACCCGCGAGGAGTTCGATCGCCTAAACATTGTCTACAAACGTGTCATGGCCGAAGACAAGGTCCTCTGCGAGCGTGCTCAAGAGAACATCAATGCTGGCGTCTTCATCAACGGCGAGCTGCACCCACACATGGAGAAGGGCCCCCTCTTCTTTCAGAAGCGCTGCCGCGAGATCGTAATGGAGCATGCGAAGAAAGAGAAGGTTGCCGGCAAGCAGATCTGGCCCGCTAGACAATCACTAGAGAGGGATGGAAACTCAGCGATCAGTAACGATGACGTTGCGTTCTGTGAGGGACTGGCATGTGGTAACGATAACGATAAGAGCGAGTTGGCTTGGTAAAAGCGATGCGATCTCATGAGGCATATGATGGAGTTTGGGTATTTGCATGGGGCCTCGACCTCTTTGGCAGTCTAGCCATTCATTGTAGCGACTTTGTCCTTGAATCCTTGATCTACATAAATCTTCTCTAAAACACTTCCGCTTGAATCCGCCGCTTTTATTGCCTGTCCAGTCCTGCCCACAGAATCACCCGAGAATCTAAAGGCCGTCTCCTGACAGTCTTATTGATTTGGTGGACATGTGTCTACCGTCATGTTGCATTGTTGGGCTTGACCCCGCTAAATTGAGGCTTGTCCATCTCGAAAAGCATTCCGAGTGCAGTCTAGCGCTGCCTGAGCTGAGATGCCGGATTGGGACAACACATCCATTGTGGCGACGACGTCCAACTTTGCCCGCCGCCGAAATCGTCCTTGCCTCGAGAGCCTTCAGGACCGCCCACAATTATGCATACGTCTTTGTGAACATGTAGATGCTGTTAAGTTGCGCTGCTTCTTGCTTGCAATTGACGCTTCTCGTGACGTCACAATACCGAGAGCGAAAGCGAGCAATGAGCCCAGAAAGGATGTGCCATACTGATGGCCTCACATCTGCAAGAGTCGTACAAAAGGAAAGCGCGAATTTATGGAATATACTAGATGTGAGTGTACGTGATCATAAGAGCAATGCGCAATACAGCCTTTCAACATCACCCAGGGTGCTCTGTCATGTGAGTGTAAGCACTGCATGAGTGTCGGAACGTGGTAGATTATGGTAGGCTGAGCAGTCCAACCAAAGGATTGGCGCTAAGAAGGAAATATTGGTGACATCAGTCGTCTTACCCGTTCTTCACCTTCGCGCCTTCACCTACGCGTTCTGGCGATCTGTTGTGATTTCACTCAACAACCGTTGCACCAGCAATCTCACCAAATCGTTACCAGCAGACCGTCACCTTCCTTAGAGATCTAAGCCAGATATTTGAAGATCTCATCTACACGCCATCGTTCTCAGCCTGACCATTTCGCAAAGATATAAGAATCATGAACTTCGAAGATACTTATGAGTATGAGGATGCGCGAGAAGTCTACCATCGGCCTCGCGATATTGCTCGTTTTGGAACCAGACCAATAGCTTACGATGATCCGACCCTCATCAACCAAGAACAGCCCAACTTTGCTGATGCTGAAGCGTTGAGAAGGACAGAACAGATCACAAACGATGCATGGCGAGAGGTATTCGATGCACAGCCATACAATAGCTTCTTCATGGTGTCTTGGCTATTGCATCTAGCAGGAAGGTCAGCAGAAGATCTGTGGCAAAACCCGCGTATTCTCAGGAGATATCCGGTTCAAGAGGACGACATGGATCGGGACACGATATATGCGCTTGTTTCCAACGGCGGGCGATGCACGACATTTACCATTCAAGTTGCGCAAGAGCTTGAAGATAGACAAGATAGAGGAGATCTACGGGGCCTCCAGAAATTCGAGTGGCGATATCATGATGTAGGCCGCCATCGTATTGCGCGGTGCGAGAACACTGGCTTGGTAATTCACTCGAGTTCGCCTCAAGGCTTTCTGACTGTGCCGCCTGGTCCGGCTGGAATGACACTCGACCTCGACACCGACGATGGGGTACCTCGTGCTGAGACTCTGATCTATAGTGATGGAATCTCGAAATGGAAACGGCTAAGAGACGCTGAGATCAAATCTCTCGTGAGTAACATGATATACACGTTTCGAACTTGGAGGGTAAGACTGACTGAAATCTTTAAAGTCTGAATCGGGAGGTGGAATTTCGGCGAAGATGAGTATGGTTCAATGTATGACTGAACTTGCGCAGGACAGTAATTTGTCACCGATGTGCTTCTTCCGGTACGACGGTTTGTCAATGTTTCCACATCCTGTCTGAACTCAAGGGTGGCGTGGATGGTTGCTGATTACCGTACAGACACACTATCTCGACCCCCACAGCTCTGGTAGCCGACTACGATGGTATGATAATATTCAAATTGGATGTCAAGAATCCGCGACTTGAGTTACGATATGCCCCTCTTCACTATCTGGTGACGTTTTACTGGAACAGGACCAAAGTGGACGTTGATCGCATCCCGACACAATCCTTTACCCCAGAAGAGCACGACAGTAGCCTTGGCCCCAATTATCATACCATTCTCGTCCACTTTATCCTCACTTACGGCGGGCC
This sequence comes from Didymella exigua CBS 183.55, assembly GCF_010094145.1. Taxonomy (NCBI): domain Eukaryota; kingdom Fungi; phylum Ascomycota; class Dothideomycetes; order Pleosporales; family Didymellaceae; genus Didymella; species Didymella exigua. The sequence goes on along the minus strand of NW_022984776.1, from coordinate 145,814 downwards.
GTGTGCAAAGAAGCAATGGGCGAGCTGCAGTCAAGACTTTGCGAGATTCTGGAGGAGTGCATGCAACTTGTGGGGCCTGCCGAGCGTTACTGGAGGCACAAGTTTTCATGGAGCGCTTCATGGTGACAATGCTCGGGATCTGCTACAGAGTTGCTATATTGCCACGAGGACGGATGCGGATCTTTAGCCGCTCTATATTGCTCGAGAGTAAAGAGGTGTAAGGTTTATCTCTAGTTTAGCATCACGTGCTTCGAGATTGGTACTTTTCTTGATGCTCACTTGGTTGTAAAGTCATGCTTGGAACTCTTTGGATGTTGATACCGACTTGCGGTGCTCATACCTGTTTGTGCGCTGCATGACGTCATTGGCAGTACCCACAGTTTTGAAAATACTATAGGGCGTAACATCAGATGTAAATTGCTCACAGAAACACTTTGCCAACCAGAAGATCAAGACAACCTTGAAGCAAGCTCTAGGCACGCCATGTCGTCCAAACACATCGTATTTGACATTGTCGGCACGCTCGTCTCTCATGAGCACTTCTATGATATCATACACTCGCGCTTAAGCTCCATTCTCGAGCTCTACAACATCACGGGCCGCCTTCTAGGCTACGCATGGCTTGAGACTGCAGAGCGCGAATACACATATCTCTCGCTCTCTGGCTGCTACGTACCCTTCGCCAAAGTCTTTCAAGCGATCTTCTTCCGCGTACTACATTTTGCCGGCGTACCCAATCCGAGGAGCGTGGCTAGCGAGAAAGATGTTGAATACTTCATACAAGAGTACAAGAACTGTGCAGTCAGGCCCGGTGCGAAAGAGTGTATCGATCAGTTGAGAGCGGGCGGATGGACGGTGTGGGCTTTTACAAGCGACGATCGAGAACGAGTTAGAGGGTACTTCAGCAAGGGTGAGATTGCTATCGACGATGACCATATTGTGACTTGTGACGATGTTGGGGTAGGTAAACCGGAGATCAAAGCATATGAGCGTGTAAAGGAGAAAATTGGTGTTGGAGAAGATGAGGCCTTGTGGTTCGCAGCTGCCCACGGATGGGACGTCAGTGCGGCGGGCAGGGCAGGGTTCAAGACTGCGTACTGTACGGTGTTGGAGAAGGAACCGCTCGAAGAGGTCTTTGGAAAGACAGACGTTACTACGGACAACCTACCGGCACTTGCTGACGTAGTTATCAAGACTGCTCGATGACAAATGGAAACGACAATGCCACAAGGCCAGCTTTACGGACTTCAAGGCGCCCGCCATGGCTGAAAACATTGCTTGGAGCACACAACTGGACGTTATGATGCAATATCACAGAAGTAAGTTGACTAGGTTTGTATAGGAACCAAGTAACGCCTGTCATAGGCTATAGTCTGACAATATCGCTGCCATATTACATCGCATACATTCAACACCGTTTCTGCAGCTCTTCTACGCCAGCCAAGTCTTCCCTGTACAGCCCACCAACCTAGATACAATATCCTAGCAGGGCATGATCACCCATCTTGGATGCGTTAAGTTGATGTCTTGAGGATAATGGCACCCCATCCAATCTGAATTGCCAGATCCTGCTTGTCTCGCAGATGGCACTTCTGCGGAGGAAAGAACAATGGCCAAGTCTGCCAAGAGCGAAGACACAGCTATGTTGACCCGACATAGGGCTTATTTGCGGCCCTTCCAGGATCTTACGTCATGGAGGCTGACATGCTGGGCTGCTTACTTTCCCACACTGCCACAGTGTCGATCGCCACTCAACTCGGAAAGTACATTGGCCAAGAATCTCGTAAGCGGGAGCTTAGACGCGACACCAGCCTATCGAATCATCAAAATCGCAAGTTTCGACAACGCGGTAATTGAGGCTCTACTTGGTATTCAGCCTCTTCTGTTTTCTCCTACTCTGGCAACCACGCCCTGTATGGCCTACATACCATGAACGCTATAAGAGGTGGACATATTCGCACCCAAATGCTCATCAAAAACCTACATCAACACCAATACCTTACGTTAACAATACACTCAAGACTAAACAGAGATGAAGACCATTCTTTTTATTCTCAATCTGGCAGCGCTAGCCACATCATCACCATTTGTCATTCGCCAGAACATTATCACCAACAGCAGCGCCAACAGCTTCGCAGGCGTTGCTGTGACCAAAAATGTCCAGTGGGTGCCATGCTATGGAGGAAACTTCACCTGCCTCAATCTCGAGGTTCCTCTCGACTACGACGACCCTGCCCTCGGAAGCACGAACATAGCCTTTGTTAGGCATGAGGCACCTGCCCAACCTGCTGTCGGCGACATGATTCTCAACCCCGGCGGTCCTGGAGGAAGCGGAGTAGGTATGGTCCTAGGCTATAAGCGCTGGAGACCGCTGCTCGGACAGAAGTACAATCTTATCGGCATGGATCCACGGGGTGTGAACAATAGCGGTCCAAACGTGGATCCCCTGATTAATACCCCAGCTTTGCGTAACGAGTACGCCACTGAGATAGGCTTTGAATATGATTCCAAGAGTCCTGCAGCTGTCAAGAAGACATTCGCCCATGCGGGTGCATATGGCGACTTTACTTCGCAGAAACTATCGGATGATGTCAACTACGTCAATACACCTGCCGTCGCTCGCGATATGTTGCACTTCACGGAACTTGCAGCTGAGAGCCGAGGAGAGAGCAAAGACAAGGCGACACTCAATTTCTTCGGCGTTTCCTACGGCTCGATACTCGGCACTACGTTTGCCCAGCTCTTCCCAGACCGCGTTGGTCGGATGATCATCGATGGTGTCATGGACCCTTCCGACTACTACAATGGTGCATGGACTAAGAGCATTACTCAAGGTGACGATGCAGTAAGCGCATTCGCCTCACAATGCTTCGACGCAGGCAGCAAATGTGGTTTCTTCGCCAATGACTCCAATCCGGAAGCTATCTTGCAGCGCCTCGACACTATTCTCCAAGATCTCGAAACGAATCCAATCGGCGTGTCTGACCCTTACTTGTTCGACTTCCCAGCCGTGGTCAGCCACATGGATCTGCACACTTTAATCATGAGTTCCACCTACGGCTCGTACGACCGCTTCCCGCTTCTGGCCTATACGCTCGCAAAGCTCGAACAGAGAAATGGCACTATCCTTGCGCTTGCCTTATCAAAGGGCTTTGATTTCCCTGGAGATACAACATGCGACGCACTGACTCCCGCGTACACGTTAGCATTGACCAAGTACATTACGGCCTGTAACGACATGGATGGCCGCTACAACATCTCGTCTGCGGAGAAGTATCAGGAGTATATTGATAAGATGCAGGGCGTATCGAAGTATCTTGGTCCGCCGTGGGCCAGGGTTATGACTCTTTACTGCCGCAAGCTGAGATTCAGTCCTCCAAAGTCTCAGAAGTTTTCCGGTCAGTCGCGAGTGTGGGCTGTTATAGGTCATTTGCTGACAGAGAGCAGCATACAAAGAAGTGAAGACCAGTAGCCCTATCCTTTTCGTCAGTAACACGATAGATCCTGTTACGTCTAGCTTGAAGGATATGATTAAGTTTTTTCCTGGATCGGGCTCGTTCTACCAGAATGCTGTGGGTGTAGGTCGCCTCATACTCCTAATCCTGAGGGTTCAAAGCTGACACGTAGTAGCATGGTGTTGTTGTCACTGAATCTGCTTGTACAGTCGAGCATATAATCAGATATGCGGAGACGGGTGAGCTTCCACATCGGGACTTGGTGTGTCAGCCCAATGGGAAGGTTTTTGATATTCCTCTGGAGGCAACAAAAGTTAAAAGGTCGTCGATGGGCATTTTCTAGGGTCGTCTGGGCCATTGATTCGCTTGCAAGGGCCGTTGTGATGACGAGGACATAATTCCGCAGTGTAGCTTGGAATCTCCCGTCGAAATCGTTGAATCGTTTTGGGAAAACAACGTAAACAATATGTACATCCGGATTCTACACACGCATCTCAGGGAATTTCTCACGGTTACCCAGAAGAGAATTCATTCTCTCTCCCTAACGATACGATTTTCCTGACTGTAACATCATGGAAAATACTCTCGCTTTGTTTGAGAATGCCTTCTGATTAGAGGTGTGTATTCACGCGAACTAGGCCGAATCGGCTGCTAGTAACTGGAACACTGTTAGTGAAAGCGGCGCATCTTATCTTGCCTGGGGAGAAATTCTCGCTTAGTCTACTTCACTTGGTGCATTGAGGCGCCATGCGGCGCCTGTGATATGAATGTGCTTTTGCTATCAAACGTACATCGCTAGCGACCATCATTGTCTCGCATGCAGCATGCCCAAATTACGAGAGTATCTCAAAGAGACCTACGGTCCTCCGGTCGGATTTCCACCACTAGTTCGGAAACACAAAGGCACATCCGAACAGGCTCAGGCCATGCCAGCAAACTCTCTGGCCTCCGTGGCAGATGACACAACCGGCTCCTCGTCACCAGTTCCAGTCCACCCAGAAGATCTCTGCTCGGACGCAGGAAGCAAAACGGAAGAATTCAAAGAGGACGACACTGAACAAGAAGATAACACAGAATTGGAAGATCACTACCTCGCCAGAGTCGCATCCGACCAACGAGACGTCGGCACCGTCTTCGGCAAAGGAATCCGAGTCTGGAAATCCTACCAAGGCACCTTGTACACACACATCCAAGGTGAGATCGTAGACGGCGAAGTCGTGATCCCGCGGAAGCGAACGCGGGAGCGGACACAGCGTACACGACGTCCACAGCGTTCCGCCGCCTCCTTTCTCGAACAGCACGATAAACCCTCTGGCAACATCCTAGTGCAGCAAAGCATCCACGTCTCAGAGCAGCGTTCGCATTCATCTACCACTTCTATCCTGGCCCCAGGCAGCTTCACCCTTCCCGCCAGACCCGCACCGCCACCAGCCCCCGTCACCGAACTCCGCGCCCGCAACCCCGCACAAGTCTCGACCATCTTCCACCACGGGTCCGCAGCCATAAATCCTCTAGGAGCATACATCCACCCGGTGCCACACGTCCACAAAACACCTCAAGCTGCCCCAGTCACTCCGCCGCAAGAAAAGCCGAGACAAATAGTCTCCGGCTCGTTTGGCACGTTTGACGGCGCGCCGGGCAGGTTCGACGAGCGGCCGTATCTACTACTGCCTGGTGGGACTATGGACGGGCGGGCGCATGGAAAGAGGGATGGGCGAGGGATGGACGAGAGACCGGGGATGGCGTTCAGGGCGAGGCCGTGGCTGAAGAGGTGATGAATTGAAGGGGGCCGTGGACGGGAGTTGAAGGGCTTAAAAAACGGGATTGTGATAAAGATGCCTGGTCGCACTCCAGTGTCAACGAGGTAGGATGTTGGGGAAAGTTGGGGGTGCCAAGGAGGCAGTCATTAAGGTCAGTGAGGAGATGGGCAGTGTCGAACAGCGCGCTGACACACGTGAAGGAGGCCCTGTACTAGACTGAAGGCGGCGGTGGAACGTGAACAGAAACTTAACATTCTTTTATCAGCCTGATATGCAACGCCGCCCAATGCAACATCTCATATCTCTGTACTATATTTACTCCTCGTCCTTGGCACCCTTCTCCTCTCTCCACTGCTCTGCGAGCGCCTTTACGCGCTCGACGCCCTTGGCATTGCCGTTGCTGCTCTCCCATTCTGCCCATTTTTTGTATACAGTAGTAATACGCTTGCTCTTTCCACCCGCCTTAGCCGCACGCTCATATAGCGCCCTGACCTGCTCATCGGTACCATGGCTCCTCTCTAAATCAATGTAAACATCCCACACGTCGCCCTTCTTGGGGTATGTGCTGACGAGGCCCTCGAAGATGGTCCGGCCGCGCTCTGCGTCGCCGTTTTCGCTCTTGAATTCCAGAGCAGCGAACTTCTGTGTTAGGTAGCGGTGTTGCGCGCTAGGGACGGATTGCGTGGCACGCTGCAGGAGGGTGCGGGCGCGTGTTGGGGAGGGAGGCGAGAGTGTGTCCATTAGGAAGCTTGCGTAACCGTGCCAGAATTCGGGATCGGCGGTGAAGGCCTTCTTCTTTGTCATGGCTTGGTAGAGCGTGTCTGCCTTCTGTGAATGTGTTAGCATATGGATTATGAAAAAGGAGGATTAGGGAACTTACGTCGAGCTTGCTGGATGAGATGTAGATCTTGATCATGCGCTCGTGCATCTCACGGTCATCTTGCTGTTGGCATGCCTCCTTGAAGGTGGACTCTGCTACCTCGTCGCTGGCGAAATCGTTCTCGAGATGCAGTAGAGCGGTCCAGACGTTGAGCTTCTCCTGGTCCTCACGAGGGTTGATGGTGGAGAGCGCTCGGCGAGCGATCTGACGTGCCTTCTCGATCTCGTTCAGCTCGCGCTGGAACATCATGTACCGCACCCACAGCTCAGAGCTGTTAGGCTGACCGAGGAGAAGACGCTCGTAGTCTGCGATAGACCGAGGACCGAGTGCATCAAGATCGCCGGTGCGGTCTTCCTTGATGGTGGCCTTCTTGCTCTTCTTCTTCTTCTTTGTGCTGGGCTCATCGTCCGACTCGTCGTCAGATGCTGCCTTCTCTTCGAAGTCAAGGTTCGCGCCTGTCCAATCGAAACCAGCTGCGCTCAGGCCAGGACCTGAAGCCTTGACAGGCTCCGCATCCGAGTCGTCCTCGGAGTCATCCTGTGCAGCGTCTTCCTCGTCGCTGCCTGCGCTCTTGACACTCCTCATGTCAACGTCATCGTCGAGCTCGATGCCACCATCTTCCATCGCCGAGTCATCATCAGCCTCAACGTCAGATGCATCTTCCATATCCTCATCCTCATCGCATTCACCCTTGATCTCAGAATATTTCAGCGTAAATCCAATCTTTCTCTTCTTAGGGTCAACGTTCAGAACCTTAGCTTTGACAACATCGTCCTTCTTGTACATTTCCTTGACCTTCTCCTTGTCGACTTGTGTGTCCGCCAATTGAGAGATGTGGCAAAGACCGCTGATATTGTTCGACTTGTCGACGAGCAGGAAGACACCGTAGTCCTCAACGTGGCGGACCTTGGCAGTCACGATCTGACCAGCCTCGATGTCAGTCCAGCCGATAGGCTCACTGTACTCGCCCTGAATGACGGAAACCTTCAAGCTCAACTGAGGGTTGCGCATGTTATCCTTGTTTGAGATGACCTTTCCAGTGACGAGCTGATCGACTTGGAAAGCAGCCTTCCAGTCCTTGATGTAGGCATCCGATAGTTCACTGATACGGACGTAGGCTTCGACCTTGGGGCCAAGGCGCACGTAGACACCGTTGTCCGTGATCTGCTTGATGAAGCCACGAATGACCTGGTTGATCTTCAGGTCAGACCTGTCCTTGATCTCGGGGTCCTTGATGGGCAGGGAAGAGCTGAGAACCTTCGATGGCCTAGCTGACAATCCGAGTTTCTTGTTCGGGATGTCGATGTCAACGATGCATACACGGAGCACATCGCCAGTCTTGAACTCTGAAGGCTTGGCCTTGTCGTAATCATCCGCGAGCTGCTCGAGGTAAATAGGTGCGGCGATATCCTCACTGATCTTGACGACGATGGATGTGTCGTGTGTCTTGGTAACACGAGCTGGCAGAACGTAGCCCACTTTTAGGTCTTTCAGCGCAAGCTTGTTGCCAGTCACCGAGGACGCTGCTGTCAAATCCAGACGCCCAGCGGCGACATCGACCGACTTGACCCGGACCTTAAGAGCAGAGCCGACTGGGAAGTTGTTCTCGATATCAGAGAGCTTCTCCAGGTCATCAGTAAGGTCCAGGAAATCAATACGTCCGCGAACGTTGGCCGAGATATTAACCCAGACGAAGCGATCCGCAATGTTGTTGACGAAGGCAACGAGTGTGGCATCGGGAGAGATCTTCTCGAGGCTCAAAACGTCAGACTCGCTGGATAGCTTCTCCTTTTTGGCAGTCAGCTCGTAGGTGGGTGTCTTGTTGCTGGATCGATGTGTGATGGGAAGGAAGCGGTGGTTGCGAGCATCGTGTCGGCCGAGGACCTTGGCCTTGATGGTATCGTTCATCTCGAACTGCGCCAACGGGTTCTTCTTGTCCTTGATATCATCCCATGAGTCGAAAATCTCAGCAACGGAAATACGCCCTTGTACATTCTCGCCGAGAGCTACGTTCAGCTGTGTGTTTTTGATGGACCTGATGCGGACGTTTGCTGTAACGCCAAACTTAATGTCGGCCGTGGAAGTGATCTTAGGGTCGATGGGGTCGACCAAAGCCTCACCGGCCAGCTCTATGACTTTCGAGGCGCTATCCATGTCAACATCGGCATCGGCCTTCATCGACAGCCAGAACAGCTCCTTCGTCTCGTCCACGTGGGTGACCTTGGCGGTCACGGTCTGATCCTTGCGTAGGCCGAAGTTGGGTGATCGGAGCATGTCATCAGTAAGCTGCGACTTGAAGGCAGCACCGCTGATGTTGTTGCCGAGCTCGACGAACACCTTGTCAGGCAGAATTCCTCGTACGAAGCCGTAGACGGTTGCGCCAGCCTTGATGTTCGTAAAGCTGGTGACGAGTTTGCCTGACTGCGCAGCCTTACGCAGACTAGGCTTGTTCGAGACAGTGACGCTCTTAGACTTGTGCTGCTTGTTCAGAATGACGAGGTCTTCCAGTACACCGCCAACGCGAATCTTCTTCATTGTGGAGATGTCTTTCTTCTCGGAGCCATCAGTCAGGTGGCCAATACGGAGAAGGCCCTTGACGCCGTTGCCCATGTCGAGTGTTGCCAACTCATCAGTCTTGTCGACCACTGTGCCCTTGGTAACGTCTCCGGGATTCAATGCACTGAATGCAGCCTCCTTGTTGGTATCAACGGCAGCGGGATCCTTGCAAGAAACGAGCAGCTGACGCTCTACAGGATCAACGGACAACACACGAACATTGACGACCTGGCCCTTGGTGAAGTGCCGACCAGCATCCTCGATGTACGCTTCACTCATCTCAGCTACAGGAAGCCAGGCCTTCACATCTCCATAGAAGCGGACCGTAGCACCGTTGCGGCGAACGTCGACAAGGATACCAGGTCCTGTGCCACCCTCCTTGACCTTCGAGTAGTCTGTCCAGGGCTCGATATCGGAATTGACAAGCGACTTCTTTAGGGTAAGCTGGATCTGGTGTCTCGCTGGGTCGGTGTACAGAACGCGCGCGGTGACCGGTACGCCTTCCCTGAATTTGCGCTCTGGGTGCTGGAGCTTCACGTCTGCAAGATGCAGCTCAGAGACAAGACCTGTGATGCCCTCAGAAAGGTTGACAAGAACGGCAGCAGCGCCCTTCTTGTCAGCAATGAGCTTGTGGACCTTGCCTTTGACGACCTGACCAGCCTTGATATCCTCGATTCGCAAGAAAGCCTGGTCCAGAACCTTCTTCTCTAGCGACAGCTGGAACAAGCCATCGATCGCGTTGTAGCCAATGACACGAGCACGGTGTTTCGTGTCGAGCTTGTAGGCACCTGCATCCTCGGAGAGCACTTCGACACGGTCGTCCGAGAGACGAGAAACGTGTGCGAAGCCGATGACATCGCGAACTCCGAGTTCAAAGAAGGCACCCAGCCTCGGAGCTACCTTGATGACCTTGGCTTCCTCGACGATTGTGGAGATTGGCATGTACTCGAGAGGTGTCTTGCGCTCCTTTGGCTTTCCAGACATGCGAGAAGACAGCGAAACAACGTGGTCGACCAACGAAATACCGACCTTCTTCGGCTCTGCGTCAGGGCAAGTGAATAAGATTCTTGCTTTGACCTTTGAGCCGAGTTTATGCTTCTGTGAAATGTCCGCACCCTTCTCTGTGGCTCCAGAGTGGTATGCATCAGCAGTCGCGTCGATCAGGCCGAGTATTTTGCCAGTAAGCGTGCTGGCTGTGGTGTCCGCAACAAGGACATCGACTGCGGTACCGGGAAGGAAGACATCGATCGTAGGTGCGTCCGTGAGAGTGTTGCCCTTGCTTAAGTTTCCAGACTTGGTCTGATCAGCTGAGAGCTTAACGATCTTTCCGTCCGAATTGAGACCAGTCACCAGGCACATGAAGACAGCCCCCTCCTGGACCTTGGAATGCTGTACCTTCGCGCCCAGCTCGCCCTTGGGCAAAAAGCCCTTGGTCTTCATGTCCTCGAGTCCGAGATCCATGACCAGACCGTGGTCCTCGTTGCTGAGTACTGAGGCTTGCAGCATCAAGTTGGTGGGGATCTTGCGCTTCGGTACGCCCTTATTGACGAGCTTGGGATCAATCGAAAGCTCTAGCCTCTTGCGTGCTCGTGCTGTGTCGTCTGTTGTGGATGTGACGCAGGCCCTCAAGTACTGTCCAACGAAGAACATGTCCCTCAACTCGACGTCCTCGAACTCCTCCTCGTCTTCGCCTTTCTCCGCCTCTTCCTCCTTCAACAGCTTCTCGAGCCTCTCGTTGAGCTTGTCAGACACGGCAGTGATGGGAACGTAACCAACGAGGTTGTTCGGTAGGGCGAGTACAACGTCTTGGTGGGTGATTTCAGTGACTTGCCCGAGGATTATTGTGCCGAGCGCAAGCTTCTTGTAGTTAAGACCCTCAGCCCTCACGACGTCTTCCTTCTCTTCGTTGTCGTGTGACTGCTTGCTCTTCTTCGCAGGTCGCTTCTTCGCTGCCTTGGTGGCCTTGCCCTCGTCTTCTGAGCCCATGTCGCCGAATTCATGATCGCCGCCGCCGGTTCGCTTTCCGCCAGTCTGCTCGAACAGAACATCCTGGTTCGCCTTGATCTGAATTTGCTTGTGTTCGAGCGGTGTCAAGACGCTAGCGCCACCACGAGGGAACGATGCCTCCTCGTCTTTGAAAACGCTGGCTTTTGGTGCAGCCCTCTCGGTCTTCTCAGGCTTCGGTTTCGCAGGTGACTCTACTGCGCCGTCTGATTTGCGCGGGCGCTTCGCTGATCGGTCGCCAGATACGCCTTTCTCCTTTTTTGCAGGCGCGCTCGAGGCGTCTGCCTTTCGTTTTGTGGCTCCCATTGTGGTGGTGTGAAGCTCTTCGAAGCTCGCAGCGGCAGCAGCAAACTTCGCGCGCCTGCCAAAGTTCGAACTTTTGACGGCACTAACGATTTTAATGTGGGACTGCGCTAACCCGTCCGAGCGTAATTGAGAAGGTGCGCCACTGCCTGGGGTGGAACGCCATTGTCGAGAACTCCAGGCTTTCAGCCGTGTTCGGTCTGCCAAATTGAATCCCGGGATGCTTTTCAGTGCTGAAAATGCTAGTGTAGACTGCTCTGCGCAATGCAAGAGGCGCAGTGGAGTGATGTTCACGTCCAAATCCTGTGCTGGTGCGCGCCGCTGCTGCACTTAAACGCGAACGCGAGACGTGACGCGCAGTGGGCTAGCCGAGCCAGCCTCTCCGCCCTCGTGCTCTTATATCTTCCTCATCGTTCCGTCCCATGTCTCGATCTTGAGCCTGGCTTTGCGTGTTGCGTGTCTGAGTGTGGCAGCTCGATTGACATTTGAATTCTTTGTATATACATGTACAAAAGCTAATTATCCTGGAGGCCGCAATGTCTTCGCCGTGCGCCCCTCGAGTCGCCTTCCAAGAGCCCACGCCTGACCTGTTATCCTCGCCGCCCGCGCCCTCAGCGACACGCAAACAGAAGAGACCGCCGCCAATCACCCCGAAACGCTTCACACGCTTCTTCACCCCGCGAAACTCGAGCCATGGGTCGGCACGCCCCTCACTCTCCAGCTCCGGGCGGCAACTGCAGGATATCACCCGCGCTGCCATCAATCGCAGCCATGCCATGACGCGCACTACACCCCGAAAGACGGTCAATTTCGTCGACGTCGAGGTTACTCAGACACGCACACCTTCGTCGAGCTCCCGCAAGAGGAAGAACCCGTACCTCTCACCTGAGAGCTCTCCCGCACAATTCCACTCATCACCTTCGAAACGCTCGCGCTATGTCACTCCAGAGCCAGTGGAGGTGTTTGAGGATGAGCCTGAGATTGAAGAGGTGCCTGTCTTTGCTGCACCGATTCGCCGGATCGCGACGTTGGGTGCCACATCGCGGCGGCTACAGCGATCTTTTGGTGGGATACTGAGCGTCGGACGAGGCTTCAGGCGAGACCATACCGCAACATGGCAAGATGAAACAGCAGAGTTCTACAGCAGCTCGGAGGACGTACATTCCCTGTCACAGAATGCACCGCCCTTCTGCACAGCCAGCTGTAACACGAATTCGCTCATGGCCATTGGAGACGAGGACGGTTACATCCATCTGGTCGACTCTGAAGGCGACTTCTCGAAGGCGCACATCTCATGGCAGGCGCATTCTAACGCGGTCATGGATGTCCAGTTCTCGTCCGACGACTCGTACCTGGCTGCCGGCTCTGGTGATCAAACAGCACAGATCATCGATGTCCGAACACAGCAGACGTTGAGTGTGCTTGCAAAGCATAAGTCGTCCGTCAAGCAAGTACGCTTCCAGCCCGGCGACGATAAGATTGTTGCAACATCGAGTCGAGACGGCGCAGTCCAGATCTGGGACTTGCGCTGTAAGGGCGGAGATCTCACGGTACACTCTGCATGGGGATCGGATGCACCCTATGCCAGTGTTGTCCGCACACTTTCGGCAGCACATGCCGACATTGGCTTGCCATCAAATGCAGCTACACGAGTGGCCCCCAACAGCAAGACGGAAGCCATCAGCAGACGCAACGATGTCTCTGTCACTGCACTCTCCTTCATGCCCGAGGGCCGCCAGCATCTTCTTCTGACTGCATCAGACGCATCCACTTGCGTAAAGCTGTGGGACATCCGCGGCCGATACTCTTTGCGAGGACCCGCCATTCCTATCGCCACGACGCGACACCCTGAATCACATAATAAACACCGGCACTTTGCCATCAACTCGCTTACCCTCAGTGGCGATGCATCACGCCTGTATGCACTAAGTAAGGACAACACAGTCTATGCTTACTCGACCAACCACCTCATCCTTGGCACTGCCCCTGAGCTTTCTGTCTCATCCTCCTCAAAACAGAAGTACTGCCAGGTCGGTCAAGAGGGTCTCGGTCCTATATACGGTTTCCGCCACAGCAAGTTTCACGCCGGTTCTTTCTACGTCAAGGCCTCACTGCGGAAGGCTTTCGACGACAAGCCGGAGATGTTGGCTGTCGGCAGCACAGATGGCTGCCCCGTCTTGTTCCCTACAGACGAAACCTTTCTTAAGCGCGAGAAGAGCTACAAAGAAGATGAGGCAGATGATCTGCCAGAAATTACTCCCCGTCCTATTCTTAGACTGTCATTGTCGCGATCGGCGAGCAGCCGTTCGCAGGATACGATTCCTATCTACGAACATGGCACACCTTTGGTGCGAGGCCATGACGCAGAGGTCACGAGTGTTTCATGGGCGAAGAATGGTAGCCTGATTAGTGTCAGTGACGATCATCGCGTCAGGAGGTGGACGGAAGGCAGTAAGGCAAGAGAGCTGCGCACAGGTGGTGAGGGAGAGGGAAAGAGATGGCAGTGCGGCTGGGCAGATGTGCGTGTAGGATATGATGATGACGAGTAGGTTGGTGCTATTATACCCATTCATAGTTTGGTTACGATGCGTTACGAACGAATATATCTACGGTGTCCTCTAGGCTTTTCATATTTCCTTTCCTTGCCACTTCGTACAAATTTGGTTGATGACATCTCTCCTGGCTACTCCCTCTCAACCTGAAACAGCTCCCCCGAGTACTTGCGCCGACAATATTAACTCGCCCCCGGTCGCCGCTCACCTGTAAGATGTGGATGTTCCTGGTATCACGGCAGAGCTCAAAGACCCTGGACTCAGGCGAATCGGCCTGGGGAGACATTGGCGAATCATGCGTAAACGAAGCGATGCAGGGACAGCTGTGGGAAGGAGCTCGAGGTCGCCTGGTGCTAGTCGATCGAGTGTGAAGGTAATTCTATCGGCTCGCCGAAAGGGGTATGTGTTGGCTGCATTGAGCGCCATTGGGGCGTTTGCTCTATATTTGGAGTGTGACGAATTATGCCAGCACCTCCTGGTTCCGCCTCTAGAGGTCCCAGTAGCCTGAAGGGCCCATCTAATAGATCATGCGCGGGGTACCTCTTTGCGTATAAGCGCTATGATGAACTCGCGTGCTGGACACTGCATCTGTGTGCGACGCGAGAGAGATTCTGTTGAGATGGACGCAGGGGTCGGTCGGGGCAGCGCGCTTACCTATGGCAGTTGCGAACTCGACAGCTCATCTTGTTTCCTGCGCAAGAGCAACGCTAACTGATTGACGTACTTAGAGCTTGTCCGGATGCGTAATTGCTTCGTCCCATTCAAACTCTTTCGTGACGTTGATGCCGCCCCCGTCTCTCGCTTCCGGCGTACTCCTCTCAGTTCCAGGCCGACTGTCACTGTGCGCATGCACTGTCGTGGTAGTGAGGCACATCTCATCTTCATCGGGCCTCCATTCTCTCGAGTGCTGTCCGCGCCGTCCTTCAATGGCATCGACACAATCATTCAACTCTGTGAATTGCGAACCACCCACTGTGTCCTGCTTTGAGATCTTGCGCGTGCGCTTCTTGCCGATAGTTTCGATGGCGTTGAGGCTGATCGAGCGTGAGACTTTGCCACTAGAGGATCGTTCGGAGGGTATGAAGTTGAACCAGGATTGCAGTATATGTAGCATCAGTGGACGGAGAGTGGGTAAACAACCGGATATGATGCCGACCGACGGCTCAACGGTGGACCAGATGAAGACGTCGCTCTTCGCCCAGCTGATATCTGTCGTTCTGACAAGGCGGGTGATGGTGATGATGCGGTACATGGATGCGAAGCACACACTAGGATTGTCAGTCAACATTGGCCATGCTCATATTCATCTACCCCAAGTCGTAGATCCGTCTCCACAAAAGGGCCGATGGTGTCAATGTGATGCAGGGTTGACTTACAAACTTCCGAGCAAGAAAATTAGTGAGATCGCGATCTTTTGGGTTCGCGCGAGTCGTAGCTGTATGACACTGGAGATGGGCACGGTCAGGATGCAGATATCGCCGAAGAGGTTGATTATGCCGACACCGAGGTAGAACTGTGACATGTTCAGCAAAAGCAGATGGTTCCACTCAATGGCCGATTACCTTCGCTTCATCGACTTGAACAACACCTTGAGCGTCATCATTCCACTGGTTCCAATAATAGTCAAGAGGTCTTGTGTAAAGAGGCAGTACAATGTGGTTGGTGATCAAATAGCCGGCGGTCAACGCCACGCAGAACCATCCCATCCATGTCATACCAAAGATGCGGCGGTAGAGAGCGAGGATCGAGAACTTGATGATGCACACACTCCACGCGTATATGAACACATACACGAACGTGATCTACAAATAGTTTAGCAGGCAAACGTTGGCGTAGATGACTTTCGTACGATGGTGATATGGCGCATCTGGTATTGATCAAGTGACCATATGTGCTTTCCAAGACCAAAGAAACCACCTATTGCGGTCAGTTTCCATCTGAAGACCCGGTTGCCTATCAGATTGCATCTCACCGGCTATACAGCATGCTAAATTCCCTGCGTTCAGTGCCAACCCTATGAACATAAGGTGGTCATCTAATCCAAGTGGCTCCCGTTTTAGCCTCAACCTCGTCAGGAGTCGCAGCCCAACGAAGAGCGCGGACAGGGCGAACAGAACTATTCCAACAGCATTATTCGAAGCGGTTCTCGACTCAGTCAAGTCCAGATCAGAGGGCGGGTTTGCGAAATAGTCAAAGGCCATGGCAGGAACGCGCAAGACATCGGAAGCTGCGAGCAGAGTTGATCGCAGGATCGCAAAGAGAGATCCAGCTTCGGAAGTGAGTTGTCCGTATTAACGCAAGGGAGAGTCAATTGCAGCTAAGAATCGGACAGCATGATCACAAGTGTTGGTGCCGAGCTCAGCAGCCCACGTCTGCGTAACCTCGCACGACAAAGCCTGCAGACCATTAGCCGCATTTGAACCACACAAACGTTGCGGGACGAAGATGTGAGGTGGCACGCTGGGGTCGTTTGTTCGACTAGCTTTCGCTAGGGGACGGATGCGGTATAGGCTAACCAGCAATGGATGCGGCCAGGCGGCTCCTAGAGGGATCGGCTCGTAGTGCAACGGAGATAAGTGGAGACCTTAGATGGTGAGCTGTGAAGCGTTGCCCCCTCACTCACTCGTACCTTGGTTGCTTTTTCCTTTTGACCGCGATATCTCTCTCGTTTTTGTTGCGCGAATATCCTACGCGTCATTGAGTCGAGTGCTTACACAATGGCGCCAAAGCAGACCAAGTTCAAGGTGGCTGCAGCCCACGCAGCGCCAGTATTCATGAACAAGATTGCTACAATCAGAAAGACAATTGCCCTAATTGAACAAGCTGCAGAAGAAGATATCAAGCTGCTTGTCTTTCCTGAAACGTTTATTCCCGGCTACCCTGTGAGCGAACCAACGTGGCCGCCAAAACGGCGGCTGAATCTCTCCGAGATGTCATGCGCTGACCAGGACCACAGTACTGGGCCGAATGCTACGCTCCTCTGAAGCAGGTTGGCGCCTTAGCTCAGTACGCTGAAGAGAGTGTGGTAGTAGAACCCAACGGGGAGGATGTTGGTGCTATTCAGGATGCGTGCCGCCGTACTGGTGTCGCTATCAATCTCGGCGTCTCTGAACGCGTTGCAAACGGACATACTATTTTCAACTCGCAAGTCGTGATCGATAATGACGGAACCATTTTGGGCGTCCATCGCAAGCTCCAGCCAACTTATGTGGAGCGATATATCTGGGCTCAAGGCAACGGCAGTTCTTTGCGCAACTGGCCCCTGTCGCTAGGTTATAACCTCGGTGGCCTTGCTTGCTGGGAGCACACCATGAATGGCGCTCGCCAGGCGCTGATCATGCAGAACCAGCACATTCATGCGGGTGCATGGCCGGCTCTCTCGACAATGGCCGGCTTCGAACAGGTGGCTGACGCTCAAATCGAAGCCTTGATGAAGACCCATGCCCTGACTGCGCAAGTCTTCGTTATCACCGCTTCAAACTACGTAGACGACACGTGTTTGAAGTGGATGGAAGAGAACCTAGGACCGCAGGATCTTGTCACGGCTGGAGGAGGCTGGTCTTCAATCATAGCCCCTTTCTGTAACTTCGTTGCAGGTCCTCATGTAGGCAGCGAGGAGAAGTTGGTGCAAGGAGAGCTCGACTTTGCGCAACTCGGTGCTGTCAAGGTCTGGATCGATGCTGCTGGACATTATCAGCGACCCGAGATTCTTCAGTTTGGCTTTGACGCTCGACCCCACTGGGCTGATGAGAAGCTCGACCGCTTCAAGATTCGCCCTGAAGAGAAGAAGGCGAAGGAAGAGTCGAAAGATCAGACGCAGTGATAGGCGGACTTGAGAGCGGCTCGGTTTCCGCAATATTCGGTGCACAGGCTGATGCGCAACTATGTATCTAAATTTTCTGCCGATGTTCTCTATGAGCTCATTCTAATTCGTCACCGACAACTTCTCGTCACCTTTTCTTGTTCTGCCGTCACTTTGACTGTAGACGGCGCAAGTTACTTTCACGGGCAGCACGAAACACAAAAGATCTCTAGTTGTTTGCATGACAGATTTGCAAAGACATACGTGGGCCTCGTGCTCATGTGAGTAGTTTTCATTGTAGCTGCCGTAAACTTCACGGGGAAGGAGCAGACGGACCGCCACTTCCAGCTTCACGCTCACCAGTCAACTGGGTCCACTTGAGTACCTTGATCGCTGGTCAACATCGCGCAAGAGTCTGTTCAGACTGTTACAGCAACCGGTTGTGATTACGATGCGCGTATTCCTCGTCTCGCTCCTGGCTCTGGCCACCACATCCGCCTCGCCAGCTGGGGGGTACATTGCTGACTCCGACGACTCCGGTGGTGTTCCTGTCAACGTCATTATCCCCAGCTTTTTCGACCGCGTTACGAAGGGTACATTGTTAAGGCGTTGGGACGGCTCTCCGGCTATGGGTGCAGAGTTTCAGAAGGCCAAGAACAAAGGGTGCACGCTCTGGGCGCAGATGCACACAGATGATGCTCCGGCAGGGAATTTCTTCGACCCGCAGCGAGATTCGGCTCAAAGTGACTACCTGGAGCTCAGCGGTAAGTGGTCTTAGCACTTATCGGTGCTTGCTTGACCAAAAGCTAGACCTCGTCGACTGGGGCTACTTCACCAAGAAGACGGGTATCAACAAGCCCAAATGCGACATGGGTAATGGCAAGGATGGGTACGGCCTCGAGGCTGTTCTTCGAGCGAAGGGTATCTCGGCCGAAAAAATGGACTGGAATTGTGTCAAGATCACCCACGGTGAACCTAACAGCAAGGCCTTGCCCATCGATCTTCAGTCGTACAATGCCCCGGGTGGCAAGACTTTGAGAGTGCGATTAAATTCTTCAGGTCTGTGTTCTTCGTTGGTTGCTGACATCTTTCCAGTCCACTGGCGCCATCTATCAGTTCGCGATGAACGAGAAAGACGGAGGTAGGTCGTTGTACCAAGAAGGGTTTCACCATGCTGACGCAAGCCCAGTCCTCGTGCTCGCTAAACGGTATAGCCCTGCGCACCAAGCGAACTACCGTATACCTCCCGTTCCTGCAGACCAGCTTCCCGCATTGCGATCTTCCTCTGATATCGCTTGGCTGGCCTGGAAACCACTCCACGATAAAGGCATCAAGCTCAACCACATCGTCACCTGGTCGATTGCAAACGGCGGATCGTCACGACTTATAGCCGCTGCTCTTGACGCAGTCGCAGACGAGACTCAGACTAGTCTGGACACGGATCTGAAGCCATACCCGTGGAAGGAGTTTGACGTGGAACGTCTTTCAGGATCGCTTATACTTGGTAGACGCTATCGACTGAGGCGAAATTTGAGCTGTGCTGACCATTCCAGGCTCTCCAAACGGTCTTGGTATTGGTTACATACTCGGTGAGTCAGCTTGACAGCTGGTCATCCTGAGCAGCACTCACAATACATGCAGTCCAGCACAAGCCTGAGCTCGGCAACAGGCGTACGAAGAAGATCGAAGTGTTCTTGGCCGACACCGCTGCTTCTAATCTGCGTGAGCCATCAGTCTGGTGGGAGCTCGAAGATGCACCTGCAAACGTGAACATACCCATGGAGGGGTAGGTGCTTTTGTTTGTAGCAGTCTTTCAAAGGGTCGTGTGGACCTGGTGTGCTGGAGTCATGAATAGGGTTGTGTCAACACATTGGACCCATAGTTGACGTGCCATAGAGATCGTAACGAATATGTGCCCAATTACATGGCATCTTTGGTAGCATCGCATTCTACTTTTGCCATTACCGGTAGTGTACTAGTCGGAGTTTCTCCTCTTCCTTCTTCTCGTCCCCGGGCATGACAAGCACCACTGCAGGTAGACAATCGACCTGAGGGTTTCCGACGGTCTCGATCGTGCGACAATGGTGCCTGATGTAGAGTTGAATAAAGCTCGAGCCTCACTGTGATAATTACAGAGCCGGCCAGCTGTAGCTGAAGCGCGGCTGTAGCGCGCTTTTGCCGCGTCTCTTGCCCCACTGCGCGTCATTCTCGAAGCTTACCGGTGGTCTCTAAGCAATGCAACATTCTTCAGGTGATAGATCCCTCGGAAAATTGCGCGCCGGATCCGACTGAAGCACCGGCGACGGCCTGTAGGGGTGTGATGGGCGAGCAGCGATCGCGAGGAACAATTGAGTACACTGTACGCGATCGGGTCATCAGTACATTGGTCGAAGACACCTTGGCAGCCAATTAGGGCCCTGAATCAGGCTGAAGGATTCTAGGAGCAGGCTGAAGGATCTGTGTGGGTAGGCTGAAGGACCTCTGGGAGCAAACCCCCAACATGCACTAAGATCAGTTAAGGATTTCTAGTGAACGAACGGTATAGTCAGCCCTGAAGTACACACTCGTGATGGGTATCTGTCATGCGTTGCCTTGTCGAGTATGTACGGTACTGAGCCGAGTTACTCAGCACTTGACCCAAGTCTGCCATAGAGCGAATTCATCAACCCCAGGAGCAAGGCTTATCAGGACAATAGAAGAGCTATTCAAACCAGACAAACCCCTGGTCTAACATGTGAACGACACGCCACACCCTTTGAGTCGGCATATTTCCCGCAACTATCCAAAGATGCCGAAACCCATAGTGGACATGTTGTAGCCCGGAAATCAGTTAGCTCACCATGCGAGATCCTTCGCGGCCAGATAGACATATTCTTGGCAGCCATATTACCCAGGAGGTCTACACGGCCTGGTCGATACGGCGAACGGCCATCTGTATAGCGGAGAAGCTCGGATCGCTTCAATTCAATTGAGGTTCTTTGTCAGATTCTCAGTTGATGGCAAAAGCTGGACACCGTCCATTGCTACTTGGCAGCCTCGGCGATGGTGAGATGGATGTGTCGAGTCAATTCATTGACTCCAGTATATAACCCTCGACCCGCCAACAGCAAGTCATTAGCACACGGCTGGACACCGGTGGGACGTGTTGAGCATAGATGCGGTCTATCAATGAGTAGCCACTAGGTATTTTCACTAGCCCCAAGGCTTTCACCATTGACATGAGTGGATCGGCATTTATATCGCAATAATGACTGGAGCCCAGTGAAAATGCTTTGTGCAGCAACAAAGAGAAGTCCTTGTCCATATAAAAGTCTATTTGATCACACTCGTTCTCACAACCACCATACAGACTCAGCCAGAAGCGAAACAGGCATTGTCTACCACAAGAGGTCTCTTATTCACTCATATCCCCTGAAGACTTTTGCGAAAGCCTTTCCTACCCAGGCACCTCAAAGCCACAAACATGGCTCTTCCTGCAGATCCATCAACCAAGATGACCTCTACCGTTCATGCAACCATGCGTTACCAAGCAAACCAGTCGAAGAAGATGGCACGCCAACTCAGCCTCATAACTGTGGGTTCAGATGCACTCTCTCGTCTTCAGAGGGAGATGAATCATTTCAGCACCGACCTTGGGCTGCATGGCAGGGCCTTCGCTGGGAATCTGTTCCTCTTCACATCCGACCAGATCCTCGACACCGTCATCCCAGGTACTGCCTTCGGCATTCTCGCCGCCCTCTCAGGCTCCATTCTTGATCTTCCAGATCAATGGGCTGGTTCCATCCTTGTCCGTGCCCCTTGGGTCGCTCTCTGGCTGTGGCTCGTCATACTGCAATTCTGCGTGCAGAATCAGCGCAGTCCCAGCTCCGTCGCTGAAGACACTATCAACAAGCCCTGGCGCCCCATTCCCGCTGGCCGTATGACCTCCGAGCAGGCGGACCTACTGTTATCAGGTACCAACATCGCTGCCGGGCTGCTGAGCTACTACCTCGATGTCATGCCCATCTTCTTGGTCTACGTGTGTTTCATCACCGCGTACAACGACTTCGGGGGCGGTAACAAGTCCGGTGTTGTCCGTAATGTGTTCTGTGGCGCGGGTTTCTCGTGCTACTTCGGCGGTGCGCTGAGCATTGCACTCGGTCCGCACGCTATGAGCGCTGCGGCATGGAATTGGACGTTCATGCTTGCTCTCGGTATTCTCGCTACTACGATTCAAACGCAAGAGTTTCGTGACGAAGTGGGCGATAAGGCTCGTGGGCGTCGTACGCTAGTTACTGAGCTGGGTCGTGAGCGCGCGTTCTGGACTGTCTTAGTGACGGTGGCGTTCTGGTCGCTGTACACCCCTCTGCACTTCTTCAAAGGCCGCTGGATGACTGCTCTTTTGCCAATGATGTTTGGTGGTCCTCTATTTGCTACAGCCGTGGAGGCTTACTATAAGGGCAGCAACATGCTGGATCGTAAGCTGTACAAGATCTGGTGTGTCTGGATGTTCAGTTTTTGCCCTCTGCCCTTGTTGGTTAGCAAGCTGGCTTAGCCTCGTACACCAAGGCCACGTTGATGTTCGTGAAAGTGATGGTTTTCGAATCCGTATCCGGCAGGGGTATATATCGTTCTGGGTAACTACAGGTCACTTGGCGCTGGCAGAGGTCTTACCAGCGTTTTTTTCAGGACTTCAAATTGGCAGTTGATAATTACCGCAAGACACCTCTCTCAAGAGGAAAATGCTTAACGCTTAGCGTATACAGCGTTAACCATTGTGGTCGAACTGCTGACCTCGTCTTCTTTTCTTTCATTTTGTTAGCGATTGAACCAATCGACGACGTCAAAACAACATCCTTCAAAGTCCCAGTTCAACCTCACGTATCTCATTCTTAGTCGCTCTTGCTGGTGTTCAGAACGACAGGTCGACGTCGCGTACGAGTTGTCCCAACAGGCAAACGTACAAGGCGTCGCACGACAGGAGGAGGTCTTCTGGACGATGCGGTTTGCCTGTTGCTGAAGGTAGTCAGAGGAGTGTCTTCATCGCTTGAACTTGACTCCACAACTGGCCTTCTCCTGAATCTGCTCGGTGAACTTATGCTGGCTCGAGACAGCCGCGCGGCTTTCCACTTCGAGAATACCGGCACCAGCGGCTCATCGTTCTCACTCTTAGACTCAACACCGGAGGTGTTCGAAGAATCAGTCGCGGATTCACCCTGCTGTGCTGTTCTCCATCTTCGCTTTTTCAATATAAGCGGTTCACCGTCGCTGCGATCACTGTCGTGTGGTACTGGCCTATCTCCAGTCCTTTGACCACCTCGAAGCGATACTTTGTCGCTGTAGTTCATGTCTGACGCCGAGGAAGGCTCCTGAGCATCTGATTCGTCTGAAGATACAGATCGCTTTCGGCTGGGATCCGAGGAAGTAGCCGCGAAAGGAGATCGTTGTGCCGCCCTCCAATTGGCCAATTTTGAAATGAGCGGCTCATCGTCGCTACCGTCGTCGCTACTAGTACTAATATCGCTGGCTGAAGAATCTGGCAAGCTGTCAACAGAATCACTGTCATCGCTGTCGTTCATTTTCAGACCATACGTCTGTCTCCTTCGGCCCTCATATAGCTTCCAATTTATCTCTTGCTCTCCCTGAGACTTTCCAGGTTTGTTCCTCTGCCCAGTCCTTACCCCCTTCAATGCCGCCCGTGCCTTTTTTACGTCCCCTTCCGTCGCATGCGGTCCAGCTTTGACGTGCGCAGCATCAATGCCATAGAGCCACTGAGCATCATGCAGCCCTCCGAAAGCGTGTTCGGTCACCTAATCTGGTCTTGGGACGCCAATCTACCAGAGTTCGTATGTGCCCCGGTCAGAAAAGCCGATGGCGGTGCGGGTCGCAATGCCCTTTTTGCGTACTTGACGCATTACACCAAGATGCTCTTACTCGTGGAGAGAAAAACGCATTGTCTGCATGACTGGTCTTCTCTGAGCTTGCTGGGCGCGAGTGTACTCTAATTCGGTCAAGATCCGATACAGAACTGGATCTTCCGCTTCGTCGACGACCTCATCTTCGGACAATTCTAAAGAAGGATATAATTGCAATACCTCTGGTTCCTGAAACCTGGCTGGTGCACTCTGGATTGGTCTGGTTGATGCATATGGCGGACTTGATAGCCCGTGATGAGCCCGTTGGTGCTGTGGATAGGTCTTCACCAAGGGACTCATTGACCGGGAGCGCTGCGACGACCTGAATTCTTCACTTGCTGTGCCTTTAGTCATTTTCAATGTTCTTTAGTATCGTGTTGAGTAGTTGTAAAGTGGGAGCGAAGTCGCTTCGCCCGCTGTGACGATGAAATATAGAAGGAATTCAACAATGGAACAAGGACGCTTTTGACTTGAGAGACATTGATGCACCGATCCCAACAGTGCCATTCAGGCAAGTATCTCTCGAAAGAGTTGTCTTTGTCTGTGATCCCGCTGTCAGTTCTAGGTCTCCTATTACCGGGCCGGTGCGTTCTGTGAGTTGCGAGGCTAGATCGCTCAGGTCGTTGCACTGAACTAAGTGTTGCCTCGAAACCCCTGTCATCGAGTAAGGTGCAAGACTTACGGGGGTTTCTGTCAATTTTATGGGCGGTGTATAAATGTAAGGTCTTTGATTGCGCATATGCTTTCCCCGCAGGCTGTTATCATGAGCTACGACTTGACTGTAACACCATTGTCTACATCATTAGAGCCCGAGCCCGGCTCCTCTGCATCAGCATCGGAGTTTTCCTGATCGCTCTCGACCAGCTCCTCTTGATCTCCTGATATATCTATGTCATCACCGACCTCGATACCGTCCTCATCGCTGCCAGTACTCTCTCCTTGCCCATCCTTGAGCTGCGCCTTCAACCCTTCAAGCACAGATCCCAATCTAGCCTTCAGATCCGGATTCCACACTTGGCTGATCTGTTTCTCCATCTCTTCAATCTTCGCCTGCAGCTCCTGCATAACCTTATCCTCGTCATCTTCTCCCTCGTCATCTTCATCGAATCCTCTCGGTCCACTATCGACCTCAACATTACCAAATGCTTCAGCAAACTCCCTCGCCATCCTAACATTCATAATAGCAAAAACGACCTCCTCTAGCCCCGGCCAGCTCTCAACCGCCTTTGGCCCCTTCTTCGCGTCTATCTCTTTACCAGCAAGCACCCTCCCCCAAGCCTCCGCAATATCCACAATCGGATTTCCATACGCGCCACACCCCCACGCACCAAGCACCAATTTTCTCACCCCCTTGTTCTCGGCAATCCTAAGCACAGCCCGCATTTTCCCTTCCACAACCCCGCGATCCTTCTTACTCAATCTCTTCACCTCGTCATCCTCGCCCTCCAGGTCCGGAAACCTCAACATCCCGGCGCTGATCACATCAACGTAGAACCTCTCTGCACTTCCCAGCTCTCCAGTACTGTCACCCAACGGCTCAGAGCCGCGGAAAACAAGAACATCGTGAGTAAAGACGCCGCCCAGCTCAGGAAGGCGGTAGAAAGATTCTTTCAAGGATGGTAGTAAGGTTGTGCGCGCACAGAGGAATTCCTCCTGTGATGTGGCGCCCAACAGGACGCCGCCGCCGGGTCGCAGTGGCGACGCCATGTTGAGGATACATACGTTTGGAGTCTTCTTGGCTGACTTGGCATTGATAGTGAGTGTTTTTGCGGCTGTGAGACTGTCGGTGGTGATGACCTTGACTGTACGTGGTTTGGGTGGCGACGTTAGGGGCTTCGGGTCGATTGTAAGGACAGATAAGTCTTTGTCCAGAGAGTCGTTGCGCCGCTTTCCGCTCTTCTTGGGTTTGCCTTTCGATGGCACTGTGTTTTCGTCGTTCACTTCCGGTCCGTCTTTTGCTTTTCGTCGACCCTGGCCTTTGCGTTTGACGTATGCGGCGCCTTCGCCACCATTGATGGTCTTCTCGATGTCGATGCTCGACACTGATCCGGGGTCTGCAATGAGCTCGCTACTGTCTGCACCGCTTCTGGCCTTTGGGTTCGAAGCGAGAATGGATGGCACGACTTTGTTGATAACGTGACGTGCTTGCTTTGCGCGGATGTCTTTGCGGATCGCGGGCGGTGCTAGACCTTGTGACTTCTCCGTCCGTCCCATACTTGAAGAAATAAGCTAACGTAGAACGAAGAAAATACTGATTGAGGGTCGAAAGGAATTGTTGTTGTAGAGTTTGTGACGTTGGAACACCATGATGGTCAACTCAGTAGATGTAAGATTCAGGTTGGGCAGTTTTAGCCGAGTGGGTCGTCACTCTTGTTATGCTCGAGGCTTTAAAGGGAAACACTGCAGACGCTGACGTAATTTGGGCATTTAAGTATATGGTGTTCGCTGCTGTACTAGTTACAGCGCGAAGGGGTATCATGAACAGAATGCCACCTCCGGTGGTGTCCACTACGCTACCTGTGCCTTCTGATACATATACGCAGCAACATCAATCACGTCCCCATCGTCGATTTCCACCGCAACTTCCCCCACGCGCCTCTCGTGCCTTTCCCTGTATTTATTCCTCGTGCAGACCTCCATCTCTTCCATTAATTTGGGCTGAAGCCCAGCAACAAGCACGCCTTCCACCCTCTTCCAACCCTGGAGGTTCTCCACATATTCATGGTACACGGCTGGTGTCATATTCTCTGCGATGGTTTCTGTAGCCGACCACTTGCCCCCAGGCGCTATGACACAGGCTAGGTGTATGGGGTTGGTCCAGCTGCAGCTCAGAAATATCGGCGGGGAGGTATTCACTATCGTATTATAGAGCTGCCTGCGTGACCAGGGAACCACAGGCGGAGGAGAGGGCGGGATGAAGGACTCGTAATTATAACAACATTTGGGGAAGGCCTGGAACCCAGGCGGGAGGTAGTCAGCACCGTCTGCCTCGACTGGATATTTCGGAGCGTCCAGAGACTGCGGTTTTGGCGGCGGGCTGGAAGTAGCCAACCCATTTTGGACGCTATCTGATCGAATACGTGGGTGCTGCGACTCTGCAGGGCTTGACGGAGGACTGGAGGCTTCCAGCTCATTATGAGCACCATGCACAGGACTTGAGGAGCGCGATCGTGCGAAATGAACCTTGGAATGTCTAGGAGGGCTTGGAGTAACGCTGTAGGCCTCGGAAGGGTCCTGGCTGACTCCAGCGCAGACCGTGCGAGCAGCCTCGGTAGACTGCGGGAGAGAAGACATTGTGTGAAATTGTAAAGTTGGAAGTTTCTGAATGTGTTTAATGTGTGATGGATGAAATGCTCAAGTGCCTCCTGAGGTGTATTTGGACTGCGGAATAATTCATGAGTGTCTAAACCTTGGTTTACCTTCGCGAATCATACTTCAGCCTGTAGACGAAGCCTACTACTGAGGACCTCCAAACCCTGGTATGGCCCTGAAATCAAGCACACTTCTGGTTCAAATACTGATTCGAACATTGGATGGCCCAACAAGTTATTGATCACAGAATACTCGTGGGTGTCGGCTCTTCTCCGATTATGTCCGAACATCTCTTGCCCCTACTTCACGCGTCCACTAAGCGCTCACACGTCTGCAATAACTGTTTTGACGGTCGCGACTGTTTCATGCAGTGCCATGGATGTACAGAGCCGCAATCGATGGTGATTGCTGGCACTATGCTGTTCTGAGCGAGGTGGCGTGCGGTGAGGCGAGCAGGCAGGCACCAGAGCAAACGCGTCAACAGGGCTGTTTCACACAGCAGCGTCAAGCCGTGATGCAGATAAGCATTTTTCGTTGCGATGACTGTTTTGCTCAGCGAATAGCGGGTGACGGTGAAAGTGGCACTGTGGTATTCTCGCGTTGCTCGCTCGGCTGGGTTTCCATGATGTAGTGGATTAGTGAATCGCTTCCTGGGCTTTCCAAAGGTTTCGATTTGGTGTTGCGGGAAGGCGCGCTAACAATCACTCGGCGTGGACCCACAACGCGCTGAGGCAACCTAGGCTGGAGCTTCACCGTCACCGACGCAGACCCGAGCTCTTACTTAAACTACCACGCCCGCCTGCACTCCACCTCATCATCCCCATCACCCGCCACACACCCCCGCCCACCTCTACCACGTCGCAGCTCTCGGCAGCGCTTTCCGCACCGCACATAACAACACTCTTGCTGCACATAGTCAGATAATCGCCATAATGTCTGCCGAGCCAGGCCACGCAACACAGAAGGCGGACCTGTCCAAGTAAGTTCGCCCGCCACAGTATACATGAAAATAAGACGCAGCTGCTAACAGCACACCAGGAACCCCTCAGGCGCCGAGCCAAAGGGCGTACGTACCGCTCAACATGATGCTGAGGTCACTGACACTGACCCGCCACAGGAAGATGAGATCGCCACAGCCATCCTCAAGAAGAAGAAGAAGCCCAACTCCCTGATGTAAGCAATACGAATATTCAGACCGAAATGGTATGCTGACCCTCGCAGCGTCACCGATGCCGTCAACGATGACAACTCGATCATCGCTCTCTCGAACAACACCATGGAGACGCTCCAGCTCTTCCGCGGTGACACTGTCCTGGTCAAGGGCAAGAAGCGCAAGGACACAGTCTTGATCGTGCTCGCAGACGACGACCTCGATGATGGTTCCGCACGGATAAACCGCGTCGTTCGGCACAACCTGCGGGTCAAGCACGGTGACGTGATCACCATTCACCCTTGCCCCGATATCAAATACGTACGTGTCTTGCCTGCTATCATGCCAAGCTCAATACTGAATACTCTCACAGGCTAAGCGCATCGCCGTCCTTCCTATCGCAGACACAGTCGAGGGCATCACCGGCTCATTATTCGATGTCTTCCTCGCCCCATACTTCCGTGAAGCCTACCGACCGGTACGACAGGGCGACACATTCACCGCGCGCGGTGGCATGCGGCAAGTGGAGTTCAAGGTCGTCGAGGTTGACCCCCCAGAGTTCGGCATAGTCGCACAAGATACCGTCATCCACTGCGAGGGCGAGCCAATTCAGCGCGAGGATGAGGAGGGTAACCTCAATGAGGTTGGTTATGACGACATCGGTGGCTGCCGCAAGCAGATGGCTCAGATTCGTGAGCTCGTCGAGCTGCCTCTGAGGCATCCCCAGCTCTTCAAGTCGATCGGTATCAAGCCCCCGCGTGGTATCCTCATGTACGGTCCTCCGGGTACCGGTAAGACGCTCATGGCTCGTGCCGTGGCCAACGAGACCGGTGCTTTCTTCTTCCTGATCAACGGTCCCGAGATCATGTCTAAGATGGCCGGTGAGTCTGAATCAAACCTGCGCAAGGCCTTCGAGGAGGCTGAGAAGAACTCCCCCGCGATTATCTTCATCGACGAGATCGACTCGATCGCCCCTAAGCGTGACAAGACCAACGGAGAGGTCGAGCGTCGCGTTGTCTCCCAGCTCCTCACCCTCATGGACGGCATGAAGGCACGCTCCAACGTTGTCGTCATGGCTGCGACCAACCGCCCCAACTCGATTGATCCCGCTCTTCGTCGTTTCGGTCGTTTCGATCGTGAGGTCGACATCGGTATCCCCGACCCCACCGGCCGCCTCGAGATCATGCAGATCCACACCAAGAACATGAAGCTTGGTGACGACGTCGACCTCCAGGTCATTGCCGCCGAGACCCACGGTTACGTCGGTTCTGATCTGGCCTCCCTCTGTTCAGAGGCTGCCATGCAGCAGATTCGTGAGAAGATGGATCTGATCGATCTGGACGAGGACACGATCGACGCTGAGGTCCTCGACTCGCTCGGCGTCACTATGGAGAATTTCCGCTTCGCGCTCGGCATCTCCAACCCCTCCGCTCTTCGCGAGGTTGCTGTCGTCGAGGTTCCCAACGTTCGCTGGGAGGACATTGGTGGTCTCGAGGAGGTCAAGCGCGAGCTCATTGAGTCCGTGCAGTATCCCGTCGACCACCCCGAGAAGTTCCTCAAATTCGGCATGTCGCCCTCACGCGGTGTGCTCTTCTACGGTCCTCCCGGTACCGGTAAGACGCTGCTCGCTAAGGCTGTTGCCAATGAGTGCGCTGCCAACTTCATCTCCATCAAGGGCCCCGAGCTGCTCTCCATGTGGTTCGGTGAGTCTGAGAGCAATATCCGTGACATCTTTGACAAGGCCCGTGCCGCTGCACCTTGCGTTGTCTTCCTTGACGAGCTCGACTCCATCGCCAAGTCTCGTGGTGGCTCTCAGGGCGATGCCGGCGGTGCGTCCGACCGTGTCGTCAACCAGCTGCTTACTGAGATGGACGGTATGACATCGAAGAAGAACGTCTTCGTCATCGGTGCCACCAACCGACCGGAGCAGCTCGACAACGCTCTGTGCCGTCCTGGGCGTCTCGACACGCTCGTTTACGTTCCCCTGCCCGACCAGGCCTCGCGTGTCAGCATCCTGAAGGCCCAGCTCCGCAAGACCCCTGTTGCTGCCGACATCGACATTGACTTCATTGCGTCCAACACACACGGCTTCTCCGGCGCCGATCTTGGGTTTGTGACACAGCGTGCTGTCAAGCTCGCCATTAAGCAGTCGATCGCTCTCGATATCGAGCGCCGCAAGAAGGCCGAGGCCGAAGGTACGGACATTGACATGGAGGACGAGGGCGAGGATGCTGTCCCTGAGCTCACCAAGGCTCACTTCGAGGAGGCGATGCGCTCTGCTCGTCGCTCGGTGACAGATGTCGAGATCCGCCGCTACGAGGCGTTTGCACAGTCGATGAAGAACACGGGCGGTTCGAGCTTCTTCCGGTTTCCCGATGGCGAGCAAGGGTCGAGTGAGCAGAACACATTCGGGGCATCTGGCGAAGACGAAGACTTGTACAACTAGGCGGGCGGTTTTTCTGGTACACGAATATTGATATGGGCTCATGACTGACGTGGTGACAAATCTGGGCTTTTCATGTCGCATATTCACACAGAATAGATGGCGAGTGATGGCGAGTAATTGTGGCGCGAAAGCATGTTGGAGCATGCGATGCGCATACTGAAGAAATGGTCAACGATGTGAAAGTGCTCAGTCCAAGTTTGTTCCAACGAGTTTTGAAGAATGCATGTTCAACGATGTGATTGCGGTGTTCTGATTGCGGTGTTCTGATTGCGGTGTTCTGATTGCGGTGTTCTGATTACGGTGTTCTGATTCCAGTGGTTCTAATCTAGTAGTTGATTCCAGTGGTTCTAATCTAGTAGTTGATTCAAGTGGTTCTAATCTAGTAGTTGATTCAAGTGGTTCTAATCTAGTAGTCTTGATTCAAGTAATTCTGATCTAGTAGTTTTGATTCGAGTAATTCTGATGTAAGTGCTAATCCATATCAATATCAACGAGTTCTCCACTGAACGAATGCATGTTCAACAATATCCAAGTGCTTGGTAATGTGCGTGTTTAGTAGTTCCAATCCAGTAGTTCCAATCCAGTAGTTTCAATCCAGTAGTTCCAATCCAGTAGTTCCAATCCAGTAGTTCCAATCCAGTAGTTCCAATCCAGTAGTTTCAGTCCAGTAGTTCTAACCCAGAAGTTCCAATCCAGTAGTTCCAATCCAGTAGTTCCAATCCAGAAGTTCCCATCCAGTAGCTCCGATGCAGCAACTCTAATCAAAAGCTAATCCATGTCAATATCAACAACCCTCTCCAACTCCCTCCTTACAACCCTACTCCCCTCGCGGACAACCAGATCAGGCACGCGCAGATCCGGGCCCGAAGCGCCGTCACCCGTGCCGGCGTCGTCGCGCATGCACTCTCGTATGCGGGCCATGGCCAGGACGTGAGCGTCGTGGGCCGTCGTCGCCTGGCCCGTGCGGAACAGCTCGGCGATGTAGGCGCGCAGCTGGGCTTGGAAGCCGCTGGTCTGCAGCAGCTGGGTCAGGGTGCCTTCTATGCTGCGGATCCCCCCGCTGCTGAGCAGGGAGCTGTAGATGCTGTTCCGCAGGGCCGAGGGTAGGGCCGAGGCTTGGGCGGGGGTCATGGGGATGGACATTTTTTCCAGTCGTGGGGTGCAGATGCCGGTGTGTTGCTGCTGGGTTGGGGGTTTGGTGGGTTGGGAGGCTTGGTGTTTGTGCGTGTCGCCGTGCTCTAGACAGTGCAGCTCTGCTTGGGAGGCTCAGTATTTGGTGTTTGGTGCTGGTGTTTGGTGCTGGTGTTTGGTGCTGGTGTTTGGTGCTGGTGTTTGGTGTTGGTGTTGGTGTTTGGTGTTGGTGTTGGTGTTGGTGTTTGGTGTTGGTGTTTGGTGTTTGGCGTTTGGTGCTTGGGGCTCAGTATTGGGCGCTTGGTGCTTGTCGACACGCAGTGCTCTAGACAGTGCAGCTGTTTGACGGCTTGATACCAACACGTGTTGGCACAAGGTGCTCGCAACGGTGCCGGTCGAGACAGGCGGTAGTACGTGGGATCCTGGAGATCGGCCGCGCTATTCTTGGGCGGCGGATGGAGTCAGTCGCTGTTTGGTTTGACGGCCGAACGGTCTGGCGTGGTTTGGTGTCGCGCACGTGCGCACAGTCGTCGATCAGGGAGCTGCGGTGGTCCGCCGAGTTTTGATCAAGGGC
Organism: Didymella exigua CBS 183.55; assembly: GCF_010094145.1. Lineage (NCBI taxonomy): Eukaryota > Fungi > Ascomycota > Dothideomycetes > Pleosporales > Didymellaceae > Didymella > Didymella exigua. The sequence continues at coordinate 113,995 of NW_022984776.1, read as the reverse complement.
CGTCGCTGTAGATCCTCCTGGAGGAAGTGGAGGCCCGGCCAAGGCTGCGGCTCCTGTGAGGTTCTGCGAGGTGATGCAGCCGCGGTGTTGGGCGTAGTCCCGGAACAGCGCTTCTTCGAGCAGACGCAGGGACCGCCACAGGACTCGGAGATGAAGGCGGAGCCAGGGTACGTAAGGGAGGATTGCGACAACAGACGGTCCGTTGCAGCAGCGGACCGCGCAGCAATGCTCGGTGTTGAGTACAGAAGCAGGCGTTCGGTGTGGCTTGGGCTATTGGTCAATGAACATCACCGGTCGGGCTTTGCCGCATCGGTGGCCTCGCTAGCCGCGTTGCCGGCATGGGTTGGCCTGGAGAAGGTTGGGGCTGCGCCGTGTCGGCATAACCAGCTTCAGAGGACAGCCTGGACAGCCCGGACAGCCTGGACAGTCCAGCCCGAGCAGCGCTGCACCGCCCTGCCCGCCCGCCAGCATCTCGAGCACCTCGAGCACTTTGAAGCGCTCCCCGCCGGCGCAGCACGACTATCGCCCACTGCAGCACGACTATCGCCCACTGCAGCACGACTATCGCCTACTGCAGCACGACTGTCGCCCGCCTGCAGCACGACTGTCGCCCACTGCAGCACGACTGTCGCCCGCCTGCCGCCCGCCGCCGTCGCTGTCGCCGTCCGCCGCCCCCGCCGCGCGACGCCTCGCTCCCGTCTGCCAGGCCTCGCAGCCGCCGCACCACGACGCCTGTCCGCGCTGCCCGCTGCCCGCTGCCCGCCGCCCGCTGCCGACCAGCCCACGGCCGCAGACGACGGCGAGCGAGCGCCTTCCGCGAGGCCACGCCGGGGCACCGGCCGCCCGCCAGCATGGCGTACACGTCCAAGTACCACGACGACTCGGACGCCGACGACGAGTTTGAGCGCACCGCCTGGCAGCAGCGCGACCTGCAGCCCGCCGAGTACGAGAGCTCGCCCACCAGCTCCGGCCCGCTGAGCACCGAGCACACGCCGACCACCTTCACCCACCGCCGCGACAGCCGCAGCAGCCCGCCGGGCCTGATTGTCGACTGGAGCGCCGAGCAGGTTGCCGACTGCATCGGCGACCTGGGGCTCGAGCAGTACTGCGACACGTTTGTCGACGAGGGCATCTCGGGCGACGTGCTGGTCGCGCTGCAGCACGCCGAGCTCAAGGAGATGGGCGTCGCCAGCGTCGGCCACCGGCTGACCATTCTAAAGGCCGTCTACGAGATCAAGGTCAAGCAGAAGGTGCCGCTGGAGCCGGACGACTACATCCCGCTGTGTGAGTCCTGCCCTGCCGTCTCCCATTGCCCCCGCTGACTGTGGCTGCAGCCGCCGACACGTCCGCCCAGGAGGCCCCGCCCACCCAGGACGACTTCGCCAAGGTCATCCGCGTCGTGCAGGCCCGCGACGAGCGCATCCACACGGCCGAGAGCGAGCTGCGCCACCTGCGCGAGGACCTCGGCCGCGTCATCGACGAGAACAAGCGCCTGCGCGAGGAGATCCTGCCGCTCGTGCGCATGCTCAAGGAGCAGCAGCAGACGCTGCCGACGCTGCCGACGCTGCCGACGACCCACGAACACGTGACCTCGCCGCCCGCCACGGCTGACGCGCGCTCCGGCAGCAGTCTGTCGCGTAAGTTCTCCACCAAGAAGCTGTTCCTCGGCTCCGCGCCCAAGAACCCGTCGCCCACCATCCAAGAGCACCGCGCTCTCGTCGACCACGCCTCGCTGGACCCCTCGGCCGCCGCAGTCGCGGCCTCTTCGCACCTCACAGCCTCGCTGGGCGCCGCCTCGCAAATGTCGCCCAACTCCATCGCCCAGCCCTCGCCCACGTCGCCCGCATACGCCCAGGGCCGCCCCCAGTACGCGCGCCCGGAGATACCGCGCAGCCACCAGGACCACGACAACACGCAGAGCTGGGCCTACGCCGACCAGGTCGCCGCCAACCGCGACCCCCGCGCGACCCCCGGCCTCCCGTCTGCCCGCTCCATGGGCCGCTCGGCCCCCACGCCCACGCCCGACGACCGCGACCGCGACCCTCCGCTCTCCGGCGGCTCCGCTTCCAACACGCTGCAGCCGTCGTCGAGCTCGCAGCAGGCGCCGTCGTCGAACCCGCAGGTCGAGATCTTCAAGTCCTTCCGCGTGTCCATTGACGACCCGTGTCACAAGGTGCTCCCTGTGGCGCTCAAGAAATACAACATCACGGCAGACTGGCGGCAGTACGCCCTGTACATTGTGCACGGCGATCAGGAGCGCTGTCTGGGCCTGAACGAGCGGCCTCTGATCCTGTTCAAGCAGCTGGACAAAGAAGGCCGAAAGCCCATGTTCATGCTGCGAAAGCACGCCGCGCCAGAGCAGGGCCACGTCAGCACAGTGGGCGGCAACGACGTCCGCGCCGTCCCCCCAAACAGCGGGTTCGGATGGGACAGCCAGAATCGCGGCACGCCGCTGCCTGGCGGCGTGTTGTAGCACAATGCACCGCGTGTAGGCGCACAATGCACCGCGTGCTGGCGCACAATGCACCGCGTGTTGGCGCACAATGCACCGCGTGTTGGCGCATAGCATACCTTTGGCGGCTGGCATGTTTCCCCGGCGTTTTGGCGCTGGCCTGCAAAATCATTTACCTGGCGTTTGGGAATCCTTCGTTTCGACTGCGCCACTTGTTCACTTCGCTTCTTGCATGTTACGAGTACGGATTGACGGCTTTGGGGAGAGAAAATAGGACATGGATCGGATACGGACGGATTGGCTCGTTGGTCTTGGTCTTGCGCTGCGGTTATCGATATCGGCCCCGAGCGAGCGGCGCATGTACTGTGTGTACTGTATGTACTGTGTGTGCTGTGTGTGCTGTGTGTGCTGTATGTGCTGTATGTGCTGTATGTGCTGTATGTGCTGTATGTGCTGTATGTGCTGTATGTGCTGTATGTGCTGTATGTACTGTATGTACTGTATGTGCTGTATGTGCTGTATGTACTGTATGTACTATATGTACGCACTTTGGCGAGCGACTGGCCGTGTTGGGGGCTGTAAATGCAAGAGTACACGACACACCCAATGCACCGACATGAAGTTTCAAGCGTGGGTTGAGACGGCTGCAGATACGTCCGAAGAAACTGCACATAACGCTACGTCCGAAGAGACTGCACATAACGCTACGTCCGAAGAAACTGCAGATGACGCCACGTCCGAAGAACTGCAGATACGTCTCCGAGCAACCGGAGTCAGATACGCCACGCACGGTTGGCTGCAAGCGCTTGACGAGTTGAAACTCGACAGCGTTCGATAATCGACGGCTAGCGAAGTGCGGAGATGCGGTGGGGAAAGCAGATCGCGACTCTTCTCTCGGCCTTATTGTGGGCGCCTTCATCGTCGCTGGCTAGTCGGTGACTCCAACCCCGTTTCTCCACAGCTATCGAACTGGCTGCTCAGAGTGTACCGTATGTCTTAGTCGCCTGTCACAGCGCCCGGCAAAGCCGCTAGAGCGGACTGACTTGATCCATTACCTGTTCGAGCCTAGCACTTGCCCGCATAGGTTTAATCCTTACTTTGTTGGGTAAGCGCGTGAGCGTGAGGTCGAAATTGTCTTGATTGCTGGCAAGGCTGCCGGCGATGGCTACTTCCTGCGGGACTCTACGACTCATCGATTATCACGCAATATTGTCACAAGCATACACGGTGGCACATGGCTCTCGCACATAGCTTCCAGATCTCGTAGTCATGATCCTCACGTAGCTGAACAAGACGGTACGCGCACATGTGATCAATCCATGTGCATTCACGCCACACCTTCTGTCATTGGTAACGCACTCAAGCGTTACCGAAGCAATGCATGGATGAGGCACAAGCAGGCCACTCATTCGACGGTAGGTAGTCCGATCGCAGACGCCATCTGGAAGGCGAGCTGGGATTTCTCCAATGGCTACGGTGAGGAACATACACATTCGAAGCCCGGCAAGGAGGCACTACCGGGTAATATCGAGGGACTGAAGCATGTGCGTTTGAGCCGCCTCCATGCCCAGAGCACGGTGGAATCAAGAATTCTTGTCGGTCCAGCCACCCGCCTGCGGGCAGCACGGAGGCTGAAAGCCGGGACGCTGACTGGCTGTTGCCAGGGTGGCGCTGATTGTGCATGAACCCATGCACGTCGAGACATCGGTTTGTCTTTGAAGCTGTGGGGAATTCGCACCCTAAGGGCAATGTTGGTACCTGTCATCCAGGTCAACCGAGAACACTCTCAGGCATTGATAGACAGGTAGCGGCGGGCACGACCGCCAGCGAACAGAGCGCGATACCGTGCGACATCGAGATCGGGCGGTAGTTGTGTGGGGTCAATTGAAACTGCAAGAATGGAGCTGCCGCAGCTGGGCACGTGTTGTGGTTACGTCTTGGGACTCCGATGCCCACTCATTCGGCGTGAGCTAGCAAAAGTGGGCCCCGCAACTTCCACCAACCGCATTCAAGGCCCTCGCCACTATCCCCGCGCTTTTGGCTGCTAGGGGCATCTGGGGTCTGGGGATGCGGTCCTGGCTAATGTATTTTGCCGTAGCTCGACATCTTTCACTGCCCTTCTGGAAGCCCTGCGCGCCTGCAAGTTCTGAGATGGGCGGGCTGACGTTGAAGACAAGACTTGCCCAGAAAGAGGCTTCTTGTTCCTGGCCTTGCGGCGCTGACAAGCAATATGCAAGCCTTGATGCTCCGATCACTCAAGAGATCAGCGCCAACGAGTGGACAAGACCTCCAACAACATGTCCGGCTTGTCACACCGCAAGACCGACGTGACAATGGGACCACTGCGACCTGAACGTTAGGACCAGACCATAAGCGCCGTCCAGCCAAATGGATCAATTACACGCCTCTTTGAGCCTTCTGCCGTAGTCTTGTCCCAAAATGATCCGCCTGCCGCGCAGAGTGCTCGGGGCCACGCGGTTGTATTGCAGAAATTAACCGGTCCGCCCAGCCGTTACAATGCAGCTAACGGTCACCTCGCGTTAATGTTAGTATGAGGATGGAACACATATATGAAGCGTCCCAGCATCGCAAATGACCCAGGCTCAGCTGCACCCGGCCCACGCCCGGTACCTCGACAGTCTATATATCCCAGCTGCCGTGGAGCTGATTCTTCAGCCCCGACCCCCCTTCATTTAAACGGACAACGATCATTCACCATGAAGAAGTTCGGGCCCAAGATGGGCGCTGTAGCCAACAAGTCGGCTGATCTCGAGATCGCTCAGGCTGAGGCTCCTCACCTGGCACGAGTCGACTGGAAATCCGACCCCGGTCTCAGGAAGCTCTACTTCTGGGCTTTTATCATCTGTATCGCCTCCGCGACCACAGGCTACGATGGGTATGGGATTTCACAACAACCTGATAGGCGAGTTGTGCTAATATGCAATAGATCCATGTTGAACAACCTGCGTATCCTCGAAAGATGGACGACCTACTTCAACGACCCCAAGGAGTCCACTCTCGGTCTCCTGACAGCGCTTTACTCGATCGGTTCCATTGCCTCGCTTCCGGTCGCTCCCTTCATTGCCGATCGCTTCGGCCGCAAGTGGGCTATCGCTATCGGATGTGCTATCATGATTGTTGGTGCTTCCGTCCAGGCCGCCGCAAAGAACCTCGACTACTTCATGGGCGGGCGTTTCCTGATGGGTTTTGGCAACTCCCTTGCCCAGCTCTCATCTCCTCTGCTGCTTACCGAGCTCTGCCACCCTCAGCACCGTGCTCGTGTTACCGCCGTCTACAACTGTCTGTGGAACGTCGGTGCCATCATCTGCACCTGGTTGACCTTCGGCACTAAGCGCATTGAGAGCGACTGGTGCTGGCGCATTCCCGCTCTGACCCAGGCCTTCCCCTCCGTCATCCAGTTGACTTTTATCTGGTTCATCCCAGAATCTCCAGTAAGCCTTGCTTTGTCGTATCGTTTTACGCCTTGCTAATGGGTCGTGTAGCGTTGGTTGATCTCCAAGGAGAGGTACGACGAGGCTCTTGCCATTCTCGGCAAGTACCACGCCAACGGCGACATCAACAACCCCACCGTTCAGTTCGAGTACCAAGAGATGAAGGAAACTATTCGCCTCGAGTTCATGTACAAGAAGACTTCCTCTTACCTCGACTTCTTCAAAACCAAGGGCAACCGGTACAGGCTCATGCTCATCGCATCTCTCGGTCTCTTCTCGCAGTGGTCTGGCAATGGTCTTGTCTCCTACTACGCGACTGATGTCTACAAGTCCATTGGTATCACCGACGGCGACACCCAGCTCGGCCTCAACGGTGGTCTCACGATTCTCTCGCTCATCGTCTCTGTTTCCTGCGCTCTTCTCTGCGACAGGGTCGGCCGTCGCCCGCTCTTCATCGCTGCCACTGCCTCCATGTGTCTGACCTTTGTCATCTGGACAATCTGCTCTTCGCAGCAGGAGGCTAAGCAGAGCAAGGCTGCTGGTCAGGCTGTCATTGCTATGATTTGGATCTACTCTGTTGCCTACGCTCTTGCCTGGTCTGGTCTGCTCATTGCCTACACCGTCGAGATCCTGCCCTTCAAGATCCGTGCCAAGGGCCTCATGATTATGAACCTGTTCGTCCAGGTTGCTCTGACTATCAACCAATACGTCAACCCCTACGGTTTCGAGTTCCTTCACCCCACCTGGAAGTTCTACACCATTTACGCTGTAAGTGAATCCTCATTGCAATCCACGCAAATGCACCTGCTCATCGTGAATAGGCCTGGATCTTCCTCGAACTCATCTTCGTCGTCTTCTTCTACGTCGAGACCAAGGGTCCCACTCTCGAGGAGATTGCCAAGATCTTCGATGGTGATGAGGCCGAGGTTGCTGTCGTCGATGCCGACAAGATTGGCCAGGATGGCTTCACTTCTGGCTACGAGAAGGAGGGAGACGTCCACGTTGAGTCTGTCAAGCACTAGAGGGCTGCTGTTTGATAAGGGGGCGGTGCCGTGACTAGCTTCGTGACATCCTGCCTGCTCTAGCTTGCACAGTTCGTTTTGCTTCGATACTCAATAAATCATTGCGTTCACCGCTTGAGGCAACAAATTGCATCCGAACTCCACACTTCGTTTTGGCCAGCTATGCACAATCTGCCTACGGACAACCACACACTTGAAGTTTCCCATATTGTTGGGTGTTCCTGACGTTTTGCGTCATCGATACCTTCCGGTCTGTGGGTCACGAAAGCAAGCAGAGCGAACTCCCGAGCAGGCCTACCGATTTTCGAGATGGGGCAGTACATACGCAAATAGACCCTGCCATCATCGATCGGAGGTGCAAATTTCCAACCAGATTATTCGATCCACGAAGTCTCGGGCTGAGATATCGACAGCTCAGTACATATAAGTACTCTGGCCACTCCATATTGCCTCTAACGCCTATTGCTGATAATATACCCCGCCTTCTCACCAATAGCATACATCGTACTCTGGATGTGCTGACTAGGCACAAGCGGAATGATCGACGCATCAACAACGCTCAGCTTCTCCACGCCATAAAACAGCAACTCATTCGACACACAACCACCAAGCTCCTCCGGCATCATCGGGCAGCTACCACTAGGGTGGCTCAGCGTAGGCCAAAGCGCACCGATCTCGACAACGCGGTCGATGATCTCGGCATCAGTCTGGTACTGCGCTCCAGGACTCGTCTCGACGGGTGTGAACCGCGAAACCTCCGGGCGCGCCCACACCTGGCGGATGTAGCGCACACAGGCGGCAAGCATGGACTTATCGAGCGGGTTAGTCATGGCGTTGTAGCGGATCTGAGGGGCGCCCTGGGGGTTGGCGGGGTTGATGGCGATGGTTCCGCGGGACAGGGGGCGCTGGAGCGCGACGAGAAGACCGCTGCCAGCGGCGGGAATGCCGTACTCGACGATACCTGCTTTGGCGTTGGAGTAGAGGCCGGCGAGAATCTTGCGCTGAGCGGCAACGCCAGCGAGAAGCTTCTTGCTGCCCGTGTAGATGGCAGGAAGATAGGCATTGGTGGCTTGGGCGGTGACTTGGGAGGAGATGTTGGCGTAGCTAGCAGGTGCGACCTCAGGGAGGGGGATGAAGGCAAGAGAATTTCCGCGAGCCTGAGTAAGAGGTCCGGTCTTGTTGCTGGTGTACTGCGCCCATGCCGATGCGTTGAATACAGGGTCAGTAGAGAGCGAGGTAGGGTTGGGGTCGCTCATGTTGGAGACGCTGAAACCCATGGCTGTGTATGGGTGATCTTGGAAGTTGGAACCCACTCCATCGTGCGCAAGCTTGACCTGGATGCCAGCAGCCTGTAGAACCGATTTGGGGCCGATACCGCTGAGCTGAAGAAGCTTAGGCGTGTTGACCGCACCAGCTGCGAGAACGACTTCGCGCTTGGCGTACACTGTCTTGGTCTTTCCTGTCTTCTTGTCGGTGACCTTGACACCACGAGCAACGAGTCTCTTGCTGCTGTTGGTGTCGAATACAAGCTCATTTGCAACAGTCTCAAGCAAGGTGTGCAGGTTGGAGCGGTTGGCGATTGTGTCGTAGTAGGCAAGACGAGCATGCGTTCTCTCACCAGTCTTAGGGTTCATTGTGTTAGGGTACCACGATGACCCGGCATTGTCACCATTGTTACCATCCACGAGATGACGTGCGCCCTGGCCATCGAATGCTGCCCAGTAGCTCTTGAGATCTGGGTACTGAAAGTCGGCGATACCAAGCTTCAGTGGGCCTGTGCCATACGCCGAAGGATCCCAGGTGATATTGAACTCATCAACCAGCTTCTGAGGAGGAGCAATAAACTCAGTTCCTGTTGTAAGTTAGTCTCGATAGTTGGCTTGTTGATGCTTACATCTTACCTTTCTTGAAGAATGGGTAGAGGCCACTCCACCCCCACCCTTTGTTGCCCAACGCCTCCCATGCATCGTAATCAGCAGCAGAACCGCGGTCGTACATCATTCCATTGACAACTGCGATGCTTAAGTTAGTCTGTTAGTGCGATAAGTGGCCTCGAGACAACGTACCAGAGCCACCACCAAGGACTTGAGCAACCCGGGTGTTCCATGTCTTGTTGTTCAGAGCAGGCTCAGGCTGGCTGACATAGTCGGTCCACAGCAATGATGTGTTCAGAGCATATGTTGCACCATATGGCAGGCGAACGTTAGGATTGTCGTAAGCACCACCAGCCTCGATGACAAGAACAGACTCTGGAGATAGTCAGCATGATGTTCCTTTCCGTTTAAGCATGTAGTAACCCACTCTTCGTGTCTTCGGTCAGGCGGTTGGCAACGACCAACCCAGTGACTCCACCTCCTACGATGACATAGTCATATGTATCTGATGCCCTGGCTTCAATCCCAGCCAGAGAGTCGCTTGGGAGAGCAACGGACATGCCCAAAATCTGAACCGCAACAGCATAACGAGTGAAGGAATGCATCTTTAGCAACCACAAGACACCAACAATGAACGAATGACTGGATGAGGTCGCAAATGCGATTCCAGTCACTCCTGCCGGCCGTTGCGGACGTTATGAACATATAGTTGCCACGAGGTCGAATAATCTCCTATTGATGCATGGTTCGGTACTGGCTGGGCCGTAAAGGCGCCCGCAGCCTGCGTGTTCTAGCTAGTAGAGCATGAGGGCACGCCTGCTCGAATGCGTAGATTGCGAGATTGCATGGTATGATAGGATCCACAACGCGGCTCGGCTCTTGCAGGGGTCATACCGCCCGCTGCGGCGCCCCATGCTCGTACGCGTGGTTCCAGCATCGTGGGGCAAAGCGTCTCGAGAGATTACTGGCCTCCCGTCGCTGCTTTGGACGGCTCTTTATCTTGCACTATTCGTCGCCTGGTCATCGTTGCAATGTGTGACACGTGTGCTGTAATGTGTGTTGAAGTGCAACCCACACGAAACGGCCCGACTCGCTCTCGTGGGCACTCAATATTATTGTGGATGTCAAGAAAAAGAATCCTTTCTGTTCGGGAGATCAGTTCCTAGATGCGGCGTAGTTGCTCAAGCTCTGCAAGCGTTCCAAGACCTGGCCATCCCACTTTCTGGTCTAAATATCTACCAATGCGCCGGTTCTATGCCAGATCGTCGCTGCATACACTAGAAGACACGATGGAAGGTAGCATCGTCGTACCTAATGGATGGCAAAGACCCCGGAGTCATCTATCCGGCATCTCTGCTGTTTGCTCTCAAATTCGGCAACTTCCTCCCTAATGTTTCTTCCGGCTGCATGACTCTTGGGAATGGCATCTCCGATGTTCACTACACCCCACGAGTCAACATTATCCGTGTCCAGATGTCGACCTCGCGATCCCGCTCCCCTGTGGCGTTCTCGGAGGAAACCCTGGTCTTCTACCAGCTAAACGTTTCATATCAGTCACGGAACGTGCCTTCGCTGGTGTTATCCGCTGTCGGGAGCCTGTATCGGGCTAAGGTCTTCTTCACGTGGGATACCAATGTGCCATCGACCATCGAGATTCGGTGATGATGGCTCAAATGGGTTTGCTGGACGCGTGTAGGTAGAAGAGAGCAATCGAAAGCACAGAAACAATCGTACGAAGTTGTGAAGCTGACCACCGCAATACAAGAGAGCTTCGCTAACGCTGCGTCTTCGAGATTTTTTCGGTGAAGTGCTGTCCTTGAAGTGATCAATTGCGTACCATGATGTTCGTTTCCCATAGCGGTCCTGACCGTCTGACTCGAGACGTCTAGTGATTGGGAAGAAAAAAGAAAAGGTCTCCGCTGTCACAGTAATAATCGGCGATACTCTCGGGTGCAGGTACGCGCGGATCAACGGCTTGTTGGGGAGGGTCGAGCCAGAAAAAGATGAGAGTCATGCGAAACAGACCCTAGACGTGCCCTCTTGGCTGCATATCGCAGAGAAGATTGCCTGCAGGACTGGAATTAGGGATACCTACGTGAGATGTCGTTATGAGTAAGATACTTCTTGTGTCGCTCTCATCGCTCCGTTCACCTGGAATTTTGGGCCCACTCGGCCTTTGTTCACTTTGACGCAGTGTTCGCTTGAGATCGTCCTGGGCATATCAGATCCCTCACCCAGTAGCCAGGATGGCGGATACACAGCAGGAATGGCCGGATCGAAGGAACCAGATATTAGGGACAACCATCAGCATCGGTATTCTCAGCACAGCGGTGCTACTTTGGCGGGTCGTATATGCGATTCAGAACAAACGTAAGCTGTTGTTCTGCGACTATTTGCTAATCTTCGCGGGGGTAAGCTTCAAGTCGTACGAAGAGAAAACAGCACTGACCAATACATAGATATTGAACCTGACAACGATGGGTCTTCGTTTTCAAACCACCGCCTTGGCACAAGGTCGACACATCGCTGACCCCTCGATTAAGAAGCCCGAGGATCTCCTGGGGTACAGCTACCATGTCTGGGTCGGGCAAATTATCAACCTGATGGGGGTCGCCGTTCTAAAATTCTCGATCTGCGCATATCTACTGGCTCTCAAGTTCTCTAAGGTCTACACGGGTATCGTGTGGGCCTCGATTCTCATGGTCGCGGTTTTCAACTGCATCCTACCATGTATGGGTCTGCTGAACTGCGTCCCTTTCGAAGCCAACTGGAACCGTAGCGTAACAGGCCATTGCTGGTACAAGGGACATACGGTCTTGACGTATGCGCAGGGTGTTACCAACATCATCACGGATGTCGTGTATGTTGTGGCACCAATTTTGTACCTTTCGGCTATCCAGCTGGCAAGGCGGACGCAGTGGGGTCTCAGGATTGTCTTTATGCTGGGTCTAATGTGGGCATTCCGGACAGATCTAGCGGCATGTAATAGTGAGCTGACTTGAGCCACAGAGGAACCGTGTGTTCGATATTCAAGACTATAGAGCTAAGTGCGCTCAAGAAGACCAAGGACCCAACCTGGGATGGCGTGAACTTGACGATCTGGAGTGCGACAGAGCTCTCAGTCGGCATCTTAATCGCGAGTCTGCCACCTCTGCGAAAAGTGTTCGACAAGATGTTTCGCAGCATGCTGTCGTCGACGTTCATAACGAGATCGAAGACGCCAAGAAGTATACCACTATACAACGTCAGCAAACCCTACAGCAAACCGATGGGTCGCTCTACCGCAGACAATGATGACGATAGTGAGAAGGACATACTGCCTGGGAATGCCGATAGCGGCATTACGAAGACGGTGGTACACGAAGTTACGAGCGCAGAAAGAAGTGATGGTGTGCAGGCCCCCAACAGGGCTCACACCACGTATGGGAAGATCGGTGGATAAAGCTGGATTGTGCTCTCCCGGGGAGGGATGGAGCGGTATACTCTGGCGCTATGTTACTAGATAATCGCGGTGTTTGCTGCATTCCAGTCCAACATTTGGTTTGTCGACCGGTAGTCCTGCTTATCGGATACGTCACCGGGACCGAGCGATGGTATGCATCGTATGTCACACGTCTGTCTACATGACTGTCTGCTTTTCAAATAATGTGCTAATACTTACAACGTCAATGCGCCTGCTCTATGCTCAACGCTCAAATCCAATAAACGTGCGGGGTATCTCAAAGTAAAGTCGCGAGGAATTGTAGTGGTCCTGTGGAATCAGACAAAAACATGCCGCAAACGAACAACTGCTCAGCAGTTAGTCCCTTGGTGGTGCAGGGAGAGCTTTGCTCGCAGTGCTCATTGTGTCATCCTTGCCCAGCATGGCTTTGACACGGTCGAGCCTGCTGACGGCCTTCTCCAAACGGTCCAGCCGTCCCATCTTATCCCTGTCCTTCTTTTCAAGGAGCTCTATCCGCTGTTCCAGCTTCGCTCGTGCTCGTCGCTCCTCTGCCACCATCTCGTTTGCTTGCGAGAAAAGGGTCACACTCAGCTCTTCAATCTCCGAATCTACTGTGCGCACTCTGTCTTCCGCCTTCGCTCGTAGTGCACGCTCGCGCTCGAGCTCATGCAAAAGATCGGGATCGGGATCTGCTCCAGCAGGCACAGGCCGCACGGTCGTCGAGTCTACAGGCGGCGCGGTAGTCGAGTTCACGGGCGACGTCAGTCTCCCAGTGAGGAAGGAGAACCGGGACTGTGACCTGGCGTGAGTGGGCGTTGTCGTCGGTGGGCGGTTGTCTGGGGAGGAATAATTAACTGAGTCCGAGGTGTTGCTGCGTACTGGCTGGCTGTTGCTGGACGGCGCGATCTTCAGTGTGCGAATCTGGTCTTCGTAGTCGGTACACTTGTTCACTACACGAAGCGTGAGCATGCTGAGGCAGATGATGGAGGCTGGTCCACTTCGTGAACGTACCGGCAGCTGTCGCTTTCTCCCTTAGCACCTCCATTTGCGCTTGCAGTTCTCTGATAAGCCTCGCAGCGTTTCCTGTGCCCTCAAAGTCAAGTGCGACAAGTGTGCCACATGACGGGCAGCTGTGCGCGGTGCTGGCAGCCTGGGCGTTGCGTGTCGATGATGCTAGCTCTGAGGGTGGCTGTATTTCGACTGACATTTCTCGAACACTTTAGCTCTGTCTTGGTCGTAATCTTTGCCTTAGACTTTCGACATTCCGTGTTTGAAGAACTAGTGAAGTGTCGTGTGCGATGTGGAGAGTGCATCACAGACAGGGATGACGGACATCGAGGTTTCATGCAGGGGTGAAGTCCGCGCCGGGCTAGCGTCCGCCCCCACCTTGCATTCACGTGCAGAGTCCTCCACGTCGAGCTGCGCATCTCTTCAACAATGTCCGATCTCAAGTTCTCTACTCGCACACGTTGTTGTTGAAGCTTTACTTTGCTTGCGTGTTGCAGAATGGGTCGCATCCGCGGGGAAAGCAGGCGAAGACGAAAAATAGGGTGGCTAATCGCCCTCCAGGTATCAGCTGAACACTTTGGAAGATACTTGTTCAGGAAACCAGGCATCGCTACAGTAAGGCGAGCTGTTGTCATGCCTAAGTATGCACGAAAGCCATGGCTGAGCTGAGAGTAGCTTTCGAACAGCATATATGAACGTGGATTTCTGCCTTTCATCAGCAACTCAACTTCCGGAACAACACAACGCTCCTGGAAATGATTCTATCCCGGGGTCAACGGGTACCTGCATTATTGGTACTACCGCTAGTGCTAGCTACCGAATATCGAGAGCCGAACAACCTTTTCCGCACCGGAACCAAATGACAATGTAGACCCTTTCAAATACTCCAATCACATCCCCCCCTACCATTCTACATGTTGTTACGTCAGCCGTCGAACCAGACTTTGTGTGCAACCTCAATGGCCGTCTCTACAAGTAATATTCATGATGGAGAAAATCACAGCACAAGAAGCACAGATGATAGGATGGATACCAATGGTCACTCATAAGCGGCTTCAACGCAAAGACTATACTCGTGGTCATTCCTGATCAAGCAAGTGAGCGCTATCGGTGGGTTGTAGGATTGCAAAAAATCCTCCATGGCACAATCGTTCAATGGGAGACGAATTATGGCTCTGACATACGTAGCTACCGGTTGTCAATGGAACGAATTCTTCGGTAGATCATTAGAATGGACTGTGCTGAACCAATTGACTGTGTTGCTAGCTCATGAACCCTGAGTGGACGACTCTGCACTGAACCAGAAGACGAAAGTAGACCTGACGCAGAACCAGAAGACGAGAGAAAATTGCTCGATGGTTCAATTCACCTGTAGCCTATGGGAAGTTCCTTCGGAAACACCCAGCTCAGGCTGCCGCCAGAGTCATTTGGTTCATGTGAACATACTCCCACGAAGCTGTAAAATTCGAATTCTTGGAACTATATGAACATCTGCCCTCTCTCCGCGCTGAATACCATCCGGTTCTTCGAAAAATGGCAGATCAGGGTTCCGATCAGCAACAAGTCTGAATAACCACTTCAGCAACTTCCAGGAAAAGCTCACCACAAGCGGTAAGTCTATTCGTACGAGCACCATTGTTGCGACTAACACTCTTCAGAACACAGCTTCAGTCACAATGTCTATGGCATTTGAATTTCCCCCTGTCATCGGATGCAGGAATCATAAGGAGAAGAGCCGTTACTTGCGTGCTCAACCGAGACGACGAGTAAATATGCTTTGCGATTATGCGCAGAGTACTCGCTTGGAGAATGATGACCTGTTGGCTCTTGGTATCGAGAGTGTCAGGGAATTCTTCAATGGTCAGCTTCCACCAGGCTGTTACCGCAACGATCGAGGTTTTTGGTTCCGGGTCACTGGTTCCGGAGAGCTGGGCAGGGTTCAATGGAGTCGGCCAAATGGGCAACGCGTCTGGTTTGCTGGACAAGTACCAGGTATCCCTCCTCCGCAGCTGCCCCGTGAGATGCAATTTGCGCCTGGTGAATGGAGAACACAAGAGGGTTTCCCCTCCTTTCACCATGCCGCTCCACAACCTCGGCTCGGCCACCGTTCGCCGGCAAACTTTTTCTACTCTGCAAGCGGGCCTCTCTTCAATCACCCTACTTCTCCGCAGCAGTACCCTACTTCTGCCGATCAGTTGCAGCAGCACCCTGCCCGTCTCGCTCCTGCCCCCCTTGGCCCTTGCGTTGCTGCCCAGCAGCAACATTTCGGTGCAGCTCCTGCTTACGAGCAGCCCTTCCTTTTCCCTGCCACTGGAGAGCAACATCAGCCGAGAGTCTTCGCTGGCCTTGGGGAGATATCCCCATTCTTTACTACTTTTGACGAGCAACATAACCTCGACGCCGCCCCTGCATCTAGAGAGCAACCTCCACTTCTCGTTGCTGTTCACGATCAGCCTCTCTCCTTCCGCTCTGCCGGGAAGCAGCCCCCCCTCCCCGTCGCTTCTCTCGAGCAGCAGTATGACGCCACTCATTTTACACATCCAGGAGAACAGGTGCTGGGGGCAGGTGCAGGTCAAGCCCCCTCAACGTCTGAGAACGAGTTGATCGAGCGTATACAAAGCTTCCTGAATGAGGATAAAAGGGCAACGCGTATGTACGAGAAACGATGGGCAGCTCTGGAGGACAAGGTGATGAGCTCATATCCGGGCTATGGTCTGGTGTAAGCAGCTGACTTCTTCTTCTTCTTCGAGTCCGGCGTTAGGGCGGGTTTTGTGGGTTTCTGATCAGGGGTCATTGTTCTATCAAGATTCTTCCTGGTCTGCAATTTCTGCTGTTGCGTTTGGCCTGTTAAATGGTCTCGCCCTCGTGTATTGTGCCGCTTTTAGCAAGCTTGCGAAGGTGGATGGGTTCCTTGTTTCATTCCCTCTTCTGGCGTCGCCTCATTTGGCTGCATATAATACCGTCAATGGACCCGGAAAAAGAAACCGAAAATCTTAAAGCTCACCATCGACGTGTCTCCCCAACGTACTTCTCCGGATTTTGTTAGCGTCTAACGCATTATCACAATGTGCCTCTGCGGTGCCAATATTCTGACCAGCTCCAGACTCCACGTTTGACCCTGACCTCATCGACATTGCTCGTAAATCAACTATCGGTTTAGAGTCATTGATTTTTAGATGTTACACTATCCTGAAGGTCCTTGCGTGGTTGCAGTGCTGTCACGATGGGCAGGATCAATTCCAGTGGTTTCTTCGCACAACTAAACGCCCCTGCCTCTCCTTAATACCTCCAAAGGCACAGCAACTTATCGTAAAAGCTTGTAGAGATAAATGTCCGTTGGCCCTGCTCGTTAAGCTTGACCTGCGAGTCGCTCCCATAGTTCATGCTCTTGTGCTCCTCGAACCTGGCCAGAACCTCGAAATTCCAAGCATCGCCATTACGAACAAGCTCAACGATACGTGCACCAGCATGCATACAACTGACAAGAAGTAAAAGTCCCTCAGGCGGCTGTGTCGCTTCGCTCGAGTTGACTGCAGCTGCAGGCGCAAGTTTCTTGTCCAGGACCTTCAGACGCCACACTCCACCTCCGAGGTCCATCTCAGCGTGCACCAGTCGACGACCGACGGTAGGAGCGTGGATCAGGCGTATACAATCGTCGTAACTGCCAGTGACGATCCAGCTGTTCCCGCTATCTACGTGAATGGGCAGGATGGCGGTAACACCGGCGTTGTGGGCCTTCTTGTCTGACCACGACATGATCCATGAAGGCGCATAGTTTGCTCCAGTGATCTCTTCTTTACTGTCTGGGTGGTCGCGCGGTAGCTCCATATACTTCAAAGCGCAGTCGTCGCCACCGGAGTAGATGCCCGTTCCATCTGGTAGAAAGGCAAGGGTCCACGCTTCGAGCTCATGCAGGCCAACATCCAAGTGCGAAGGGTTCTCCAAGTCGACTTTGCCAAGACACACCTTTCCCGTTGACAGTGTCATGCCGACTGCTGATTGCTCAGGATGCCATGAGAAGGCGGTAATCAGCTCATTTTCCGGGAAGTACTGGATGGTCTGAAGGAGCATCATCTCTGGAACATCGCCAGAAGATTCTTGGTCCAGCTGGTAGATACCCATAGAGCCTGTTGACGTGGCGACACCGAATATGGAATCTGCACCCTCCTGCAGGAGAAAATGTACATCGAGAATAGCCGATTGAGTTGCAAGCGTCTGGATAATTTTACTAGAGGGAGGATAAGCTTCACATTCGACCTGAGGATCACATAGCTATAAGATAATTACTTACACGTCATCCCCTTCCACATGCACCAGGATCAAGCTCCCGTTGCGTTGTTGCTCCTTCTTCTGCCCCTCATGCTGCGCAGGATCTGACAAGCCGCTGCCCTGCCCATCTTCTTTCTCGAGGTTGTAGGTTCCAACTACAGCATACTGCGAGTCAAGAGGCCAGAACTCGATGCAGCTCGGCGGTAACTCGAGCTTAAGAGTACACAATGACTCGATTGATGCCATCTTGTTGCCGGTCTGCGCAAAGTGCGAGCCTTCATTTTACCTCCGAAAAGGGTTAGTGCCCAGGTGACTAAGCAGTGGTGACGCGCTTTCGTGACGCTCTTTCCGTCAACCCTCAATCCTCACGTCCAGTTCGAGCAACACCAAACACTTGCTACAGAAATGTGGTAATTGAAATCGTCACCACAACTACATTGATCTTAGGCGCCGTCGATTGACGCCTTACTAACCCCTGCTCGTCCCAGTTGCAGCCTACGCTAACGACCGATTCGCAAAGCAGCTGATCCTCACCTTTAGTATTCACACAACTTGCTATTGAAGCCGCCTCACAACGCCTTCTTCTCGTGATTATCTGTGTTACATGCGTCTCCACCCATGCACAGCTCAACTGCCCTCCAAATTCGAAACCATCACACTGTCAGCTGCTTACGTTCAGCCTGCGATGTCCCAACCCGGCGCACCTCCACCGACATTTGCGTCTGGACGCTACTCGAAGCGCAAGCGAACCCAGGTCAACTACCGCATAGAAAAGCTGGGTGTTGACAAGACCGATGCCGAGTCGGAGGAAGAGGTCGTGAGGGCAAAGGTCCGCCAATTGCGCCTCGTGCACCCCAGCGATACTGACCTCACCCCAGAAGCCACGCAAGCCTGCAGCATCGAGACCGCTTCCTAAACGCAATTTCTTTCCCTTCCTCCAGCTGCCAGCAGAGATACGCAACATGATCTACTCTTACGCGCCCATGGATCCATCGGACATCAAGTTCGTCGCAGTCCAACGCAGCAAGCGCCGTTGTGCAGAGAGCGTCTCGACTAAGTCCCTTAGACAGGCTACTGGTAGCAGGTTATACTATCAGTCGCACAGGATCAACAACAACGCTAAAGAACAGGCCACAGAGCTAGTTCTCTCCCTTTTTGCTGTGAATAAGCAAGTTTATCATGAAGGGTGCGATATCTTGTACAGCAACGAACTTATCTTTGCAGATCCAATTGCTCTCTACTCTTGTATGATTAACCTTGACCCTAGCATCAGCGCTTCACGCCTTAAGATTATGCGCCTTAAAGGATGGGGCTATGGTAGCACATTGAGAGCATACAATAACGCCTGCTTCGCCGTCCTGATCTGGGCCAACAACCTGAAGAAGTTCTACATCGACTGCAGCGTTGGCCAGTGCCGCGAATCCGAGAACGCTGCCCAGCAGACCTGCCGCGACGCATTCCCTTGGCTCGAAGCTGTTGGTCGCAAAAAGGCGAGGTTCGATGCCGCTCTCGACGTGCTGGAAGTATCTAGTGAGAGCTTGGCACGAAATCACTGGAGCAACCCGCAGGATCGCTCGGGTGCACAGAGGCGCATGGCGTTCAACAAAGAGCTGGGCAGGACCCTCGAGCTACAACAGAAGCGTGTCGTGGTCAACAAATCCGTAAAGAAGAGGAAGGTCGCGAAGGTCAGCGGCATCACTTAGCGTCAAGGGCACCGACTAAGTATTCGCTAGGATTGTCGTTCGGTTTATCAGGGCGCACCACTCTATCTGCTACCTACACCAACATTATAGGGTTCTGCTACTGGCGCGCCAATATGGAGTTCGCCAATGCCAGCACTAAGATCATGGCTGGCCTGCTTATCAGTACATCTTTCATTTCTGTCGCTACATGAGGGTACTGGCAAATTTCGGCCGTGTAGTAATCAGTTCGGGAATACTATTTTGTCGCGCGCTGCCGCGCGCTCGGCCTCGTGAGGCTCAAGCCTCTCATGAGCCACGAGCTCCCATCTTCGTATTGGCTGGGCCACGTGATCGCTCATCTCTCCTCTGTATAGATACACGTGTCATCTTCTCGATTGCAAGGACAGTGGTCTCACACAATAGATCACCGGAATACTTGCTCTCCAGCTCGTCACATATTTCAAATGCAATTATGACCATTCTTGACGTAAGAAGCCAAGATCCAATCAACATCGGCCTCGAAGATCAAACTTCGCGAAGACGCGTTCCCTGCTGCTGTGCAGACCATTGATACAGCGAACACTTGCGTGCTGTTCAAGCTATTCCATTCATGTGAGAAGAGCAGTCAGCCATGGTGCGCTAGCGCGATCGCCGGCCCACAGTTGCCGAAGACTGCGTCATGTTCGAGGCCTATGCACGATTGTGCCTGGAGCTTTAAGCGTCCTGCTGATACCTACAAGTGATCTCTGGCCTATGTCGTGGAATCGCTACTTGTCTCCTCTACCTCGCGATTCTCCGTAGTTTGAGGCCTCCGCGGTACTCAAGCGGTCTCCGAATCAATTATCTCAACAATACGCCTCGGCCTCCGTGCATTCCGTATTGCGATCCCAGCGCGACCGACTGAGGCCTTTGCACGCGTCAAGAGCTGCATACAGCCTTGTCGCAGATCTCTTCTTCTGTACTTTGCCCCGCATCGACCTCGGTGTCTGGCACTCCAGGCACGTACATCAGCATTACCCGCGCATCTACATAAGCTCCACCTTCGCGAATCATGTCGACTGAAACACATCCTTTCGCCTCGCCAAACGCCATACCGCCCCGAACGAGCTCTTCAGGGCAGGTCGCGAACGGCCAACCTATATATCCACGTCACAGCGTACTGCGCCCGCTCTCCGAGATCGACTGGATGAGCCAAAGCAAAAAGAGCAAGACGTCACACGCCTCTACAGGGCCTCTCAACGGCACACAACCACATTCGAATTCGCACACACAATCGCACTCGGAACCCATGAATCTCGAAGAAGTCAGCACGAATTATCCAACCCCGCTCTCCCCGCCGAGCGACACAAAGAATCTAGGCGAAGACCTCATATACGGCAACGGCGCGGCATGGACAGAAGAGAAGGAGCGCATTCTGCTAGGGCCATACGACTACCTCTGGGGACATCCAGGAAAAGATATCCGGTCGCAATGTATAGCAGCGTTTAACCTGTGGCTGCAGGTACCACCTGAGCGGCTCGAGATCATAACGAGAGTGGTGGGCATGCTGCACACAGCGTCATTGCTGGTCGATGA
This sequence comes from Didymella exigua CBS 183.55, assembly GCF_010094145.1. NCBI lineage: Eukaryota > Fungi > Ascomycota > Dothideomycetes > Pleosporales > Didymellaceae > Didymella > Didymella exigua. Next base: position 93,219 of record NW_022984776.1, on the reverse strand, counting down.
TGTGGAAGACAACTCGATGTTACGGAGAGGCATCCCTGTTGCAAACAGCATATTCGGTGTTGCGCAGACGATCAATTCGGCGAATTACGTGTACTTCAAGGCGCTGCAGGACTTGATGCACATGGGTAATCCCAAGCTCATCGAGATCTTCACAGAGGAGCTCTTGAACCTGCACAGAGGGCAGGGCATGGATCTATACTGGAGAGACAGCTTGACATGTCCCAGCGAGGCAGATTATCTCGAGATGGTAGGCAACAAGACTGGTGGACTCTTCAGACTAGCTATCAAGCTCATGCAGGCCGAGAGCGCGATACAGGTGTACGACTCCCTCCTCCGCCGTAAACCACTACTGACATGAGCACAGCGACTGCGCACCCCTTGTCTCCACAATCGGCCTCCTCTTCCAAATTCTCGACGACCACCTCAACCTCTCCCCAACTTCTGGCTACTCGTCCCTCAAAGGGCTGTGCGAAGACCTCACAGAAGGCAAATTTTCGTTTCCCGTCATCCACGCGATACGTGCCGACCCGAGCAACCAGATCCTGATCAATATTTTGAAGCAGAAAACGACGGATGAGGAGGTCAAACGCTATGCGCTAAAGTACATGGAGAGTAAGGGAAGCTTTGAGTACTCGAAGGGTGTTATTGATGAGTTGAGAGGGAAGACGGAGGACCTCGTCAAGAGGATTGAGCAGGGATTGGGTGAGGGTGGAAAAGAGGGTGCTGATGCGTTGAGGATCATGTTGGGTCGACTGGTGTTGCGATGAAAACTTGCGCGAATATTGACGACGTGCGGGGGGGACAATGTTGTAGCATCTCAGTATATGCATAGCGAAATTTCTAATATTTACGAAGTTATGTATCCATTCCGAACCTTCTGCTTTTGGTGTTGTGCACGCGACTGTAGAAAACGTTGTCTATGGCGTTACCAACGAACAACAGAAGAACACTCTTCTATCTTCCAGACAGTGCACAGTATGACATTCACGTCCGCGTTTCAACTTCGACTTGCTCGGAACCATACTAATATCCATCACCATCCACACCTACGCTCAACTCACTCGGCACATACATGTACGACGAGTGCTCCCCTCTGAAGGGCCAGCCACACGCAAATCGAAAGTCTTCTGTTTCACGTCAGACATATACGGAAGAGTCACGTTGAGATCTCTCTCCATTGATCCGAAGCAGCCCTAGGTAAGACATACCAGGCTCGGTAACGATTCACTCATGCTCGGCGATCAACCGATGTGCTACAAGTGGCATTATATCGTACATGATGGAGGGTAACGTGGTCCACCACCGAGCGAATCACCCCACCGAGCGAATCAC